>NC_045434.1:177469607-177483748 GCF_002776525.5 Piliocolobus tephrosceles
AGGCTGGAATGCAGTGGTGCGATCTCAGCTTACTGCAACCTCTGCCTCCCAGGTCTCCCAGGTTCAAGTGATTCTTGTGCCTCAGCCTCCCAAGTAGCTGGAATTACAGGTGTATGCTACCACACCTGGCTGATTTTTGTGCCTTTAGTAGAGACGGGGTGTCACCATGTTGCCCAGGCTGGTCTGGGGCTTCTGGGCTCAAGCGATTCACCCGCTTCAGCCTCCCAAAGTGCTGGGATTACAGGCATGAGCTACCGTGCCCGGCCTCTATCACACTTCTTATGCCACCCAGATAAGTGTTTTCATGCATCTGTCTCCTCTCCCTCTCTGGAGAACAGGGATCAAGGCTGATATCTTTGTATCTACAGCACCAGCCATAATCACTCCCTCTTGGCCACACACACACAGGGCAGGCATGCATGGATCCTTTTGCACACAGGCACACATATATGCCCTCCTTACACGGGAGAGACATACATACTTCTCTCTGTGTGGGCACACGTTCCTCTCCAGGCCAGTGTGTGTGAGGCAGGGCGGGAAGTGAGCCGGTGAGAAGCAAGGGAAATGAGACATGGACCTGGCACACAAACCCACCTCTCTCAGTTCCTCCAGCCCATATTCCACAGCCGCTGTCAGCACTTCTAGCACCTGTAGAGTGGGCGGGGTGGGGGGAGTGGAAGGGAGTTTCCCCTGCCCTATGCCCACAGTGTAATGGGCAAACTCTTGCCTCTGGCACCCACCGCCTCTCCCACCCAGGACCCTGGTCAGCGGGCTCACAGAGTGACGGTGAAGCTTGACACTGTTGGTATATAGGAACTCCAGCACTGCCAGGAAGGCCTCAGTTGGCACAGTGCTTAGCACCACAGGACTAGGCACCCCGGGGCCTGGCTCTGTGCCCAGAAGTCGCTGGAAGAAGTTGCATCTACAGGCCAACAAGCACCGATGGGCAAATACCTCCCGCTGTTCTTGACCGACCACGAAGCGAACATCACTGTGGGAGAGAGGCAGAGAGCCAGCGGAGAGGAGGCCAGCACCTGGAGTGCAACTTGGGCTGTGCCTTTGCCCACTCTGGGTCTTAGTTTCCCATCCAGAATGTAAGAGACAGGGCTTGGTCCCTCCAGCAGAAGGTCTGGGACCCAAAGCCCTGAGTTCTAGTCCCAGCTCCACCTGGTGACTTCCTATCTTTGAATCTCAGGTTTCTCACCCATGAAATGGGACAATAATCCTAAACCTCAGGTCGCAGAGGAGGTGACTATGCTTGATCACTGAGGGGCATCTGGACTAACAGAAGCACGGGTGATCCCACCTTCCCCTCTCCTCCCCAGCCTGAGTCTTGGGGGAAGGGAAGCTTCTTTTGGCTCCTCCTCCACCAGCTGCAAACTCAGCTTTTTTCAGCCCTCCTCCAGACAGGCGGGTGTGGGGGCGTGGGGCACAGAGTGCGCACTGACTGCAAACAGACACAGCAGTGATGCACCATCATGAGCCAGATCACAGTTTCCATCTTCATGATCACTTCCGGCCCCAGCTCTGGGCCTCTAAACAAGGCAGGGGAGAGGAGGCAGATGAGGCTGGAGCCTCCTAGAGCCTCTTAGTCCCAGGTCCAAAGCCTGGGGGGTTCACATTACCCAGACCAGACTGTGACCCCGAAGAAGCAGGGTGATGGAAGTTACCATCCTTCGGGGAAGAGCTCAGATCTGAGACCATGAGGACAGAGAGCTTCATTCTAGCTCTCCTGAGCAGCCCGGCCTCCTGTAAACTCTACCCCTGGTTTCAGACACCACTGGCATCCTGGCCAGCAGGGAGCAGCCAGCACTCCCGAGGCTTCCTGTCAGGGACTATGGCTCAATCCCTCGAGCTCTGTTCTTGTGAAGCCTCAGTTCCCAGAACAGGTCATCTGTTCCTTTTCTTCGAGCAGGGAAGCCTCAATACCAAGCTGAGTGAGTAGAGGGAGGAGGGGAATCATGACCCACCATCTCTCAGGATCCCAGGGCCTGAGAATCATTCCCTTCTGCCAGGAGCCCAAAGTCCAAAGAAGGAAGGGCTTTGCCTGAGCTCACACAGCAGCTCCAGGTTCTAGCCCCCAGGACCCTGCCAGCCTTGCCTCTGGCCCTCAGGGTCTCACAGACACTGAGTGACCAGTAGCCATGTTCCACATTTGACTTCCCCACAGCGTGAGTTCACCAGGGAGGACGGCCAAGTTCTAATTCCCAGCCTCTTCTCACCAGGGCCTCCTTAGAGTCCTGGGGCCCTCAGAGCTAGCTAAGGAAAACCCGCAGGCGGGGCCCACCCCTCACCTGTATCGTGGGTTGTTGATGAGGCTTCGGAGTGCTGCGGAAAAAGGTTCAGCTTTCCCATGCACGACCAGTCCCAGGGGCTCCATGGGTGAGAAGGGGTGGGGGTGGGGGAGGGAGCCTAGGAGGCCTGGCCAGGTCCTAGAGCTGGTGAGGCTAGCAAGGCCCGAGAGGGAGAAGCAGGGACTTGGGAGGCCTGTTTGCTGAGAAGCTGAAGTTTAGGAGTGGAGCAGGAGAGGCCCAAGCTACTGAAGGCATCAGGGGCCAGAGGCTCAGGGACAGGAACAGACACAGGGAGGGGACCAGGAGAAGCTGAGGCTGGAGTGGCCTATGGTCCTGGGAAGAGGCTGGCTGGCTGGCGGCGGCGAAAGAGGCCCTGGCTGGGAGTCTGCCCAGGCAGCCGCCGGGTGGGAAGCCTGTGGGTTTCCATGGAAACTGGAGCTGGCCTGAGAAGAGGCTCCACCCATCTCCCGGGCAGGCCCAGGGAAAACTTCAGCCCTTAGAGGGGCATTAAGCGCCGTATGAGGGTCTTAGCCCCCGGAAGCCGAGCCTGCCCTAGGTTCAGAGTTCAAACTCCTTACCCTCGTAACCCTTCCCTCCTCCACAGGCACACAGGGTCAGGATCTGCTTAGCCAGGCCTGGGAATCCCCCACTCAACAGGGAAAATCCTCGCCCCCATAGATGGGTCAGGGCCCAGACCTGGCTTGTTTGGGAGGGGACAGCCCTGTCCCTGTCAGAGGGGGAGTCACATGAGTTGTCAGCTCTGGCAGAGGTGTCACAGCCTCTGCCATCTCTGAAATGCAACATTGGGGAAATCTAGGTACTAGGGCACACAAGAGGTGTAGCCAGCTGGGGACAAGCCCCAGGACACTTGGGTCAGCAAGGGTCACGAGGCTGGACTCGGTGTTCACTGCCGAGTCACTGCCGCTTTGTAAGGCCTGGTTCCTACCAGCTGAGCCAATGGACCTCCCCTCCCCCCGCACATAGCCCTGAACTGAGGAAGTCATCCAAGCCCCACCCTAACTCTGCCCGGGAGCGGAAATGTTTGTCCTTGTCGAGGCTGACTGACGGGGAGACAACAGAGCCATGACGTGTTCCTTCCTGTGGGTCCAGACCCTGGACTCCTGAGCCACCGCCCCCGCAGCCTCAAGATCTCCCCCTATCCTAGGCCTCTGTGACTTGTTCATAATGGCCAGTCTCCACAAGGGGAGAAAACGGGCCCTGGCTCAAGCGCCCTGGGGTAGGACGAAGCCTTTCTGACCACAGCCTCGCTCTACATCTGCCCCTCTGTCGCCTGCGCTTAGGAAGTTTGCCTCTGAGCTGCAAGACCCTGTCGGCCGCTCTCCCTGATGACCCCACGCTCAGCACATGCTCACAGTAACAGGGCTCTCAGGTTAAGCCAGAGCCGGACTGGAGGGAGGGATCCTTGGAGGGAGGAGTGTTTGCTCCAGCAACCATGGCAACTCCACAACACAGGTCCTTCCCCTCCCACTTGCCCTTCAGGCCAGTGGGGCCAGGGCTGTGGAGCCTGACAGAACTCAGAAGCCAAAGCCTGCAGGTGACTCAGGTGCCTGAGGGAGTTTCGGGAGCAGAGGGCGGCCATCCCAGAACTGATTCTGGAGGAAGTGGGATCAGAGGCCAAAGGCAGAAGGTGGAAGGGGCTTCACAAGTCGTCTGCCCTCAGCCTGGGCCAGGTGTAGGGGAGATCTTTGTGCCAGCCACTCTAGAGTAGACCTGGGTGGAAGATGACTCGATTCAACACCCCCAGGGCTGGAAGGTTCTGTGGGGTTGAAAGAGGTGATCTGTCAGTCTTTCCTGGTTAGGTGTTGGAGGCACTGCCTCCATGGTCCAGGCTGAGGCAGAGGCCTGCTTCTCCTTCCAGAGAAGTAGGGTGGCAGGGAGAAATGGCAGTCTCTAAGACTCTGAGCGTACCTGGCTAACCTCCATAGTGCCCAGAGAAGGAACTCAGCAGGCAGGGACTAGCCCAGGATCCCAGTCCCAGCAGCCTCCTGTCCCTTGCTCATGTGTCTAACAACCTTTAACCTTCTTAGCACCTAGGAACCCAGGCAGCCTGGGACTATCTGATCCACTTGTTCTAAAACACAGGTAAGAAGGGAGTAGAAGGTAAAAACCCTTGACATCACTGAGCAAGAGGCTGGGGTGGGTAGACAGATGCCCAGTGAAGGCCACCCTGAGGGTAGGTCCTCTAGCCAGCAGGTCCATGGCCAGCAGGCCTCTGCCCCCGGGACGCCAGGAGGAGGAGAATGCCAAAGACTACGGGCCGAAACCCTCACCAGTGCGGCCCCGAGGCCGCCGGCCCAGCATTGATGAGGCGCGACCGGCAGGTCCAGGTCCTGGCCCGGCCTCTCGCCGGGGCTCCATGCTGGGCCTGGCCGCGTCCTTCTCCCGTCGCAACTCGCTGGCCGGGCCAGGCGCGGGTCCTGGGGGTCGGCGGCCATCCCTGGGCCCGGTGCCCCCTCTGGGCTCACGGGTCAGCTTCTCAGGGTTGCCTCTGGCGCCCGTCCGTGGGGTGGCGCCCTCCTACCGCACGGAGCCGGTGCCCGGGGAGCGCTGGGAGGCTGCGCGCGCACAGCGTGCCCTGGAGGCGGCACTGTCCGCAGGGCTGCGCGACGCGTGCTACTCCGGCGCCGAGGCCGCACGGCTGGTGCAGGCGCTCTGCGAGCAGGTGCACGTTCGCCTGCGCGAGCTCAGCCTGCCGCGCTACAAGCTGGTGTGCAGCGTGGTGCTGGGGCCGCGCGCGGGCCAGGGCGTTCACGTGGTCAGCCGCGCGCTCTGGGACGTGGCGCGCGACGGGCTGGCCTCGGTCTCTTACACCAACACCTCGCTCTTCGCGGTGGCCACGGTCCACGGGCTCTACTGCGAGTGAGGGGGAGTCCAATTCTGCAAAATTGTTTATTATCCTAGGAGGAGGCCCCCCTGGGGCTCACATCCCAATAAATAAGTGTCTGACAATAAATAAAAGTGGTCCATAAATAACGCCCCCTAGCTGGGAGCTAAGGCTCAGGCTTATCTTGGAGAGGGGGTAGGAGCCAGCGAAGACAAGCCGCCCCCAACTCCAGTAAAGCTGGTCCCTGATTCCCTGGGGGATTCGGCCCAAAGCCCCCAGTGAGGCACCAAAGGAAGGGGGAGGGCCACAAAGGCAAGGGCCAGAGCCTTACAGGCACAGGCCTCAGGCCTCAGGGCTTGGGTCCTAGGCTGGGCTGCGGTCCCGGAGCAGGCGCAGAGCATAGCGGAGTCGCTGCCGCAGGTCTGGAGAGCAGCCCAGCTGCCGAAGGTGGGAAGCGAGGTAAGTACAAGCACTACGATTTCGGGCTACAAAAGTCACAAGGAGGGGCTCCCAGCCACTGAGAATCAGCTTGGTGTGATCCCCGTAGAAGTTCACCTGCACACAGGAGCATGACAGTGGTCAGGACCTAGGCTGCGGGCCCAGCTTCCTCCCCAGCACCCTGGGCCTCCCAGACCTTCCCGGAAACTCCTGGATAGGCTCTTACCTGGACAGTGCCATCACTAAAAAGCATGAGGAGAGCCTGATCCGTCTTGACCCACTGCAGCAGCAAGGGTGGAGCAGGTACCTCTACCTCCTCCACACTGGGCAGATCTCCACCCTGGGAGCAGGATCGGAGCAGGTCACTGATCCAGCGTGAGACAGCCCCCTCCCCATTCGTGTATGCCTTATCCTCTAGCTTTGAGCACCCCCACCACCACCAAGGGGGAATCAGAGAGATCAGGATAGGTTAGTTTTCAATGTACCACAGCCCCAGCCCTCACACCTTCATGAGGTGCTGCTCCATGTAGGAGGTGAAGTACCGCAGGATACCCAGCTGAGGCTGTAGGGCCCGGGGCACAGCACCCACGGAGAAGGAGAAGTGCTTTGTGCTGGTGGGGTTGTAGTGCACAGTCCTAGAATGGGGAGGCAGAGGTCAGAGGGAGCCCTGCACCAATGCCCCTCCCCTGAAAAACCCAGACCCCTGAGCCCAGGAGCACACAGGAAAGTGTGGCACTGCTGGGTTAGTGGCCTGAATACAAGGCACCCCATAACAGCACTTACTTTCTGTTAGCTGACAGCGCCATATGTGTGCCATCGTTGAAGAGCACAGCCACACGGCGGCTGGACAGTTGATACCCAAAGCCGAACTTATTGGAGTAGTCAACCCACTTGCTGACCCACACCAGAGGCTCTGGCTGGGCCAGCGGGGCCGGGTTCTGTTCCGCTGTCATGGTAAAGGAGGGAGTCAGGACCTGCTCCTGGCTCCCAGGAGCAGAACTCCCAGCCACAGAACTCCCACCACAGCAGCATGTACCAGACCCCAGCCTTACCTGGGGGCATGAAGGCCACACAGTTTCTCAGCGCACAGAGGGCTGACTCTACTACTGTGGCCACAGTCAGACCTTCTTCAAATCCTGAAGGAGACAGGGCACGGAGATTTAGGAATTAGCACCCCAGGACCCAGGCCAGGCCCCTCTGCCCACTCCTTCCCTCTGGTCCCTGATCTCAGCTCCAGCAACCTCTGGCACCTCTCATCCTCCCTGGCTCCTCACCATCTCCACTGCTTGCCAGTGTCCCACGGGGTGAGCTGTCCTCAGGTGCTGTCTCTACCAGGCTGACAGGGGCTGGGGCAGAAGCTGCTGGAGCCTGGAGGGTTGGGCAGGGAAAGGGAGTGAGACAGGCCCCAAAATCCAAACCCTTGAGTCCATGGCCCAGCCCTGCCCTGGCTCCCAGGGCACCCCAGGTCAGCCCCGCCAGGCTGGTGACACACAGCCAATTAGGCCACCACGAGGTTGGATGCTTCAGCAGCCTTTTATCCTGGGCTTCCCTCAGCTGCTAGGGTGGGGGTGAGTCAGGGGAACAGTGTCCACGTGAGCACCTCACCTCTGGCCTGGCATCCTGATGGCCAACCGACGTGCGCATGAGGCCGCTTACCAAACAGGAGACTTCGTCCCTCTCCTGGGCATGATTCTTACCTGGGGGTGAAGGATGATACCGTCCTCAGTATCCTGCCCAGCCCCTCCACTTCCCACAGGGATGACACAGAGATTGGCCTCCCCAGGTGCCTGTACTGCACATGCTCTCCCCAGGAGTTGCCAGGCGCCCACACTCACACACCCGAGACAAATGTGACAAGCTGCTCTGCTGCTCTGCCCCCTCAACTCACTGACACCCCAGACTCACTCTTGTTCTTCTTTCTGCCAAAGAGGCTCTTGGTAACTTTGGCAAACAGACTCCTAGCCGGGTTGGGGGGTGTCAGGTCTGGGACTGTCACGCAGCTGCTGATAGGGAGTCGATCGGGGGTGTAGCCCTAGGGAGGGGAGCCGTGTGAACAGAGAAGAGAGGCTCCAGGGGCGCTGTCACCTGCACCCTTTCAATCCCTGGGAATATGCAGATGGATTTAGAGGTCTGGGGAGCCACAGACCTTGGTAAAGAAGTCATGGCGCAGGATCTGGTCAATAGAGGGGCGGTCTCGGGGGGAGGCCCGAAGGATGGCAGCCAGGAGCTGCCGAGCAGGCAGTGAGAGGCTGGCAGGCAGCGTGTAGTGAACCTGCTTGATGCAGCGGTACGTCTCCTTCAGGTCAGCTGTCTCAAAGGGAGGGCTCCCGCAGAGCAGCGTGTACCTACAGGGCAGGGCCAAGGGGTCAGGAGTAAAGTGGAGGGGATACCCCACCCATACACCCACCACCTGTCTGCTGCCAAACCTGGACCCTGCGACTCACATGACACAGCCCAGTGACCACACATCCGCCTCGGGCCCGTGGCCCTGTCTCAGTAGCACTTCTGGAGCCACATAGTTGGGGGTGCCACAGATGGTCCTGAAAGAGGGTGGGGAGGAGGAGAAAAGGCTGAGACTCAGCCCAGCAGCCCCCCCCCCCCCTCCCCCGCTGTGAGTCCAGACAAAGCAGCTGCCTGTCACCAAAGGCCAGAGAACTCCTGCTTGTCCTGGGACAATGGATGCCAGGGATGGCAGCTGAGTCCCCGCCCACCCGCCTGGCCCAGCTGCTCAGCTGCTCTTCATGACAGGGGGAGGGCCTGACCCCCAGCCCAGTCCCCTCCTCCAGGGTCAACACAGAGAGTCCACAGCTGATCCCTTCCCCCTTCCTGCACTCCTGTCTGTCAGACAGTCGTCAGGCTGTCACCTCCCATGGTTTGTGCCACACACACACCAACACCAGCTGTCACAACCCCCATAAACACTTATCTGCCACATATGCTGTCTGTGTCACACACACAAAGTACGATGGCCACAGTAGGGTCTTCTTACACCCAGTGTCATATCCTACCATTCCCACACTCTCAGTCTGTCTCTCACACACACACACGCTGCCTGTAACCTTCCCCCATCCACACGAAGGGTAAGTCGTATGACTCCAAGAATCTGTACACCCCCATCTGTCTCAGGGACTCAGGGTCACCTACCCTATCTGTGTCACACACCTATAGGATCCTACCCCTCTCCACTGGTCCTGGTAACACAGGCTGCCACCTCCACCTTCACACATGCATAAACAGCCCCTCATCCCTTCCCATTTATCTCATGCACACATCAAGCAGTCACCTTGCCTCCCACATACATATGCACTGTCTGTCACGCATGTCATCTGTATCGCACACAGGCTCCTTTCCTCAAAACTCACTTCTTCCTCTGCTCCGGAGGCTCCAACCGGGCTGCCAGCCCAAAATCCCCCACCTTCAGTTCCATGTTCTCAGTGATGAAAAAATTTCCTAGATGGGGAAAGAGAGGTGTGTCAGATTCTTTCCTTCCTTCCTCCCTCCCTCCCCAACCTCCCATCCTCCAGGCTCAGGAGTCTCACCCAACTTGAGGTCCCGGTGCAAGATGCCGCGCTGGTGCAAGTACTTGAGGCCGGAAAGGATCTGCCGCAGGTAGTAGCGCACTTCTGGCTCCAACAGGGTGTGCCGGGCCTTCCAGATGTGGGCCAGGGACTGCAAAGAGCCACTGCCTCAGCCCCTGGTGAGCCCTCCCTCCCCCTCCCCCTCCATCTGTGCTCCCTGAGGAAGAAACAGGGCCCGAGCTTTGGGTCTTAAGACTCTCTTCTCTCCCTCACCCTCATCCCTGCGGATATCACCATCTTTCACCTTTCGACTGCAGAGCTCCAGGAAAATGTAGATGTTGTCAGCGTCCTCAAAGTGGTGCGAAAAACGCACGATGTGGCGGTGTTGCAGGTCTCGGTGCAGCTCAATCTCATTTAGGATCTGCGATGAGGGCGCGGGGTCGTCATCCTTCCATGGTTCCCATGCCACCGTCCCCACCCCACCCCTCGCCCGCTGAGCCTGGACCTACCTTCTCGCGCTGATGCGGCTTGGCGACGCGGCTCTGCGGGATGACTTTGACAGCATAGGCGCTGCCAGTCTCTGTGTCAGTGGCCTCGTAGCAGCGGGCGAAGCCCCCCTGTGAAGAGGGGGCGTCAGGCTGGGTGTTCCAGGGGGGCCGAGTCTGGCCCGCCGGCGTCCCCGCGTTGGGGGTCAAGTGCCCACGCCCGGCTTGCTGCCAGAAATGAGGCCAGCCGAGACCCCCACCTCCACCATCACCACCCCGCGAACGTCCCCCGGCCCACCTTGCCCAACAAGCGGCCTTTGAAGTAGGTGCGGCCGCTGCGCGGGTCCGTGATGAGGCGCCCGGGGTCTGACGTTGGTAGCCCGGCCAGCATCTCCAGCTCAGGTCCGGGCAAGGCACTCGGAGGCGGCCCGGGCCCGGCCGGGGGAGCGGGCTCGGCGGCCGCACGCTGGAAGGGGCGCGGGGACGGGAAACTGGTGGCGGGCTCCATGCGGTCGGCGCGTCGCAGGGCGGGCCCGGCTTCTTCTCGGTTCCGCCCGGCCCCGGCCGCGCGTGGCGCTGCCTGTATTTGCTACGCTGCGCTCGCGCCCGGGGGAGCCCAGCGTTTTTATCAATGAACGCCTGCCCCCTCCCCGGCGTCTCGTCACCAAGAGTCCCGCCCCCTTCCTGGCAGCGAGTCGAGGAGAGGCCCCTCCCATTCCCGGCCTTACATCACCCAGAAGCTCCTCCCCCACCCAACGCACTGCCAGGCCCCGCCTCCTGGCTGCGCCCCGGGGCGCAGCCCGGCAGCTAGTCACAATGCAGGTGCGACCAGGCCGCCGGGGCCAGCTGATCTCCTGTCCGCTTCTCACCCCTCCTTGGCCACTGCGAGTCCCGCTCATTGGGGGCCTCTTTCTTTCCCCATCCTTCGGGGCGTGTGCTGAAGTCCGAATGGGGCCCGGGCATCTGGGGGCGTCCCCCCAGCAACTATATAGATCAGCGTTCCAGCCAGCAGCGGAGAGGCAGGGGGCGGCGCTCGCTTTTCCCCGGGCGTGTCACCCGACACTCCCCTTTCAGTGTGCCGGACAGCCTGTGTCGCTCGCCCTCGCTCGGGGCCTGGCCCAGTGCTGCCCTCGTTAGGGCCTGGAAGGAAGGCACAGTCTCGCGCCTGGCTTGCCTGGCCTGAGGGCTGCCTTGCCAGGTTTAGGAGTCAAGCAGAGACTGGAATTTCAAGGCTTTTACCATGCTCCAGGCCACATCTTCCGCTACCCACTTCTACACTCTTGAGGGGCAGATTTCGGGTTCCTGCGGGGTCCCCAATTCCCTTCCTCTGAAAATACCTGGGTATTTTCAGGGCCTGGGTCAGCAGCCAGAAGGCCAGAAAGTGAATGGGAATTGGATTTTCTTTTTTATTTTTATTTATTTATGTATTTTTTGAGACGGAGTCTCACTGTGTCGCCCAGGCTGGAGTGCAGTGGCGCAATCTCCGCTCACTGCAAGCTCTGCCGCCTCGCAGATTCACGCCATTCTCCTGGCTCAGCCTCCCTAGAAGCTGGGACTACAGGCGCCCGCCACCACGCCCGGCTAATTTTTTTGTTATTTTTAGTAGAGATAGGGTTTCACGTGTTCGCCAGAATGGTCTTGATCTCCTGACCTCGTGATCCGCCCGCCTCGGCCTCCCAAAGTGCTGGGTTTACAGGCGTGCGCCACCGCGCCCGCCCTTTTTTTTTTGTTTTTTTGAGACGGAATTTCGCTCTTTTTGCCCAGGCTGGAGTGCAATGGCGCGATCTTGACTCACCCCAAACTCTGCCTCCCAAGTTCAAGTGATTCTCCTGCCTCAGCCTCCGGAGCAGCTGGGATTACAGGCGTGCGCCATCACACCCGGCTAATTTTGTATTTTTTTTTTTTTTTTTTTAAGTAGAGACAGGGTTTCTCCACGTTGGTCACACTGATCTGGAACTCCCAGCCTCAGGTGATCTGCCCACTTCAGCCTCCCATTGTTGGAATTACAGGCGTGAGCCACCGCGCCTGGCCGGGAATTGAATTTTCTCAAATGCTAGACACGGGCAATTGGGCAGCTAGTCTCTGGACCATGTGGATCCCTAGACCCCTGCGCAATGCCCGAGACAGAGGCCCAAGACCACAGGTCTCCTGGCCTTGTCTCTCACCTCTCTGCTCTCTCTCTGCACCAGCCAATCAATTACCATGCCATTCCTCAAAAGATTTATTGAGAGCATCTGCTAAGTGCTGGACACTATCTCAAATAAAACTAATCAAGCTTGCAGCCCTCATTTAGTTTACATTCTGCTTGATGGAAACAGACAATAGGCAAGCAGATAAACAAGGTAATTGCAGGCTGTGAAAAGTGCTCTGGAGGAAGAATAAACAGAAGAGCAAACGAAGAGTCTACTTTAGAAAGAGTAGCCAGGAAAGTCAACAAATATTTGCTGAGTACCTGATTCCTGTCAATTTTATCTCCCAAATAGCTCTGATATCTATCCCCTTGGCTCTATCTTCCCCTCACACCCTGGCCTGGGCCACAGTCTCTCTTGTCAGGATGATTGCCACAGCTCCTTGCTGCTCCCCTGGCCTTTGGTCTCATGCCCATTTCATCCCCCTCCATATGCTGTTAGAGGGATCCCACCCAATCCCTCATCAGACCCATGAGCGCCAACTTCTCCAACTTTGTCCTTCATGACCACTGAAGGGAGACCCAGGACAGTCTCAGATGTGGAGAAACACTAGTAGCCAAAATGACTGAGGGCGAGTGGGGGATAGGGATGGGCAGGAAGACCCTAAGTGTCTGCTCAAGTGTCTGGTCTTTATCCTTACAGGTCAGCAATCTTCCAGGGGGAGATGGTGGTGGGGCTAGAAAGGACAAATCCCTAGGTTAATGGATCTGAGGTATTTAGAGAGTCAAAGGGCATATTCAATTTTGCAGTGTTATTTATTTTGTTTTGTTTTGTTTGTTTTTTGAGACAGAGTCTTGCTCTGTTGCCCAGGCTGGAGTGCAGTGACGCAATCTCTGCTCGCTGCAACCTCCGCCTTTTGGTTTCAAGCGATTCTCCTGCCCCAGCCTCCAGAGTAGCCTGGATTATAGGCTCGTGCCACCATGTCCAGCTAATTTTTGTATTTTTTAGTAGAGACAGGGTTTCACCATATTGGCCAGGCTGGCCTTGAACTCCTGACCTTGTGATCCATCCACCTCGGCCCTTCCAAAGTTCTGGGATTACAGGTGTGAGCCACTGTGCCTGGCCCAAAATTCATATATATATATATTTTTTTTGAGACAGAGTCTCAAAAAAAGCGATTCAAGAATCACTTGAACCCAGGAGAGGGAGGTTGCAGTAAGCTGAGATCGCGACGCTACATTCCAGTCTGGCAACAGAAGGAGACTCTGTCTAAAATAATAATAATAATAATAAAATAAATAAATTTTGGGGCCGTGCAGTGGTGGCTCATGCCTGTAATCCCAGCACTTTGGGAGGCTGAGACAGGCAGATCATTGAGTCCAGGAGTTTGAGACCAGCCTGGGAAACACAGTAAAACCCCCTTCTCTACTGAAAAAAAATACAAAAATTGGGCCAGTCAGTGGCTCACACCTGTAATCCCAGCACTTTGGGAGGCAGGCGGATCACCTGAGGCCAGGAGTTCGAAACCAGCCTGACCAACATGGTGAAACCCCATCTCTACTAATAATACAAAAATTAGCCTGGTGTGGTGGCACCCACCTGTAATCCCAGCTACTCAGGAGGCTGAGGCAGGAGAATCACTTGAACCTGGAAGGTGGAGGTTGTAGTGAGCCAATATTGCGCCATTGCACTCCCGCTTGGGTGACAGAGTGAGACTCTATCTCAAAAAAAAAAAAAAAGTTAGCCAGGCCTGGTGGCAGGCGCCTGTAATCCCAGCTACTCTGGAGGCTGAGGCAGGAGAATCGCTTGAACCCAGGAGGCAGCATGCCACTGCACTCCAGCCTGAGTGTGACAGAGTGAGACTCTGTCTTAAAACAAAAAAAAAATACAAAATTTATCGGGGCCTGCTGGCTCACGCCTGTAGTCCCAGTTACTCGGGAGGCTGAGGCATGAGACTCACTTGAACCCAGGAGGTGGAGGTTGCATTGAGCTGAGATCACACCACTGCACTCCAGCCTGGGTGACAGATGGAGATTCTGTCTCCAAAACAAAACAAAAATTAGCTGGGGTGTGGTGGTGCACGCCTGTAATCCCAGCTACTTGGGAGGCTGAGGTGGGAGAATCCCTTGAGCCCTGGAGGTCTAGGCTACAGTGAGTCATGATCATGCTGCTGCACTCCAGCCTGAGCAACAGAGAGCTTGTCTCAAATATATATATAGGGCTGGGTGCTGCGGTGGCTGATGCCTGTAATCCCAGTACTGGGAGGCCAAGGTGGGCAGATCACCTGAGGTCAGGAATTCGAGACCAGCCTGGCCAATGTGGTAAAACCCTGTCTCTACTAAAATACAAAAATTAGCCAGGCATAATGGCAGGTGCCTGTAATCCCAGCTACTCGGGAGGCTGAGACAGGAGAATTGCTTGGACTCGGGAGA
>NC_045434.1:177483848-177488508 GCF_002776525.5 Piliocolobus tephrosceles
AATAAAAAATAAAAAAATAAAAAAAAATAAAAATAAAAATTAAAAAAAATAAAAATAAAATATATATATATGAATTTTGGAAGGGGGCACAGTTCTGCCCATAATGGCGTCTTAATTATATCACCAAGTCTAGCAAGATCTAACACACTCTGTTTTTTTTGTTTTTTGACGCAAGGTTTCACTCTGCGGCCCAGGCTGGAGTGCAGTGACATAATCATGGCTCCCTGAAGCCTCCACCTCCCTGGCTCAAGCAATCCTCCCAACTCAGCCTCCCAAGTAGCTGGGACTACAGCTGGTGCATGCCACCACACCCAGCTAATTTTTTTTTTTTTTGAAACAGAGTCTCGCTCTGTCACCCAGGCTGGAGTGCAGTGATGCAGTGACAGGATGGCAGGTCACTGCAACCTCCACCTCCTGGGTTCAAGCAATTCTCCTGCTTCAGCCTCCCGAGTAGCTGGGATTACAAGCATGCACCACCACACCCAGCGAACTTTTTTTTTTTTTTTTTTAGACAGAGTCTCACACTGTTGCCCAGGCTGGAGTGCAGTGACACAATCTCAGCTCATTGCAACCTCCGCCTCCCGGGTTCAAGAGATTCTTGTGCCTCAGCCTCCCGAGTGGCTGAGGTTACAGGCCCCCTCCACCACGCCTGGCTAATTTTTGTATTTTTAGTAGAGATGGAGTTTCATCATGTTGTTCAGGCTGGTCTTGAACTACCGACCTCAAGTGATCCGCCTGCCTAGGCTTCCCAATGTACTGGGATTACAGGCATGAGCCACTGCACCAGGCCAATTGTCCATTTTTTCAACAAACGTTTTCTTGAGAAGCCTCTATGTGTCAGGTCCTGTGCTGCACCCTGGAGTGACCTGTAGGTAGGACAACAACACTGAACTGTAATTAGTGCTATAGTGGTAAAGACAGACCGGGTATGGGGGTGGCCTATGGGAGTTTGGGGAATGCACGTAGTTTGGGGAATGCACGTTTGGGGAATGCACGTTTGGGGAATGCACGTTTGGGGAATGCACGTTGGGGAGTTTGGGGAATGCACGTAGGCTGAAATTTCTGAGTTGAAACCTGAGAGCTGAGGAGTTAGCCAGGAACAGGATGGACAGGAGGAGAAAGTATTCCAGAAGAGGAACCCTGTGCTCCTTGAGGCCTGGAGCGAGAGCTGTTGGTCCTTGGAAAAACTGAAAGTTTAGAGTAGCTGGAGGAAAGGGGGAAGGGTGACTGGAACAGTCCAGGGGCCAGACCTCCAAAGGCTTTGCAATGTGTGTGGAGGAGTGAAGGTCTACTTGCTCCTTCCCCAATTTGCCAAGTTCCCAAGCTGCCCTAAGCTTTGAACCTGGTGAGTTCAGGTGAAGTCTGACAATACAGCCAGGCAGTGGGTCTGGGAAGTGGGAAGGAGGGGGCTAGGACAGGCTCCTTGGGGGAGAAAGCTGATTTGCCCTCGTGGCCTGGTTCCCTAGAGCCTCCTCCCCAAAGCTGAGGAGCTCCTGCCAAGCACATACGTGCTGAGCCTAAGACCGGGTTCCCTTCTCCTCCCAGGCTGGGATTTAAGGTTGAGCTCAGGCTGTCTGATCCTTGGCCATGTTACCTCTCTAACCTCTGCCACACAGGACCCTGGCAGGGTCCACCACTCAGGCACAAAATGAAATCCCATCTGGCCTTTCTTGCTGTTGTCTTGTGGCTCCCTCAACTGGCTGGGTGGGCCCACACCCAGGCTGGGGCTATGAGCTTATTCTCTTGTCTTCTTGTTCTCTCTGTCTTTTGTCATTGTTTGTTTAGATGGAGTCTCACTCTGTCACCCAGGCTGGAGTGCAGGCGGTGCAATCACAGCTCACTGCAGCCTCAACCTCCTGGCTCAAGCGATCCTCCCACCTCAGCCTCCAAGTAGCTGGGACTAGAGGCATGCACCACAACACCCAGCTAATTTTTTGTATTTTTTGTAGAGACAGGGTTTTGCCATGTTGTCCAGGCTGGTCTCGAATTCCTGGACTCAAGTGATCCTGCCTTGGCCTCCCAAAGTGCTGGGATTACAGGCATGAGCCACCATGCTTGGGCCAGAATCTCTTGAGTGTCATGTCACAGAGGCCAATGGAGTAGGGTCAAGAATGAGAGATGCAAGGTAAGGTTAGGACTTGGGAAGGACTATTGACTTCAGCAATAAGGAGATGGCAGGTGTCCTTGGTGGGTGCAGAGGTGGAAGGGATAAAGGCAACCTGAAATAAGAGATGTGCTGATAGCCACAGTAGCACTTACCACTTACCTGGTGCCATTGTGAGCACTTTATACTATTAACTCACCTAATATTCACAACCACTCCATCCGATAGGCATTATCATCCACATGTCCCCATGGGGAATTTTTTTTTTTTTTTTTTGAGATGGAGTCTTGCTCTGTTGCCCAGGCTGGAGTGCAATGGCATGATCAGGCTCACTGTAACCTCCACCTCCCAGATTCAAGTGATTCTCCCACCTCAACCTTCTGAGTAGCTGGGATTACTGGCACCTGCCACCAAGCCCAGCTAATTTTTGTATTTTTAGTAGTGACAGGATTTTGCCATGTTGGTCAGGCAGGTCTCACTCCTGACCTCAAGTGATCCACCTGCCTTGGCCTCCCAAAGTGCTGGGATTGCAGGCATGAGCTACTGCATCCAGCCTCTCATGGGGAATTTAAAAGGTTCCATGGCTTTCTCAAGGTCACAAAGCTTGGTGACTTTGGTGGCCATGGTGAAGCATGGACTTAGGAACCTGGGCAGTGTGGCTCCAGAATCCATTTCACTGCCAAGCTATACAACCACCTCTCAGTTGTGAGGAGGGGACAGGGGAATGGGTGGGCAGGACCAATAGGGAGGGAGAGGCAGAGCTGGAGGATAAGGAAAGGTGGGGCAGGTGATTTATGGGCTGAGTGGTTCCCTCTCCTGCACCATAAACAAAGGGACTGGTCAGCAGCAGAGAAGGGAGATAAGGTGATTCAGGAGGTAGGGACTGGGTGGACCTGGGGACCGCCCTCTTCCTCTGGCAGAGGCTTCAGGTCATGCACTTTTATCCTGGGCTCTGTGGGAAATTCACAGACCACAGGGCTGGGAACAAGCAGAGGTGTGAGGGCCACAGGTGCGGGTGGGGTGCAGGACTGAAATGCAGCCAGCTGGTCTTCCTGGGGTAGAGCTGTCAGGGAGACACAGCCTGAGCTCTTGCACTCCCAGGACCTGGCTTTCCAAGTCCTAGAACATCTCTAAGTGGTAAGCAGCCCAGATGCTCTAGGAAAGCCACAGATCACAGCATGGGAATGAACTGCCTGGCCATGATGCCTGAGGCCCAGGAGCTGGTATCTCACCCTCCCCAGGTCAGGTCCTAGACACACACACATTCATTCTCTCTCTCTCTCTCTCTCTCTCTCTCTCTCTCTCTCTCTCTCTCTCTCTCTCTGTCTTGTTCTTTCCTTATATTGACATCTCACATGGGAGACCTGGAAGGAGAACGTAACTCCAGTCAGGCCATGAGTAGTTTTCCACATCTTGCCTCATCTGGGAAATCTCACAAAATAGCAGGGGTGGGCTGGGCGACCAGATGTCTTTCATCTTAAAAGGGAAGAGAGAAATGGAGAACAAAAGAGTGGGTGGAGGGAGGTGAGAAGGAGAGAAGGATGAGAAGAAAGAAAGAAAAAGAAGCTTGCTTGGTTTCAAGTTTTCCTCCCCAACTTTTTCTTTTCTTTTTTTTTTTTTTTTTTTTTTTCGCTATTTTTTTTGTTTTGTTTTGAGATAGGGTCTCACTCTGTCACCCAAGCTGGAGTGCAATGGCTGTATCATGGCTCATTGCAGCCTCAAACTCCTGGGCTCAAGTGATCCTCCCACCTCAGTCTCTTAAGTGTCTGGACTCTAGGCGCACACCACCACACCCAGCTAATTTTAAACAATTTTTTGTAGAGACAGGTCGCACTATGTTGCCCAGGCTGGTCCCAAACTCCTGGGCTTAAGTGATCCTCCCACCTCAGCCTCCCAAAGTGTCAGGATTACAGGCATGAGCCACTGTAATCTAGCTTTACCTAGATGAATCAGATTCAAAACTTCTCAGGCGTCTCACAGGCTAGAGGGGAGATCTCCCTGTGAACAGATCATAGACCACTGTGATTAACTGCTGCAAGAGAGAAAACCCAGAGGGTTTTGAGGAGTAACCTGGGAAAGATCATGAAAGGCTTCCTAGAGGGTGCTCTGAGCTGCACCTTGAAGGAACAGTTACAAATGAGCTAGGCATATACACCTACTATGCACTCACAAAAATTAAAATTAAAAAAAAATTAAAAATGAGCTAGGCAGAGGCTGGTGATGAGGGTAGAGGTGGGTAAGGCTCAGTGGGCCTTGTGTATCCAACTTAAAAACCAGGATCCAGCACTGTTTGGTCTGGGGCAGGTTAGCAGGACGTGAGGAAAAGGTCTCTGCCTCCTCATTTCTCAAGGACTGTCTGGCTTGGAAGGCTTGGGAGGCAAGAGTGGACCAGCAGTAGGAAACCAAAGAGAACAGATCCAAATTTTCGTAGTAACAGCAGCCCAAGCCAATCACCCACAGTGCTCTAGGCCGTAGGCATTGTTCCTGTGAATACTCAAAATTGCCCCATGAGGTTAGGCATTCTTGATCCTGCTTTGCAGAGGAGGAAACTGAGGT
>NC_045434.1:177488518-177526996 GCF_002776525.5 Piliocolobus tephrosceles
CTCTCTTTAGGAAACTTGCAGAAGAGAACCAGCTCACGGTGCTGGGGGAGGAGCTTCCCAAAGCGAGACAGAGGCAGGACCACCACTCTTGGGATTTTTCAGTATTCACTTACCTCAGCACTGGGACGGTAAGTGAGCTGCCAGTTCTCTTCCATTTTGAGGTTTTATTTCTTTGTTCTTTTCTTTCTTTCTTTCTTTTTTTTTTTTTTTTTTTTGAGACAAAGTTTCACTCTAGTTGCCCAGGCTGGAGTGCAATGGCATTATCTCAGCTCACTGCAATCTCTGCCTCCCAAGTTCAAGCAATTCTCCTGTCTCAGCTCCCAAGTAGCTGGGATTACAGGCTTGTGCCACCATGCTTAGCTAATTTTGTATTTTTAGTAGAGATGGGGTTTCTCCATGTTGGTCAGGCTGATCTCGAACTCCCGACCTCAGGTGATCTGCCTGCCTCTGCCTCCCGAAGTGCTGGGATGCTGGGATTACAGGCATGAGCCACAGTGCCCAGCCTTTTTTTTTTTGGAGACAGAGTCTCGCTCTGTCACCCAAGCTGGAGTGCAGTGGCACAATCTCACAATCTCAGCTCACTGCAACCTCTCCCTCCCAGGTTCAAGGGATTCTCCCATTGAGATTCTCTTTCTTTCTCTCTTTCTCTCTTTCTCTCTTTCTCTTCTCTTTTTTTTTCCCCCAGGCCGCAGTGCAGTGGCACGAGCTCGACTCATTGCAACCTGCGCCTCCCCAGGTTCAAGCAATTCTCCTGCGTCAGCCTCCCACGTACCTGGAACTACAGGTTCGTGCCACAATGCCCAGCTAATTTTTCTATTTTTAGTAGAGACAGGGTTTCACCATGTTGGGCCAGGCTAGTCTCGAACTCCTGACCTCAAGTGATCCGACTGCCTTAAGGCTGCCCAAAGTGCTAGGATTATAGGCGTGAGCCACCTTGCCTGGCGGTTCTATTTCTATCCGTGCCTTAGGTATTACTTTCTCTGTTTGTTAGATGAAAAAATTGAGGCCCAGAGGTGAAAGTGGTCACTCAAATCCTGGGCACCCCTAGGAGTCAGGATGTTGGACATAGGGCTTAACGGGGCCTGCACTCCTAGGCCTGAGCTTCCAGATCTGTGGCTGTCAGCCCCATGGCATGGACGGGGAAGAGCCTGACCAAGACCTCCAGACCCTGTACAAGAAGCCTGGGAGTGTGGCCAGTGCACAGGATGGGTCCTGGAGCTCATGCCCTTGCTAGGCCACTTCCAGCCTTGGAAGTCCATCAGCCCTAGCTTTGAATCCTGCCTCCAACATGTTCTAGCTGTATGGCCGACTGCAAGCAAGTCATTTACCTCTTGGAGCCTCATCTGTGAAGTGTGGATGATTGATTCCCTACCTTATGGGGCTGTGATGAGAATTTCATGAGAGGATGACCTAGTAGTGCCCTTGGCATGGTGCCTGTCACTTAGTCAGTGCTCTGTGATCAGCAGCTGGTATTATTATAACAGTTTATCATACATCTGTCTTCCCACCTGAAACGTGGGACAATAACCCGTCACACTGGCTTGAAGGACATGGTGTCGTCTGTGTGAGCTGTGGGGTCAGTATAGGTGGCAATTCTGTCACTCAAAGGCCAGCCCAGCCCTACAGGGGTAGAGAGACACACCCAGTTCCCAGCACCAGGGGAAGCTGGATGACAGCTTCAATCCATCAATGATAGGCCTTGGTCCAGCCTAACTTTATGGACTGTAGAGGTACTTAAGTCTGTGGGGGGTGAAGTCTAGCCCAGTTCTTCCACACGGGCCGCTGCCCAGACCAGGTAGGCAGGTATGGGATGGGGGTGAGAGTGCTCTGGGCCCTGGTAGTCTAGTTAATCAGCTTCCAGAGCAAGGCCCCAAGGAATAGCAGTGGGTTTGGGCTGGAGCTGCGTCTCTTGTCCACAGCAGTTCAGGATCTGGTTATCCCTAGCCCTGCAGGCTGAAGAGGAGCTTGAGGAAGCCTCATGCATGAAGGGACACAGGTCTCAGTTCTACTTTGTCCAGCTCTAGCCTGGCTTTGCCTGTGTACTGCTGAGTTCTGCAGGCAGTGGGGTGTGCTTTTCTGCTCTGCAGGCTCCTACCCCTTTTCCACTGATGCAGGGTGAAGGTTGGAGTGTGTGAGATCAGAGTGGAAGGGACGTTGTCTGGGGAACTAAAGGACAGCCCTGGGGGCAACTCTTGTGACCTTCTGCCCCAGGCTCCCAGCACCATGACGGTTTCATATACTCTCAAAGTGGCGGAGGCCCGCTTCGGAGGTTTCTCTGGCCTGCTTCTCCGTTGGAGGGGAAGCATCTACAAGCTCCTCTACAAGGAGTTCCTCCTCTTCGGGGCCTTGTACGCTGTGCTTAGCATCACCTACCGGTAAGGGCAGGGTCTTAGAGCTGGCGGAACTGGGGAGACTGGGCCACCCACTTCCCTCTAACCCAAGCCTACACCTGCCTTCCCCAGGCTGCTGCTGACCCAGGAGCAGAAGCACGTGTATGCTCAGGTGGCCCGGTACTGCAACCGCTCAGCGGACCTCATCCCCTTGTCCTTTGTATTGGGTAAGGCCCCCTTCCAGTTTTCCCTGTGTCCTCCTTACTGTGTTCCCTGACCTCTGGGTTGGGTTGACAGCTCTGAGGGTCAGAATTACCCAGCAGATGGTGTGGTGACGCACCTGCAGTCTCAGCTACTCCAGAGGCTGAGGTGAGAGGATCGCTTGAGCCCAGGAGTTCCAGTCCAGCCTGGGCAATGTAGCGAGACTATGCTTAAAAAAAAAAAAAAAGAATTACTCAACAGAGTGGCAGAGCCTGCCTGGTCAGCCAGAGCAGGCCCAGCAGGCACAGGAGCTGGGTGCTGGGTCCAGGACTTCCGGAGGGCAGGGCCCTATCACTTGCCGGACTCTCACGATTCCAGCAATGCACAAGACATCTGCTGGCCTCACAAGCCCACCCTGGGCACTGGAGGGGAGCTGGACAGAGGTGACAGCCCCTTCCCTATCCTCCTGGGAAGCAGTCTCCTGGCTTTGAATCCCCATTTTTCCTCTGCTGAAGGAAGTTTGCCCTCCTCCCTCCTCCTGGCCTCGCACAGCAGGGCATGGAGCTGAATGTTTCTTTCCCCCTGCCACGATTCAACTGGCTTGGACGAGGCCCTTTGCTGGGGGAGGCGAGGCGCTCCGACCCCCAGGCTCTCCACCCTCCCTTCCTACTCCCTCTACCACGGTGGCCAAGCAGGTTTCTATGTGACTCTCGTGGTGAACCGCTGGTGGTCCCAGTACACAAGCATCCCGCTGCCAGACCAGCTGATGTGCGTCATCTCGGCTAGCGTGCACGGCGTGGACCAGCGGGGCCGCCTGCTGCGCCGCACCCTCATCCGCTACGCGAACCTGGCGTCCGTGCTGGTGCTGCGCTCGGTTAGCACCCGCGTGCTCAAGCGCTTCCCCACCATGGAGCACGTGGTGGACGCAGGTGCGCCGCCCGCGGGGAGCCTCTGGGGGCCAGGCCCACGGCTGGATGCAGGTGCCGCCTGGGAAAGTCCTGGGAGCAGGGACCTCCAGGGAAGGGTCCGGACTGCGGCAGGAATGCGGAACCGCGAGTCCTGGGACCGCCGATAGACGCGAGGGAGGGGAGCCAGACAGCGAAACAGCAGGCCCCCATGGCGGCAGAGGTTGCAACTGCACCCCTTCCGCTTTACCCCCTCAGGTTTCATGTCCCAGGAAGAGAGGAAAAAGTTTGAGAGCCTGAAATCCGACTTCAACAAGTACTGGGTCCCCTGCGTCTGGTTCACCAACCTGGCGGCCCAGGCCCGGAGGGACGGGCGAATCCGTGACGATATCGCTCTCTGTCTACTTTTGGAAGTGAGTGGGCCCCGGACCAGACCTATCTGCCCTCCTCCCTCTAATTTTGAAGAGGAATAATAATTTTAGTACCTAACACTTGTATGGCACCAACTGTGTACCCCGGCCTTTTGGAAGCCCTGTACCCATGTTAACTCATTCATCCCTTACAGGAATTCCTGAGATAGGTACTATCATCTTCCTTGCACAGTTGTGGAAACTGAGGCACAGAGTGGAAAATAAATTTGCCTAAGTTACACAGCTAGTTAGCAGAGCTGAGATTCAAGCACCCCAGCCTAATACACCTCTGAGAGCAGAATGAGAAAAAGCCTCCTGGCCGGCCCTAGGCCTGGTTTGTGCTGGGCACCCCTGTTCCTTCCTCGCTTCTGCTGACTTCCTGTTCCTGCTGTTCCTCCAGGAGCTGAACAAGTACCGAGCCAAGTGCAGCATGCTATTCCACTATGACTGGATCAGCATCCCCCTCGTCTACACCCAAGTAACTGCCTCTCCCCTCCCCAGTCCCAGTGCCTACTGTATGTCCTGTGCTGTGTGTGAGATGAGAAGAATTAGAGATGGTACTTGCCTGGCCATTTCAGTCCCCTGAGGCACTGGGTTCATCCTCAAAGCCTTCCACCACCCCCACCAAGGTGACCCTGTCCCCACTGGTACTGCCACACCAGGATACATGTTTGATTGCTTGTCAGACTTCCCATAGATCCTCAGAGGCAGGGGCGGCATTTCTCCCTGTCCCACTGCATCCTGCACTGAGCCTGGCTCTTCCTTCTCCAGGTGGTGACCATAGCCGTCTACTCCTTCTTTGCCCTCTCCCTGGTTGGCCGCCAGTTTGTGGAGCCAGAGGCAGGGGCTGCCAAACCTCAGAAGCTTCTGAAGCCAGGCCAGGAGCCAGCCCCAGCCTTGGGAGACCCGGACATGTATGTGCCTCTCACTACTCTGCTGCAGTTCTTCTTCTATGCTGGCTGGCTCAAGGTGGGCACTGCAGATGGGCATGCCAGCCTGCTCTGTGGAGATGTGGGCACAGGGGCTGCCCCAACTTTGGGGACAAAGAGTGGGGCTCTGAGCCCAGAAAACACTATCTCTGCCACCTATAGGTGGCTGAACAGATCATCAACCCGTTTGGTGAGGATGATGACGACTTTGAGACAAACCAGCTCATAGACCGCAACTTGCAGGTGAGCAAGCATCAGGAAGGATCAGGAGTCCAGGGCAGCTCCTGGGCCCCCTCTCCCGGTCAGCTCTCAGCCCGGCTGTGGGAAGGAGAGGAGAGGAGGATCCTTGTAACTTGCTGGTGGCCCAGGTGTCCCTGCTATCTGTGGATGAAATGTACCAGAACCTTCCCCCGGCTGAGAAGGACCAGTACTGGGATGAGGACCAGCCGCAGCCACCCTACACTGTGGCCACGGCGGCAGAGTCTCTGCGGCCCTCATTCCTGGGCTCCACCTTCAACCTGCGGTGAGTGGCCTGCGCCGGCGGAGACCGGACCTGACTCGGCACGCGGGTCCTCGCTCAGCCTCTGGGGCACCGATGCCTCCGTCCCTCCCCGAGAGCCGACCCCGCGTCCCCGCTCCCGCCCTGTGCCCGGGCTCAGCCCACCCTCCCGCCCGCAGCATGAGCGACGACCCTGAGCAGAGCCTGCAGGTGGAGGCGTCCCCCGGATCGGGTCGGCCCGCGCCCGCCGCGCAGACCCCGTTGCTCGGCCGCTTCCTGGGCGTAGGGGCGCCCTCCCCGGCCATCAGCCTCCGGAACTTCGGCCGCGCGCGAGGGACCCCGCGCCCCCCGCATCTGCTACGCTTCCGGGCCGAGGAGGGCGGCGACCCCGAGGCCGCAGCCCGCATCGAGGAGGAGACGGCGGAGTCCGGGGACGAGGCCCTGGAGCCCTGAGGTCTTGCCTGCCCCGCCCGGTTCTTCCCACCCACTGCCCCCCGTCCCTCCCGTGCCCGGTCCTGCCAGCCAGCTCTATTAGAGCAGCTTTTCCTGGGTGCCTGGAAGGCCAGAGCATTTAGGGACAGAACTTGAAAGAGAAGATGGCAAGAAGGGCCTGAGCCAGGGCCTTTGGTGGGAGAGAAGGTCGGATGGGCTGCTTGGGGGAGGTGAAGCTAGACAAATAAATGAGCCCAGGCACAGAGGACTAGAGCCCAGGTGCACGGTTAGCTTCACAGCAACAGGGAGCTAGGCCAGTGGTTCTCAAACTTCAGGAAGGCTCAGCATCACAGAAGATCTTGTCAAAAGAGTGCCGAGCACCACTCCCAGCATTTCTGGCACATTAGATTTGGGATGGCGCCCAGTAACTTGCATTTCTAACAAGTTCCCGGGTGATGCTGTGCTGCTGGTCCAGGAAGCACAATTTGAGTGTCACGTGAAAACCGCTTGAAGGGGTATACCTTACCCTGATAACCTTACTCAGAAGAGGGGTCAGTGTGTGTTGGGGGAGTTTTGCCTTGTCTAATGTTCAAGTTTTTGTTTACATTAAGAATATATTCAAGTTTTCAAGTTTTGTTTAGTTTTTGTTTATATCGAAAATATATTTATTACTTGTGCAGTTATGATTGTTTAAAATTGAATTGGCATGCATGCAGTAGGATGAAGATGAAAGAAGGAAGAGTTTGGGAATCCGTCTTGGAGGCTGATTAAAGTCAGATGTGAAGGCAGCTATTCACCACCCACCCTAGACCTAGCATTTGGACTTCAGTGTGCCAAACTCTTCTCCACTCCCACCAACCACACAGGGGGAAAAGTACAGTTTACGCGTGGAAGCCTAGGCCCATCTCGATGGTGGGCCTGCAGCGCTGGGGGCACTTGGCTGATGTCAGAAAAAGCCTTCTGCGGCCGGGCACAGCGGCTCACGCCTGTAATCCCAGCACTTTGGGAGGCTGAGGTGGACGGATCCCCAGAGGCCAGGAGTTAAATACCAGCCTGGCCAACACGGTGAAACCCCGTCTCTACTAAAAATACAAAAATTAGCTGGGTGTGGTGGTGGATGCCTGTAATCCCAGTTGTTTGGGAGGCTGAGGCATGAGAATTGCTTGAACCTGGGAAGCAGAGGTTGCAGTGAGCTGAGATCACTCCACTGCACTCTAGCTCTCGGTTACAGAGCCAGGCTCTGTCTCCAAAAAAGTCTTCTGGAAACAGTCTGCCACAGACCACTACATTGGAATTGTGGTAAAACTATGCTCTTCTAAGATTCTTGCCTTCTAAATCCCAGTCTCCACCTAAAGAAATCGGTGAAGGCCGATTTCTGAATATTAAGGCCACAGGATAAATGCCAGAACAGAGGAGGAAGACAGGCGGGACACTAGAGTGCAGTGGAGTAGACTCCAGCCTCTGGCAGGGTCAGCTGACTGGATTCTAATGCTGGCTTTGCTTCTTTCTATCTGTAAGTCCATGGGATAGTGAACATTTCTTATTTATTTGAGATGGAATCTTGCACTGTCACCCAGTCTGGAGTGCAGTGGCGTGATCTCGGCTCACTGCAACCTCCACCTCCTGGGTTCAAGCAATTCTCCTGCCTCAGCCTCCTGAGTAGCTGGGATTACTCAGCTAACTCAGGAGGCTGAAGAGGAATAATAATTTTAGTACCTAACACTTGTATGGCACCAACTGTGTACCCCGGCCTTTTGGAAGCCCTGTACCCATGTTAACTCATTCATCCCTTACAGCAATTCCTAAGATAGGTGTCCACCACCACGCCTGGCTAATTTTTTGTATTTTTAGTAGAGACAGGGTTTCACCATGTTGGCCAGGCTTGTCTCTAACTCCTGACCGCAGGTGATCTGCCTGCTAGGTCTCCCAAAGTGCTGGAATTACAGGTGTGAGCCACTGCGCCGAGCCAATAGTGAATATTTCTAAGCCTCAGTTTCCAAATCTATAATGTGGAGACAGTAGCACCTCACAATGATAGCCATTCATTCACAAGGTATTTGAGGGTTGTTTTATTTTTGTTGCTGTTGCAGCTTTTACAAGCCTTGTTCCATGGTGAGAACGGTCATCTGTGAAGGTGGGAGAAATGGAGAGTGGATGGATTTCAAGACTTCAGAGAAAAGAACCCACTGGTTTTATGGACAGATCTTGGCTCACTGCAACCTCCGCCTCCCCAGGTTCAAGAGATTCTCGTGCCTCAGCCTCTCAAGTAGCTGGGATTATAGGCACGTGCCACCACGCCCTGCTAATTTTTTGTATGTTTAGTAGAGATGGGGTTTCGCCATGTTGGCCAGGCTGGTTTTTGAACTCCTGACCTCAAGTGATCCACCTGCCTCAGCCTTCCAAAGTGCTGGGATTACAGGCATGAGCCACAATGCCTGGACAAACTTCAAATCTAATAAAATCTCAAGACTTTTTTTCCCAATTAACCTTGCATATATCTGAGTATCTAGTATACATCCATACACTTTTCCAGGTGCCAGAGACACAGCAGGAAACAAATATCCTCGTTTCCCTGGAGTACCATTCCAAAGGGAAAAGAGCAAACTTTGTCAGATTAAGGAATAAAGAGAAAAAAATGGGCAAAGTATAAGAGTTCAGAGGGGCAACTGCAACTTAGAATATTGTGATCCGGCAATAACTCACTAGGGTGACATAGCAAAGACCTGGAGGAAATGAACCATGTGGGGTTTTTTTGTAGAAACAGGGTCTCACTTTGTTGCCCAGGTTGGTCTCAATCTCCTGGCCTCAAGCAATCCTCCTGCCTTGGCCTCTGCCTCCCAAAGTGCTGGGATTACAGACATGAGCCATCAGGCCCAGTGTCCAGCCCCAAGTGGATATATGAAGGAGTGTGCCTGACAAAGGGAATAGCATGTGTACATGTATGTTCAGTAAGCTAGGGTGGCTGTGTGGTTGATGGAGGGAGTCACTATAGGAGCTAGGTCACATCAAGTCATAATACTTGGTGACGATTTTCATTGATGAGACAGGAAGTTGTTGCATTTAAAATATAATCTTGGTGAGGTACAGTACCTCACATGTGTAATCCCAGCACTTTGGAAGGCCAAGGCAGGAGCATTGCTTGAGGCCAGGAGCTCAGGATTAGCCTGGGCAACATGAAACCCCATCTCTACAAAAAAAAAAAAAAATGATTATTCTGGGCCCTGCACCATAGCTGTAGTCCCAGCTACTCAGTAGGTTGAGACTGCAGTGAGCAATGATCGCGCCACTGCACTCCAGCCTAGTGTGAGATCCTGACTCTTGAAACTGAGGAACATAGCAGATGCGGGCAGACAAGAGTTCAGTTTTGAAAATGTTGGCCTTTGAGAGCCCTATTACAATATCCTGTAATAGGATATTGTAATATCCTATTATTACAGAAGCTGGGCGCAATGGCTCATGCCTACAATCCTAGCACTTTGGGAGGCCAAGGCGGGTGGATCACTTGAGGACAGGAGTTGGAGACCACCCTACCCAACAGTGAAACCCTGTCTCTACTAAAAATACAAGAAGTTAGCTGGGCGTGGCAGTACACACCTATGATTCCAGCTACTCAGGAGGCTGAGGCATGAGAATTGCTTGAACCCAGGAAGCGGAGGTTCCAGTGAGCCGAGATTACACACCACTGCAATCCAGCCTGGGGAACGGAGTGACTGTCTAAAAACACCCAAAAAGCAAAAACTAACAAAAAACCCAAGTACAGGCCGGGGGTGGTGGCTCATGCTTGTAATCCCAGCACTTTGGGAGGCCAACGCGGGCGGATCAGGAGACCCAGAACATCCTGGCTAACACGGTGAAACCCATCTCTACTAAAAACATACAAAAGTTAGCCAGGCATGGTGGCAGGTGCCTGTAGTCTCAGCTACAGGAGGCTGAGGCAGGAGAAATGGCATGAACCCAGTATGTGGAGCTTGCAGTGAGCCAAGATCGTGCCACTGCACTACAGCCTGGGCGATAGAGCAAGACTCCTGTCTCAAAAAACAAAAAACCCAAGTGCAAAGCTGGGTGTGATGGGTTATGCCTGAAACCTAGCACTTTGGGAGACAAAGGTAGGAAGACTGCTTGAGCCCAAGATTTCAAGACCTGGGCAATTAAGTGAGACCCTGTCTCTACCAAAAAAAAAAAAAAAAATCAAAAATATGGGTATAGGCCAGGTGTGGTGGCTCATGCCTGCAATCCCAGCACTTTGGGAGTCCGAAGCAGGTAGATCATCTGAGGTAAGGAGTTCAGCACCAGCCTGAACAACATGGAGAAACCCGTCTCTACTAAAAATACAAAATTAGCTGGGTGTGGTGGCGCATGCCTGTAACCCCAGCTGCTTGGGAGGCTGCGGCAAAAGAATCGCTTGAACCCAGGAGGCGGAGGTTGTTGTGAGCTAAGATCGTGCCATTGCACTCCAGCCTGGGCAACAAGAGTCAAACTCCATCTCAAAAAAAAAAAAAAAAAAAAAAAAAGGGTGTAGTGCCTATCATCTCAGCTACCTGGGAGTCTGAGGCAGTATTACCTGAGCCCCAATGTCAAGGCTGCGGTGAACCATGATCATACCACTGCACTCCAGCCTGGGTGACGGAGATCTCAAAAACAAAATCCAAAGGTGCAGATGTCAAGCAGGTCAAGACTAAAGGTAAGCATCTGACAGGGCAACTTTAAGTCAAAGTGACCCTTGGAGACCAAGCAAGGCAGAAATCACTGTTAATCTTACAGTGGTTGCAGGATCCTTACAACTTTTTAGAAGCCATATAGCCTGAGATTCTAATCATGACTCAATCAGCACAATATTGTTGAACCCCAAGGTTAGGATACCCCTTCCATAGCCTCTGCCACATCCCTATCCCCACCAAAACGTGGAGAAATGTTCCCACTACAGACACAGCCCACATAATAAATCTAGCCTTCAGGGACATGGAGTTGAGAACAGGGACTTTACAGTGTGGTGAGTCTGGATCAGGACAGTAGGAGGTAGAGGTAAAGCAATGGGTTGCAGCCACCCACCCAGATCAGTTTTGCAGGGCAAGGAAATAAAGCAGACAGTCAAATATTCAGGCAACACAAATGGGGGAACAGAACAATAAACACCTTTATTACACGGGTGAAGACAAAATGAGGATTTATTTGCCTTTCCGGGCCTTGATTTTCCTAAGATAGAACTCCAACTCTTTGCCCTCTAGCACATAGCCATCTGCTCGGCCACACTGTCCCGGCCTGGAAGCAATGCATGCTGGAAGAGAGTAGGTGATCCTCAGCACCATGACAAAGTGGCCCCACCCAAACCTCTCCACCCCCTTAATCTCTGTGGGTTCAGGTATCCTGGGGGCAAGCATGAAGCCAGCTGTCTCCTCAGACACACTTTATCGTCACTTACTGTCAGTAGCAGAACTGGACAAAGTTTTCATCACTGAGACAGCCCCCTCAGCCTGGGAAGGGACTTCCCCAAATACTAAAACTCCAAGCACGGGCCTATGCAGACTCTTCTACCCAATGCTTTCCATTTCAGCCTCACATGAATAGGACGGTGAAACGTTCCCCTTTTTGCTCACAGCCTGTTATCGGTGAACCCTTTAGACCGCATGGCTGGCAAAGGACTTAGACAAGGGAAAAGTGACTCAACACACTCGATCTCTGCGACTCCCCACCTCCAACACAACAGCCTTCTCACCAAGAAGCTTGCCCTGCTGGAACTGCTCCTCCAGGAGACTGCTGATTTTGGCATTCTTTTTCCTTTCATCATATTTCTTCTGAATTTTTTTAGATCGTTTTTTGTTTAAAATCTCTTCTTCCTCAGGAGTCTGAAAAGGGGATACAAATTTATGAGCTCAGGGAAGGCAGGCAGGCCTTGGGAGCCTTTTCGAACCCTGCACACCCCAGTGCTGGCCTTCCTCAGCCTAAAGGCTCTCATCTCTCTCCTTTCAGTAGCAGAACTGGACAGAGTTTTCATCACGAGAAGGCTGGAGTCAGGCTGCCCTTCCCACAACCCCTACAGAGAAGTAACACGCACCAGCTTGGCTCCCTTCTTGCGGCCCAGGGGCAGCGCGTAGTGGGACTCGTACCACTGTCGGTACGGTGTGCTGTCGATGAGCACGATGCAATTCTTCACCAGAGTCTTGGTACGGACCAACTCATTATTAGATGCATTGTAGACAACATCGATGATCCTTGTTTTACGAGTACAACCTGCTCACAGGAGAAATTTGGCATCAAGTAAACTGGAGGACAAATGGCTCTGGCACACTCCTCCAGGTTCTTCAGCCCCATGAGGCCTTAAGGAGAAATAAGGGAACGCCCAGCCTTTACAAGCCATGGGACATCAGTTTGTCTTCCATAAACCCCTAACCCACATTTCTAGTGATGTTTGGCAACCACAGTCTTTATCAGCCCCAATCTCTCAGGCTGCAGAGTTGAGAGAGATCAGAGCAGGTCGGGAACAGTGGCTCATGCGAGGCCAAGAATTTGAGACCAGCCTGGCCAACATGGTGAAACTCCTTCTCTACTAAAAATACAGAAGTAGCCAGGTGTGATAGCGCATGCCTGTAATCCCAGTTATTTGGGAGGTTGAGGCAGGAGAATCACTTGAACCCAGGAGGCGGAGGTTGCAGTGAAGCAAGATCACACCACCGGCACTCCAAACTGGTCAAGAGACTCAGTTCCAAAAAAAGAGATTGGAGCAGGACAGCCTGGGTGGAAAGAACCTCTCCAGCTACCTTAAGATCTCTCAGCAAGAAGAAACCTCAAATGCCTTGGTCTAAGCCACAGACTACCTGCTAAAAGCACTTGAATTTTTTTTTTTTCCTGAGAGTCTCGCTCTGTTGCCCAGGCTGGACTCGAACTCCTGACCTCAGGTGATCCGCCCACCTTGGCCTTCCAAAGTGCTGGGCTCACAGGCACGAGCCACCGCGCCAGGCCCACTTGGTAAATCTTAAGAAAGTTTAGGTGCATTTTCCCACCTACTCCCAAAGGGCCTCACTCACACTCCGAGCCCCAGGAGAAATTCCCTACGTCCAGCCTCAGGGCACGGTATTTCTTGTTACCTCCCCGCACACGGACTGTGTGGATGCGGCGGGGGCCAATCTGGAAAACACAAGGTTACAGGAACTAGGTTACCAAGGAGAGCAAGGCAAGAAAGGGAGAGGAACCGGGGCTGGGAGGAGGCAACAGTCAGTGTAACTATGACAAGTCCTTGCATTGGCAAGTGGCACACAGGTGACCAAGACGGCCACAACCACGCCTAAGGATTCTTTTTCATCACCTTACTTGCCTCCAAAAGAAAAGCCTGACCCCAAATGCTGAAAATTAAGCCTCTGTTAAAAAAAACCCAAAAGACTAGCATTCTACTACCCGAGATGCCACCCTCTCCAGAAGCTCAAGTCCTCCACACAGTATCCTTCTGAGACCCTAAGCCCCGGGGTTGGGGGCCTGAGGGAGCATTCCCTCTTTGGTACTTACTTATCCAACAGGTAAAGGGGGACAGGACACCCAGGCCCTACTACAGAGAAATCAGAGCCGAGAAAGAACGCACAACTGTCACACGGAGAGACCCGAGCACGCTGGAGAGCCGGAGAAGGCGACCTCCCGGGTGGACAGGCCCACGCTCGCACCCACCTTGGTGTTGGCAGCCGGGCGCCCCAACTCATACTTCCGCTTCTTGTGGTAGGGCTTTCTCTTGCCTCCGGTTTTGCGGCGCTTGTGCCAGTTGTCCCGAGAAATGCCTGCGTGTGGAAGCGGGGAAGGAAGCTTGAGCCACTGTGACAAGGTGGTAGCGACTCGCCAGTTCCCGACCCCCGCGCCGGCAGGCCGCACGCTCAGCTCTCCAAGGTTGGCTTCCCCAGCGCGTACTCGGGAGTATGCAGCATTACCGAGTCGTCATCATACACGTGCGGCCCGGCCGGGGCCTCCTCCGCGCGGCAGCCATGTTAGCGCCGCTTGGAGCCTGCAGCCCGCGGCCCGGAACTCGGAGTCCAGAGCCTTCGCAGCCCCCAGAGAGGGGCTCGCCGGCCGAAACCCGAGGGCCACCACTCCTTGTGGCTGTCCCTGGCCGGGGCTCGGGGCGCCTGGACTCCTCAGTAGGCTGTGAAGCAGGATGGGGCCTGATTGAGCTCAACCCCCCATCACGCGCCTAAACGCAGAGCGACACTCACCCATCGCTCGGCGCTGGCTGGAAAGAGAAATCGCAAAGATTCACGGTACGGTTTGTAAAACGCTGCCCCGCCCTTTTACTTTACGTTGTTTTTGAGCGCCGAAACAACGTCGGGCGACTAGACTTACGTGTTTGCTGCCGCGCCTAGGGCTATGAGCCTGGGAGGGTCCCGCAGGCTGCCTGCCTCCGCCGACCCTAGCCGACCCGCCTCCGACTTTGGGTTTGGGGAAGGGGGTCTGCGGCGTCGGCAGATCCGGGCGTGTTGAGACTAGTTTCAGAGGCTGCTGCGGTCGTTTAGGATGAGATGTGGGTGCGGCCGCGTTGAAAAAGGGTGGAAGGCAATGGAGTTGGAAACGGGTGTGGACTTGGTTTTTGTTTTGAAGGGTTTGGTGGTAGATTGGACATGAGGATTGAGGGAGAGGGTGGTGTCAAGGATTCCTAAGATTCTTACTTGATCAATCGAATAAATATTGGGGCCACTTACTGAGATGGGGTAGGCTCCTAAGGTAGGAGCTGTTCTGGACACGTTCATTTTGAGATCTTGCTAAGTCATGTAAGTGGGAATGACAGGTAGGAAGCTGGTCATCCTTATAAGGGACCTGCACTGAAGATGTTTTGGGAGTCGTTGGTTTATGAATGCCACCATAATGAACGGAACTTAGGGAGTATAAAGAAGGGATCAGCTAACTTTTCTGAGCTAGAAGGATGTATATATGTTTTTTTTTTTTTTTTTTTTTTTTTTTTTTTTTTTTGAGACGGAGTCTCGCTCTGTCGCCCAGGCTGGAGTGAATGGCGCTATCTCGGCTCACTGCAAGCTCCGCCGCCTCCCGAGTTCACGCCATTCTCCTGCCTCAGCCTCCCGAGAAGCTGAAACTACAGGCGCCTGCCACCACGCCCGGCTAATTTTTTTTTTTTTTTTTTAGTATTTTTAGTAGAGATGGGGTTTCACCGTGTTCGCCAGGGTGGTCTCGATCTCCTGACCTCGTGATCCGTCCGCCTCAGCCTCCCAAACTGTTGGGATTACAGGCGTAATCCCGGCCGGATATATATTTTTTAATCAAAAAAAAAAATTTTTTAGGCCTGGCGCAGTGGCTCACGCCTGTAATCTCAGCATTTTTGGGAGGCGGAGGCGGGCGGATCATGAGGTCAGGAGTTTGAGACCAGCCTGGCCAACATGGTGAAACCGCGTCTCTACTAAAAAAATACAAAATTTAGCTGAGCATGGTGGCGCGCACCTGTAGTCCCAGCTACTCAGGGAGGCTGAGGCAAGAGAATCGCTTGAACCCAGGAGGCGGAATCCAGCCTGGGCAACAGAGCGAGACTCCATCTCAAAAAATTTTTTTATCTTTGTGGGTACATAGTAGGTATATATATTTATGGGGTACATGAGATATTTTGTTTCAAGCATGCAATGTGAAGTAAGGACATCATGGAGAATGGGGTATCCATCCCCTCAAGCATTTATCCTATGAGTTACAAACAATCCAATTAATCCTAGCACTTTGGGAAGCTGAGGCGGGCAGATCACTCGAGGCCAGCAGTTCGAGACAAGCCTGGCCAACATGGCTAAATCCCGTCTCCTAAAAATACAAAAGGTAGCTGGGCGTGGTGGCGGGCGCCTATAATGCCAGCTACTTAGGAGGCTGAGGCGTAAGAATTGCTTGAACCCAGGCTGGGCGTGCTAGCTCAAGCCTTTAATCCCAGCACTTTGGTAGGTTGAGGTGGGCAGATCACCTGAGATCAGGAGTTCGAGACCATCCTGGCTAACATGGTGAAGTCCCGTCTCTACTAAAAATACAAAAATTAGCTGGGCATGGTGGCGTGTACCTGTAATCCCAGCTACTATGGAGGCTGAGGCAGGAGAATCGCTTGAACCAGGGAGTCGGAGGTTGCAGTGAGCTGAGATCGCACCACTGCATTCCATCCTGGTGAGAGTGAAACTCTGTCTCGAACAAAACAAAACAAACAAAACAAAACAAAAAATTAGCCAGGCATGGTGGTGGGCACCTGTAATCCCAGCAAGTCGGTCAGGAGGCTGAGGAAGGAGAATCGCTTGAACGGGGAGGTGGAGGTTCCAGTGAGCTGAGATGGCACCAGTGCACTCACTCCAGACTGGGTGATGGAGTAAGACTCTGTCTCAAAAAAATAAAATACACAATTAAGTTATTATTGATTACAGTCACCCTGTTTTGCTATCAAATAGTAGGTCTTATTTATTCTGATATTTTATTTTTATATCCATTAGAGATCCCCACTCCCCCCCACCCCACCCTCCCACTACCTTTTCTAGCCTCTGGTAACCATCCTTCTACTCTCTAGAGGTCCATGAGTTCAATTGTTTTGATTTTTAGATCCCACAAATAAGTGAGAACATGCGATTCTCTTTGCATGCATTTGTCTTTCTGTGCCCAGCTTATTTCACTTAACATAATGATCTCCAGTTCAACCCATGATGTTGCAAATGACGGGATCTCATTCTTTTTTATGGCTGAATAGTAATCCACTGTGTATATGTACCACATTTTATCCATTCATCTTTTTTTTTCTTCTGAGATGGAGTCTTGCTCTGTCACCCAGGCTGCAGTGCAGTGGCATGATCTCAGCTCACTGCAACCTCTGCCTCCCAGGTTCAAGGAATTCTCCTGCCTCCTGAGTAGTTGGGATTACAGGCATGCGCCACCATGCTCGGCTAAATTTTTGTATTTTTAATAGAAACGGGGTTTCACCATGTTAGCCAGGCTTGTCTCGAACTCCTGACCTCAGGTGATCTACCCAACTCAGGCTTGGCCTCCCAAAGTGCTAGGATTACAGGTGTGAGCAACCACGCCCAGCCCCATTCGTCTTTTTTAACTTTAATTTTAATTTTAACTTTTTTTGAGACAGTCTTGCTCTGTCACCCAGGCTGGAGTGCAGTGGTGCGACGTTGGCTTGCTGCAACCTTCATCTCCCGGGTTCAAGTGATTCCCCTGCCTCAGCTTGCCAAGTAGCTGGGGTTACAGGTATGGGCCACCATGCCTGGCAAATTTTTGTATTTGTAGTAGAGATGGGGTTTCACCATGTTGGCCAGGCTGGTCTTGAACTCTTGACCTCAAGTGATCTGCCCGCCTAGGCCTCCCAAAGTGCTGAGATTACAGGCATGAGTCACTGTTCCCAGCCTGATTTCCTTTCTTTTGAGCATATACCCAGCAGTGTAGGAACCTCCAAACTATTCTCCATAGTGGTTGTACCAATTTACATTCCCAACAACAGTGTAGGAGGGTTCCCTTTCCTCCACATCCTCACCAGCATTTGTGATTGTCTGTGTTTTAGAAATAAGCCATTTGAACTGGAGTGAGATGATATCTCATGGTAGTTTTGATTTGCATTTCTCTGATGATCAATGATGTTAAGTATCTTACATATGCCTGTTTGCCATCTGTATGTCTTCTTTTGAGAAATGTCTATTCAAATCTTTTGCCCATTTTTTGATCGGATTATTAGTTTTTTCCTGTAGAGTTGAGCTCCTTATATATTCTAGTTATTAATCCCTTGCAGATGGGTAGTTTGCAAATATTTTCTCCCATTTTGTGGGTTGTCTCTTTACTTTGTTGATGGTATCCTTTGGTGTGCAGAAGCTTTTTAACTTGATGTGATCCCATTTGTCCATTTTTGCTTTAGTTGCCTGTGTTTATGGGGTATTGCTCAAGGAATTTTTGCCCAGACCAATATCCTGGAGATTTCCCCCAATGTTTTTTTTGTAGTAGTTTCATAGTTTGAGGTCTTAGATTTAAGTCTTTAATCCGTTTTGATTTGATTTTTGTACACATTCAGAGAAACTTTCCTGGCAACAAACTATAGACATGATCCCTAAAGTATAGTCTTTAACATTTCTTAAAAAGAATATGTAGGAGGCCAGGGGCGGCGGCTCAAACCTGTAATGCCACCCTGTCGGGATCCTGAGACAGGTGGATCATGAGGTCAAGAGATCAAGACAATCCTGGCCAACATGATGAAACCCTGTCTCTATTAAAAATACAAAAATTGGCCGGGCGCGGTGGCTCAAGCCTGTAATCCCAGCACTTTGGGAGGCCGAGACGGGCGGATCACGAGGTCAGGAGATCGAGACCATCCTGGCTAACACGGTGAAACCCCGTCTCTACTAAAAATACAAAAAACTAGCCGGGCGAGGTGGCGGGCGCCTGTAGTCCCAGCTACTCCGGAGGCTGAGGCAGGAGAATGGCGTAAACCCGGGAGGCGGAGCTTGCAGTGAGCTGAGATCTGGCCACTGCACTCCAGCTCCGGCGACAGAGCAAGACTCCGTCTCAAAAAAAAAAAAAAAAAAAAAAAAAAAAAAAAATACAAAAATTAGCTGGCCGTGGTGGCATGCATCTGTAGTCCCAGCTGCTTGGGAGGCTGAGGCAGGAGAATCGCTTGAACCCATGAGGCAGAGGTTGCAGTGAGCCAAGATCACGCGATTGAACTCCAGTCTGGCAACAGAGCAAGACTCCGTCTCAAAAAAAAATAAAAATAAAAAAACATAGCAGCCAGGCATGGTGGTATGCGCCTGTAGTCCTAGCTACTTGGGAGACTGAGGCTGTAGGATTACTTGAGCCAGCAATTCAAGGTTACAGTGAGCTATGATCATGCCACTGCACTCCAGCTTAGGCAACAGAGCAAGATCCTGTCTCAAAAAAAAAGAAAAGAAAAGAATTGACCTAAGCAGCCTCTCCAGCTGCCTTTAAAAAAAGTAATAGTAGCCGGGCGTGGTGGCTCAAGCCTGTAATCCCAGCACTTTGGGAGGCCGAGACGGGCGGATCACGAGGTCAGCAGCTCGAGACCATCCTGGCTAACCTGGTGAAACCCCGTCTCTACTAAAAAATACAAAAAACTAGCCGGGCGAGATGGCGGGCGCCTGTAGTCCCAGCTACTTGGGAGGCTGAGGCAGGAGAATGGCATGAACCCGGGAGGTGGAGCTTGCAGTGAGCTGTGATCCGGCCACTGCACTCCAGCCTGGGCGGCAGAGCGAGACTCCGCCTCAAAAAAAAAAAAAAAAAAGTAATAATAAAATAATAAAAAATAAAAGAAATACAAGAAAAAAGCATAGGTCCAAGGCTTTAGGAATGTCTACATTCCGGCCGGGCGCGGTGGCTCATGACTGTAATCCCAGCACTTTGGGAGGCCAAGGTGGGCAGATCACCTGAGGTCAGGAGTTGGAGACCTGCCTGACCAACATGGCGAAACCCCGTCTCTACTGAAAATACAAAATTAGCCAGGCATGGTGGCACACGCCTGTAATCCCAGCAACTCAGGAGGCTGAGGCAGGAGAATTGCTTGAACTCGGGAGGCAGAGGTTGCAGTGAGCTGAGATCGCGCCATTGTACTCCAGCCTGGACAACAACAGCGAAACTCCATCTCAAAAAAAAAAAAAAAAAGGAATGTTGTCATTTCAAGGCCAGATAGAGAAAAACAGCTGGTAAAGGACACAGAAAGAGAAATTAAGAGTGGCTAGAGGAAAGCCAGCACAGGGTGCTGCCATAGCTTAATGTTGCTGTGGATGCTAGTTAAAATGAGGACTAAAAAGTGATTATTAGGCTGGGTGCGGTGGCTCACGCCTATAATCCAGCACTTGGGGATGCCGAGCGGGTGGATCACCTGAGGTTAGGAGTTTGAGACCAGCCTGGCTAACATGGTGAAACCCCATCTCTACTAAAAATACAAAAATTACTCGAGTGTGGTGGTGGACGCCTATAGTCCCAGCTACTCTGGAGGCTGAGGCAGGAGAATCGCTTGAACCTGGGGGGCAGAGGTTGCAGTGAGCCGAGATCACTTCACTGCACTCTAGCCTGGACGACAAGAGCAAAACTCTGTCTCAAAGGAAAAAAAAAAAAAGATGATTATTGGATTTAGTAACCTGAAAGTCCTTGGTGATATTGGTGAGAGCAGTTTCTGTGTAGTACAGTGGGAAAAATCTTGAAATAGACTGGGAAGTTAAAAAATCCAATGTATGTAGACGATTCTTTTGAGAGGTATGACTTTAAAGGGAAAAGAGAGAATTAGGTTGTTGACTGGAAAGGAATGTAGAGCAGAAGGGTAGTTTTTTAAGGGAGTAAACTGATGAGTAGCTTCTACTACACTTGGCTGCAGATCCTGTGGAAGAAATTCTCTTTATCCCTTCTTTTTTGTGTGTGTGTGATGGAATTTTGCTCGTCCCCCAGGCTGGACTGCAATGGCGTGATGTTGGCTCGCTGCAACCACCGCCTCCTGGATTCAAGCGATTCTCCTGTCTCAGCTTCCTGAGTAGCTGGGATTATAGGTGCATACCACCATGCCCAGATAATTTTTGTATTTTTAGTAGAGACAGGGTTTCACCATATTGGCCTGGCTGGTCTTGAACTCCTGACCTCAAGTGATCCGACCACCTCAGCCTCCTAAAGTGCTAGGAGTACAGGCATGAGCCACAGTGCCCGGCCTATCCCTTCTTTCTTGTATCTTCAACCTTCCAGTGGTTTCCCAGCACATTTAGAATAAAATCTAAATTCCTTACTTGGGCCTAGACAACCCCAGTGTTAGGCCTCTGCTTATCTCTGCTTATTTCCTACCTCTCTAATCTCTCGCACATGGACATTGCTGTTCCTGCCTTAAACCTTCAGGCTGTGCCTCAGGCCTTCTTGCTCTGGCAGGAAATGCTCTTCACCCAGGTCTTAGCATGGCTCCCTCCTTCAATTCATTCAAGTCTGCTCAAAATGTCACCCCTCTACACACACTGGGAGGCCTTTTCTGAGCCTGTTTTTTGTTTTGTTTTGTTTTGTTTTGAGACGGAGTTTTGCTCTTTTTGCCCAGGCTGGAGTGCAATGGTGCGATCTCGGCTCACCACAACCTCTGCCTCCCAGATTCAAGCAATTCTCCTGCCTCAGCCTCCTGAGCAGCTGGGATTACAGGCATGTACCACCATGCCCGGCTAATTTTTGTATTTTTTTTTTTTTTTTTGTAGAGATGGGGTTTTTCCATGTTGGTCAGACTGGTCTTGAACTCCTGACCTCAGGTGATCTGCCTGCCTCAGCCTCCCAAAGTGCTGGAATTACAGGTGTGAGCCACCATGCCTGGCCTTTTTTTTTTTTTTTTTTTTAATTTTCGACACAGGGTCTCATTATACTGCTCAGGCCAGAGTTCTGAGTCTGCTTTCTAAAGTAGCGACACTCTCTCATCTTTCTCTACCCACTTACTACCTATCATTTGTTTACATGCACATTATCTGTTTTCTCCACTGAAATACAATGTACATAAGGGTAGAAACTTATTCACTGCCATATTTCTAACACCTATACATAGAATAATGATTGCTATTTAATAAGTACTCAATACTTTTTTTTTTTTTTTGGAGACGGAGTCTCACTCTGCCTCCCAATCTGGAGTGCAGTGGTGTGATCTCGGCTCACTGCAAGCTCCGCCTCCCGGGTTCATGCCATTCTTCTGCCTCAGCCTCCCGAGTAGCTGGGACTAAAGGTGTCCACCACCACGCCCAGCTAATTTTGTGTGTGTGTGTATTTTTAGTAGAGACGGGGTTTCACCATGTTAGTCAGGATGGCCTCGATCTCCTGACCTTGTGATCTGCCTGCCTCGGCCTCCCAAAGTGCTGGGATTACAGGCATGAGCCACCGCGCCCGGCCTTTTTTTGTTTTTGATACAGGGACTGGCTCTGTCGCCCAGGCTGGAGTGCAATGATGCAATCTCAGCTCATTGTAACCTCTGCCTCCCAGGCATAAGCCATCCTCCCACCTTACCCTCCCAATGAGTTGGGACCACAGGCACATGCCACCACGCCTGGCTCATTTTTGTATTTTCTGTAGAGATTGGGTCTTTTTTTTTTTTTTGAGACATCCTCGCTCTATTGCCCAGGCAGGAGTGCAGTGGTGCGACCTCAGCTCACTGCAGCCTCTGCCTCCCAGGTTCAAGCGATTCTTCTGCCTCAGCCTCCGGAGTAGCTGGGATTATAAGCGTGCGCCACCACATCCAGCTCATTTTTGTAGAGACAGGGTTTCACCAGGTTGGCCAGGCTGGTCTCCAACTCCTGGCCTCGTTTTCCACCCATCTTGGCCTCCCAGAGTGCTGGGATTATAGGCGTGAGCCACAGCACCCAGCCAAGACTGGGTCTCATTTTGTTGCCCAGGATGGTCTTGAACTCCTGAGCTCAAGCAATCTGCCCGCCTCGGCCTCCCAAAGTATAGCACTCAATAAATATTTAAATTGCACTTAAATATTCAATCTAATTATTGTCCTACTCACATTGTATTTACTTGGTTTTCCCAGGCAAACTCCTGGCGTAGTGCAGTGGCTCATGCCTGTAATCCCAGCACTTTGGAAGGCTGAGGTAGGAGGATTGCTTGAGGCCAGGAGTCTCTGTGACTGAGGGCTTCCCACTCATTTGCTTGTATGGTTCCTAGGTTAAACCTTTTAGTGGCACCTCATTACCATTCCGATAATCCATGCTCCATGACATGGAATATAGAGTTCTCCAGTTCCTAAACTGTTGATGCCCTGTGACTGGGCCCTCAGTCCACTGGGCAGACTTTTTCTTCAAGACCAAATTGGTGTTTCCCTTTGGATCCTTCCCTGTCCAGCAAGTTAAGTGCTTTATTCAGCCTTTGTGTGAATGGTAATGAGGCATCACTAAAAGGTTTAAGGCTAGGATCCATACAACCAAATGTGTGTTTAGGGAGCCCTCAGTCATGAGACTCCTTGCCTCAACCCCACAGAATCTAGTCAGGCCCTGGGCTGACTATAATAGGGTGCCTTCTTCTTTTTTTTTTTGAGATGGAGTTTTGCTCTTGTTGCCTGAGCTGGAGTGCAATGGCGTGATCTTCGCTCACCACAACCTCCGCCTCCTGGGGTTACAGGCATGCGCCACCATGGCCAGCTAATTTTGTATTTTTAGTAGAGACAGGGTTTCTCCATGTTGGTCAGGCTGGTCTTGAACTCCCGATGTCAGGTGATCTGCCCGCCTCAGCCTCCCAAAGTGCTGGGATTACAGGCATGAGCCACCGGGCCCGGCCTTTTTGTTTCTGTTTTTTGAGATGAGTCTTGCTTTTGTTCCCTAGGCTGGAGTGAGATGGCACAATCTCAGCTCACTGCAACCTCCGCCTCCTGGGTTCAAGCAATTCTCCTGCCTCAGCCTCCTGAATAGCTAGAACTATAGATGTGCGCCACCATGCACTATACCCGGCTAATTTTTGTATTTTTAGTAGAGATGGGGTTTCACCACATTGGCCGGGCTGGTCTCGAACTCCTTACCTCGAGATCTGCCCGCCTTAGCCTTCCAAAGTGCTGGGATTATAGGCGTGGGCCACCACGCCTGGCAGCCATCTTCCTTCTACTTAGAGTTCCTGTTCCCAGGCCTAGTAAGCATCTCATAGACGTCAAACAAGTCACAGGAGTCTTCAGCTTGTCATTGGAATTGTAGGCGTGGATATGGCGTCCTGGAGAACAGAATTAGTACTACCCAGAGGCCAAAGGTACAGTCATGTCCTTAGTCCCAGAAGGCCCAGACACATCCCAGGCCCTTTCCACACACTTAAACAGCTCATTTATTTTTTTCTCTTTATTGTTACATACAATGTATAAACACATAGAACGGAAAACAGTAGGGATCCTCTTGGATCTCTAGGAAGACAGTAAGGTAGAAAGTCATCTCAAACATTTTTTTGAAGTACAAGACATTCAGTGCTCGGACCAAAGGTGTAGAAGGTTTAGAGCCAGCAGATAGCTGGACTAAAGGCTCCTTCTCTCTCCCCAGAACCAGGACAAGCCCAGGGAGCTCTCCATTAGCAGCCAGTCCACACAGGCAGGACGCTGTGGAGAAAGCTCTATGCTGAGAACATTCCCCTTGATGGAAAGAAGGGCAACACAAAAGAGTAACTAAGAGCTCCTTCCTCCCACGAGGGCGACAACTGAGGAAAAGAAAAGGAGTGTTCCATGTCACTCTGACCCCTCCCCAGCTGCCTTGGGCCCAGATGCCCCCATATGTGGCGTTTACCAGAACCTGTCCCAGCTCAGACCCTGCCTAGACCCACCAGGTGCCCAAAATTCTCTGGGGAGGGCCAGGGAAGAGGCTGGGTGTCAAAGCAAACAGATCTTTATTTGCAGTCATCACTGGGGCCGTTTCTTGCTGCTTATTTGTCTGCTAGCCTGCTCTTCCAGCTGCATGGCCAGGCGCAAGGCCTTGATGACATCTGGAAGAAAGGGGTAGTGGTACACATGGGGTTAGTGAGAGTCTGAGGAGCCCCATTCACTCAAGGCAGAGCTGCTATCACTCGCAGCTGCCCAAGAGCCAGCAGAGGCCACCATCGTCCACCTGCACCCCATCCAGCCACACCCACCTCGCAGGGCTGAGAAGTGCTTGGCTTGCTGGGCCAGAGCAAATTCCGCTTTGTTCACAAAGGTCTCTAGGTCATAGTCCGGCTGCTCAGTCATCTCAGAGAGCTCAAGCCAGTCTGGTCCTTGCTACAACACAGGGAGGACCTTGTCAGTTCAATAACCATTTAGCAAATCATTCCTGGGGTCCTAACAACTGCAATGCAGACACCTGAGCAAGATGCCTTACCTCTGGTCCATGACCCATACCCTGCCTGTGCACCCTCTTCCCAAGGAAATCTTGAGCTTGAATTCACCCTCTTCCTACCCCAAGCTTGTTTTTTTCTTTCTTTCTTTTTTTCTTTGAGACGGAGTTTTGCTCTTGTTGCCCAGACTGGAGTGCAATGGCGCGATCTCAGATCACCACAACCTCCACTCCCTGAGTTTAAGGGATTCTCCTGCGTCAGCCTCCCAGGTAGCTGGGATTACAGGCATGTGCCACCACGCCTGGCTAATTTTGTATTTTTAGTAGAGACGGGGTTTCTCTATGTTGGCCAGACTGGTCTCGAACTCCCGACCTCAGGTGATCCACCAGCCTCAGCCTCCCAAAGTGCTGGGATTACAGGCCTGAGGAAACATTCCCGGCCTCCTACCCCAAGCTTATCCCCATCTCTTATATCAAACGAATAACATCATTGGTCCTGATGCCCAAGCTACAAATTTGAGTGATTTTATTTTATTTTTTGAGATGGAGTCTCACTTTGTCACCTAGGCTGGAGTGAAGTGGCGTGCAATCCTGGCTCACTGCAACCTCCACCTCCCAAGTTTAAGCGATTGTCCTATCTCAGCCTCCCAAGTAGCTGGGACTACAGGTGCATGCCACCACACCCAGCTAATTTTATTTTTTCTTTGAGACAGAGTCTTGCTCTGTTGCCAGGTTGGAGTGGAGTGGCGCGATCTCGGCTCATTGCAACCTCCGCCTCCCGGGTTCAAGCGATTCCCCTGCCTCAGCCTCCCAAGTAGCTGGGAATACAGGTGCGCGCCACCACGCCCAGCTAATTTTATTTGAGTAGAGATGGGGTTTCACCATGTTGGCCAGGATGGTCTTGATCTCCTGACCTTGTGATCCACCCGCCTTGGCCTCCCAAAGTGCTGGGATTACAGGCGTAAGCCACCATGCCCAGTCCGAGTGACTTTATTCTTTCACCCTACTTGTCACCAAATCCTCCCCAATTCTGCTCCCTAAATGGTTCTTTTTATTACAATTTTTGCTGCTCACACCACCTTTGGGATATTTATTTATTTTTATTTTTTGTAGAGATGGGGCCATGTTGCCCAGGCTGGTCTCGAACTCCTGGGCTCAAGTGATCTTCCTTCCTTGACCTCCCAAAGTGTTGAGATTACAGGCATGACCCACTGCACCTGGCCAAATGATTATTTTATTTTATTTTTGAGACAATCTTGCTCTGTCGCCCAGGCCGGAGTGCAGTGGCACTATCTCAGCTCACTACAACCTTCGCCTCCTGGGCTCAAGTGATTCTTCTGCCTCAGCCTCCCAAGTAGCTGGGATTACAGGCACCTGCCACTACGCCTGGCTAATTTTTGTATTTTTGGTAGAGATGGGGTTTCACCATGTTGGCCAGGCTGGTCTCGAACACTTGACCTCAGGTGATCGCCTGCCTGATCACCTGATTCTTTTTAAATAATAAATATACGGCCGGGCGCGGTGGCTCATGCCTGTAATCCCAGCACTTTGGGAAGTTGAGGTGGGTGGATCACCTGAGGTTGGGAGTTCGAGACCAGCCCGACCAACATGGAGAAACCCTGTATCTACGAAAAATATAAAATTAGCTGGGCGTAGTGGCGCATGCCTGTAATCCCAGTTACTTGGGAGGCTGAGGCAGGAGAATTGTTTGAACCTGGGAGGCGGAGGTTGTGGTGAGCCATGATCATGCCATTGCATTCCACCCCCAACCCCAAAACAAGCAAACATAAAACAACCAGATAATAGGCTAAGCATGGTGGCTCACACTTGTAATCCCAGCACTTTCGGAGGCTGAAGCAGGCAGATCACTTGAAGTCAGGAGTTCAAGACCAGCCTGGCCAACATGATAAAACCCCATCTCTACTAAAAATATGAAAAATGGTCGGACACGGTGGCTCAAGCCTGTAATCCCAGCACTTTGGGAGGCCGAGACGGGTGGATCACGAGGTCAGGAGATTGAGACCATCCTGGCTAACACGGTGAAACCCTGTCTCTACTAAAAAATACAAAAAATTAGCTGGGCATGGTGGCGGGTGCCTGTAGTCCCAGCTACTCGGGAGGCTGAGGCAGGAGAATGGCGTGAACCCGAGAGGCGGAGCTTGCAGTGAGCTGAGATCCGGCCACTGCACTCCAGCCTGGGTGACAGAGCGAGACTCCGTCTCAAAAAATAAAAATAAAAAAAAATTAGACGGGCATGGTGGCAAGTATCTGTAATCCCAGGTACTCAGGAGGCTGAGGCAGGAGAATCGCTTGAACCCAGGAGACGGAGGCTGCAGTGAGCCAAGATTGCACCACTAAACTCCAGTCTGGGTGACAGAGTAAGATTCTCCCAAAAACAAAAACATATATATAGAGAGAGTACATATTTTGGGGGGTACCTTTTAAGATTTTGATGCTTGTATATCTAAATGGTTCGTGAATCTCATGCCCTCATTCCAATCCCAAGAACACGGACACAGCTTGGTCTAGGCACTAGTTTCTCTTTTTTTTTTTTCCCCGAGATGGAGTCTTGCTCTGTCACCCAGGCTAGAGTGCAGTGGTGCAATCTCGGCTCACTACAACCTCCACCTCCTGGGTTCAAGTAATTCTCCTGCCTCAGCCTCCCAAGTAGCTGGGATTACGGGCATCCACCACCACATTTGGCTAGTTTGTTGTATTTTTAGTAGACACGGGGTTTCGCCATGTTGGCCGGGCTGGTCTCGAACTCCTGACCTCATGATCCACCTGCCTCGGCCTCCCAAGGTGTTGGGATTACAAGCATGAGCCACCGTGCCTGGCTGGCACTAGTTTTTCTTGAACCCTTTCCAACAATCTCATAACTGCCTCTACTTTTGCTTTTCCCAAGCTCCCAAACCAGGCTCCACATGGTGACCATATGATATATCTAAAGCTCTGACATGCCCATGTCACCACTCTGCGCAAACACCCTCCAAAGGCTTCCACTGTCCTCATGATGCAGTCCAGGCCTGTGAACATCTAGAAGGCTCTTTAGCATCAGATGCCTGCTGACCTGTCCACAGCCTTCATTACCCTCCATCACCTGTTCATTCCTTTTGCTTTGACCACAGTGAGCCTCTCATTCATCCTGAAAGTGCCATGTGCTTACAAAACTCTGTACCCCTGAGCACTCCAGGAAGGGGAGGACAGGCCTGAGCACTTACTCTTCACAGTCCCTCCTCAGTTACACCTGCCCCTAGTTCTTCCTTTCTGCTCTGCAATCCTCTGAGCGCCCCACCATTAGGATGTAAATTCCTGCCTCCCAGTCACTTCCTCTTCCACAGTAGGGATTACAGTAGCAGGGGCACCTACCACTTACTAAACCCTGGCCACACACTGGGTACTGTGCTGATGCTTTGTAAGCCTATTACTGAACCCTCAGATACAAACATCCTACCTTGACCATTTCAGAGATGCAAAAACTGAGGCCCAGTGAGCCTAAATGACTTTCACAAGGAAATCAGCTTGTTAATGGAAGAGACAGGATTGCTCTCAAGTCACACCCTTAGGGCCTATTACTTATACTTCATGTTTTTTGGCCCTTGGATCCAGCACAAGAGTTGCAATATTCACAAAAAAAAAAAAAAAAAAAAAAAAAAAGAGAAAATCCCTGCATATGGATCACCCTTCAAATCCTCTATCAGGAGCATGGAGGAGAGACTGGCTCTGATTAGTGTGATGTCAAAAAGCCTACGTGTGCCAACCTGCAGAAGGGGTTGTGATAATTAGAAGAACAGCTGGGTTAATAGGCAAAGCATTAAAAAGTGCTGGGGTAGAGGGCTGCTTCTTGCTACCCCATTGAGAACACCTGTGGGAACAAGACCTAGGTCATGTTCTGGGAATGGTACGGAACACACTGAGGGCTGTGCTGCATCCAGTTCTCTGGCCAGGGCCAGCTGCCTACCTGAATGATCTCCTTGAGCTCTTCCACAGCCCTCTCCTCCAGCTCCCTGATCTGAGTCATGGCTTCGTTAAAGCTGGACATCTGGGAAGACAGTTCCTCCTCTTCCTTGGATAACTGAGAGGGCCAAAAAGAAAGACAATTGTGTGATCAGTTGCCACCTCAGCAGGCCACACTTCTGTCTTGCTTGGCCCCATCCTGGTCCTTACATTGCCTGGAATCAGCGCCCCATTAGAGCAGGCCTCCATCTCTTCTGTTTCCATTTGAATCAACTGCTCTCCACTGGGCCCACTGTGGGGGCTCAGCTCCTTGACCCTGAGGAAAGAAGGAGGTCTCAGATCCCACAGCAGCCTCCTTGGTACTCACCACAGGAGCGCGGTACCACCCAGGCTTCGAGGCTTGAGGCTCCAAGGGAATGGAATGGCAACCTTGCCTTCAACCAGGAGAGAGTAAACTAAAGCTGGACTGGAAAAGCCCCTCACCCTGCTGACTTCCCAGCAGGGCCCAGAGAGGACTAGGACAGACCTAGCTTCATGGCTGAACTCCCAAGTCTCAGGTTCAGGAGTCACAGAGGAGTATACAGTAGGCCTCGAGGCTCCAGAGACTCCTCCCCTCTCATCACTGCCCTTCCCTTGCCCAGTCCTGTTCCCCATCCCACGTAGCTGTAGGTACTAGTACCTGTCTGCATATCTCAGTGTGTTTAAAGTATATTCACAGGAGCTTATGCCCGGTGAGATCGTGGCAATCTGCAAAAGAGGGATGGGTGATTAAAGGCTGAGAGGCACGGTGAGGATGCTAGATAGCCTGCCCCTGAGGGGCTTCTACTCGGAGAGTTTCTTCAAGCTTCAGAGACCCACATGGTATTGATGGGAGGACTCATTTAGCATTGTGCTGTGCTAGGCCACTTGCCCCATGGGCATTGCAAATTAAGATGCCTCAGACTTTGGTTTCCTACTTTCAAAGACACATCTAATTATCTTTCGCTTCATTATTCCTTTACTGAGACAGTCTTGCTACCAAGGTCCTATCTTTTCTTTCTTTTTTTTTTTGAGACGGAGTCTCACTCTGTTGCCCAGACCAGAGTGCAGTGGTGCAATCTTGGCTCACTGCAAGCTCTGCCTTCGAGTTCATGCCATTCTTCTGCCTCAGCCTCCTGAGTAGCTGGGACTACAGGTGCCTGCTACCACACCCGGCTAATTTTTGTATTTTTTAGTAGAGACGGGGTTTCACATTAGCCAGGATGGTCTCACTCTCCTGACCTTGTGATCCGCCCACCTCGGCCTCCCAAAGTGCTGGGATTACAGGCGTGAGCCACCGCGCCCAGCCCAAGGTCCTATCTTAAAACTCTGTGGTTTCTACTGGAAACTTCAGTTTCCTTAGGCCAAGGGATAATGCCTGAGGTACAGGGTTTAGAGCTTAGTCAGAAAATCCCACCTTCCTTATGAAAAGGCCCCTACCCAAAGGGTAGGGGAGAATATTCTCTTGAGGGGAAGGATGGCAGATCTCACATACAAGGGCTTGGGGATAAAACAGGGAAGAGGAAGTCATTCAAGAACACAGCTTTATGATCCAGGCTATTTCTATTTTCTAGGCTGGGAGCCAATGAACCTGAGGGTTCATGGAAGAAACAAGGACTTCCCTCTCCTGCTGACCCAAAGGCCTATCTTCTGAATTCTGGAACCCCTTTTTCATCCGGTAATGGAGGAATGACCTCTCCCAAAGCAAGAGCTGCATCTACACATCGTAAAGGGAATAGATCCCTTCCTCCCGGCTTGGTTAGGCCACGAGGAGGCTGGTGCATTAAAGCAGGATCTGGAAGCTCAGTCACAGTAGAGCCTGGAAACGCAGGCAGCCGGCAGTGCTGAGCTTCCCGCCCAGGGACAGGACTAAGTGTCTCTGTGGAAGGCAACTCTGTCTCCTCTTGCACCATCACCTTCAAAGTGACCCTACTCACCATGCAAGTCCTAGAGTTCTCCCCAATGAAGGAGTCCCTCAGCACCTGTGTCAGCTTGCTCTCACGGAACGGGGTGTGCGCCTTGTTCTGTCCCAGGGCCCTGATGCACTCCTGTGGGGGCAGCAGGAACAACTGAGGTCCCTTCTTTCCTTGCACTGACCCCTCCCCATCCCTTCCCAGCAGCTCTCCCGGCCAACCAGCTCTAGCTGCCCCACTACCTTCAGGGCTAAGAGACTCTTGTTGATTTCTGCACCCTCCATGCGGGTCTGCCGGTCAGCACTGGAAGTGTCTGCACCTCGCTCATTCCCTGCCAGATCTACCAAAGAGAACTTGCCATGCATTCTCCCTTTAGCTCGAAGAAGAATCTGGAAGCAGGCGTGGGAGCGGGAGGAATTGGAGTTGGCAAATGTCTGCCCAGAGGTTCTGTGGTAAAGAAAGGTTATGAGATTCTGTGGTCACCAGCCCCCATGGCACCCAAGTCCACAGACGTTCTCTAGGAAGGGAAGGACACAGGTTAGGAGGCGAAGAAATCCTGTGTCTTCCTGTCCCAGGCTTCCATCTTGCCCTCCCCTGGGTAGCAATTCTCCTTCCAGCTCTGGACCTAATACATTTTCCTGGCAGCCAAGTTAGTACTGGATTCTGGACTAGGGAATCCAGTCCTTTGCCAGACCTGGAGCCCTAGAAGGACATGGGGAAGGATAAATTGCCTCTGCTACAAAGGGCCCACAGGGAAGGGGGAAGCTGTCATGAACCACCTGCCAGAACTTGAGGACCCTGTAGAGGGCAGCCCCCTCCCTGGGCCTCCATAGCTGCCTAGCGCTCCACTGTACCAATATCCACAGCCCTAGTGAAAAGTGCTCCCCTACTTCTGTGCAGAGGGGGTATGAACCCATTACTTCCAGCCCAGAACAGACCCAGAGCTCCTGACTTCCACCACAAAGGGAGGGAAGAGCAAGGAGGAACCCAGAGAAGCCAGGAAGCATGACTTTGGGGTAACACTTTGACTTTTTTTTTTTTTTATTTTTTTGAGACAGTCTCGCCCTGCCATGCAGACTGGAGTGCAGTGGTGCGATCATAGCTCACTGCAGCCTCGAACTCCTGGCCTGAAGTGATCCTCTTGCTTCATTTTCCCAAACTGCTGAGATTATAGGTGTGAGCCACTGTACTCAACCTGACTTGGTTCTGATTAGCCTCTGGCCCTGGGGTCATATGTCTTATAGAGACCCTATAAAGCAGAGGTCTTCGCAGCCCTTACCAAACTGGGCAAAGCAGCACTCTGTGTAAACAGAAATGTGCTCAGTTAGACTTTACTCATGAACCAGACATGAGAAGGTCGCTCCTTCCCCCGCACCAGGACTCTGACCTGCAGGCGCTGCCCATGTCGAGCATCTTAATGACGTCATCAGCAGAGTTAACCAGGTGCTCCTGCAGCCCCACCACTTGCACCTGTTGCTTGCCGTCCTCCAGCACACGCAGCTTGGCCTTCTTGTTGAGCAGGTCAAACAGCTGTGCCAGGCAGGGGGAATGAGGCTAAGGCCATTGGGCACCAGGCACCCTACCCGACTGCTCCCTCCTACAGAGCCTGCCCAGCTCAGACAAGAGCCAGCAGCAGGAAAGGCAGAGAACATGAGATGATGGATGTCAGCCTAGCAGAGGGCAATATACTTGGGATCTGAGCCAAACTGCCTCAGTTTGCTGTGACTCTGGTACCTTACTAGCTGTGTGAGCCTGGGCAAGTTAATAACCACTCTAGCCTTGCATCTCATCTGTAAAGCCGAGACAGATAGCGCTTAGAATAGCACATAGCTCCTAATATCTTGTTGTTATTATTTTGAGATGGAGTTTAGCTCTTGTCGCCCAGGCTGGAGTGCAATGGCACAAGCTCTGCCTCCTGGGTTCAAGCGATTCTCCTGCCTCACCTTCCTGAGTAGCTGGGATTACAGGTGCCCACAACCATGCCCAGCTAATTTGTTGTTTTTAGTAGAGATGGAGTTTCACCATGTTAGCCAGGCTGGTCTCAAACTCCTGACCTCAGGTGACTTGCCTGCCACGGCCTCCCAAAGTGCTGGGATTATAGGCGTGAGTCACCACGCCCAGTCCCTCATATCTTATTAATGATAAATATTAGCTATTTTTATTATCTAGATCCCACTCTAGGGAAAGCAACTCTGTAGAACCACAGTGCATACAGAGAGGGGTGGAAAGAGATATTTGGGGGTGCGGGAAGGGAAAGAATGAATATGAGACTGAATGTGCACAATCAGGGAAGAAGGGATGAAGGAAATAGGCTGAGGGAGGTCAGGACACACACAGGCAAACCTGGCACCTGAGAGGGGGCCCTGAGGAGTATTCTTGCCATATTTGTTGAACTTAGGTGCCATCTCACCATCAGATGAAACCCCCTACATGTGCATGCCAGGGCAGAGTGGCCCATCAGTGGCTTGACAGCTAATAGGTTTTTGGCTTCATCTTCTAGCCAACTTCAAGGTTTTAAAATGTGCTGGGTCCCAACAGTGTAAACAAAGGGCTTCCCACCAGCTACCTTCCCATTGTAGATCTCGAAGAATGTCACATAGACTTCCAAGCCCAGTTTCCGGTAGCAGGGTTGATTTTTCAGGAGGAAGACGTCCCGGGCTGAGGGAGAGAACCTTGCTAAGCAAACAACATGCCTTTTGGTGCCCAACCCTGAAGCAGCAGTACGCAGTACTTACAGGCCATGGCGTAAATCCCTTTGGATGCATTCTGGGCTTTCCCAGAGAGGTCTCCACCCATAGTCTGCAAAGGGAAGGGGTAGACGACCATGGAAAAGGGCCGTTGGCCTAGGGCAGAGCACTACTGGCCCATCACCACAGTGGGCCACAACAAAGCCAGAAGGCTGGACCTAAAGCCCCTCCCTGTGTCTGACATGGCAAGGCTATCTGGTGATGGGGCATCTGTAACAAGGGGCCTTTCTTTTTTTTTTTTTTTTTTTTGAGATGGAGTCTCACTGTGTCGCCCAGGCTGGAGTGCAGTGGCCGGATCTCAGCTCATTGCAAGCTCTGCCTCCCGGGTTTATGCCATTCTCCTGCCTCAGCCTCCCGAGTAGCTGGGACTATAGGCACCCGCCACCTCGCCCGGCTAGTTTTTTGTATTTTTTAAGTAGAGACAGGGTTTCACCGGGTTAGCCAGGATGGTCTCGATCTCCTGACCTCGTGATCCGCTCGTCTCGGCCTCTCAAAGTGCTGGGATTACAGGCTTGAGCCACCGCACCCGGCTGGGGCCTTTCTTAAGAAACTCATGGTCTCCTTTTATAGGGAGCCAGGGATGCACAATGGAAACGCTCTTTCCCTGCCAGGCCTCAATACTCACATGTGTCTTGCCACTTCCTGTCTGGCCATATGCAAAACAAGTTGCTTTTCCACCTTCAAAGATTGTCTGTACCAGTGGCCTTGCTGTGAACCTAGAAGAGGGGTAGAGTATTTGTATCTGTTCCCAAAATGTGTTTCTTGGAACATGTCCTGCCACCCTTCCACTGCACAGTTCTCAGGGTTGATTCCTCTTTCTAAGAATAGCACTGCTGTCCTGCCTCAGTGGTCCCACCTGACCCCAACCCCACTTACAAATCTAAATACTCCTAGCAAACTGGCAGTGGGATGGGGGTTGGGGGATCCCTGGGCTGACTACCCAGGAGCAAGCTGATGGCCCATACTTTAAGTCATCCAACCTTTCCTCTGACCCTGAAGACACAGGATGAAAGCCTAAGCTCAGCATCCAAATTCCAGCAGAAGAGACACTACTGGCTGGGCATGGTGGCTCACGCCTGTAATCCCAGAACTTTGGGAGGCCGAAGTGTGTGGATCACCTGAGCTCAGGAGTTTGAGACCAGCCTGACCAACATGGTGAAACTGTCTGTACTACAAATACAAAAAATTAGCCAGGTATGGTGGTGCTTGCCTGTAATCCCAGCTACTTGGGAGGCTGGGGCAGGAGAATTGCTTAAACCCAGGAGGCGGGGGTTGCAGTGAGCTGAGATCTCGCCACTGCACTCCAGCCTGGGTGACAGACTGACTGAGACCCCGTCTCAAAAAATAAATAAATAAAAATAAAATAAATATCCCTATGAGGGTACTGGGTGCTGTATTAGAAAGAGCAGATGCGGGGCCAGGCACAGTGGCTCACGCCTTTAATCCCAGCACTTTGGGAGGCCAAGGCGAACAGATCACCTGAGGTCAGGAGTTCAAGACCAGCCCGACCAACAGGGCGAAACCCTGTCTTTACTAAAAACACAAAATTAGCCAGGTGTGATGGTGGACACCTGTAATCCCAGCTACTCAGGAGGCTGAGGCAGGAGAATTGCTGGAACCTGGGAGGCAGAGGTTGCAGTGAGCCGAGATTGTGCCCCTGCATTCCAGTCTGGGCAACAAGAGTGAAATTCTGTCTCAAAAAAAAAAAAGCAGCAGAGCAGATCCCAGTGGACAATGGGATGGCTGCATAAGGCACAGGAAGAAGCCCTGGAGCCTGGCCAGCCCTGCCTCAGCGCATAACGGGTAATACCTCATTATTCAGGATCCACTCAAGGATGGGCCACTAAGCTGCCAAAGGGTATGACCGACCCAAAGAAAACACAGAGGTGAGGAAGAGCCTCAGAATTCAGCATGTCTGTGAGTAGTATTACCACCATGTCCCACAACAAAAAGGGTATGGAAGGGCACAAGGAGGGAAAAATGGATGCAAGGGACTGACCTGTAGACAACTTCATTCGAAGCTGTTTCATCAAATGCAAAGTCAAAGCAGAATGCTTGGTTCTCTAGATACTTTGTTAAGTCCACTTTCAACTTGGGTTCATGTACCAAGAGGAGACACTTACTAGGAATGGAAATCACATCAATTTCTTTCTTGGCCAATTCTGCAGAAGGAGAGTATTTCAGGGGGTGCTCCCTGGAAACAGAAGGCCCCTTAGTCAGTCTGAAGCCTCTTCCTGACTGAACATGACTTACCTTGCTTATTCAGTGGGCGTTTCCTAACACAGACACATATTCTGTGCTCTTCGATCTGCAAGTGGATGAGAGGAGGCAACCAACAGCAAAGGGTCAGAGCAATTTCTGGACAAGCTTGCTTGTCCAGAACTTCCACCCCTTCCAATCCCATGTCTGGCCCAGTCAGAGGACAAGGTCTAACACTAGGACCCCTGCATCCTCCATTAGATACTCCAGAGCACAGGATGAGAGCACTGGATTTTGTTCCCATTTTTCTCACTCTGCTGTCTACAGGAGTTTCAGCACTACTTTCATGATTCTTACTAATGCAGGAATCTAGCCAACCTATGGTAGTGTGAGTGGAACCCAGTTTATAAAGATCAGACCCCTCCCATGCGGGTCTCATTAGCTTCAGCCCACCAAAGGATATTAAAAAATAACCTCGGCTGGACACATTGGCTCACGCCTGTAATTCCAGAACTTTGGGAGGCCAAGGTGGGCAGATCATGAGGTCAGGAGTTCGAAACCAGCCTCATCAACATGGTAAAACCCCATCTCTACTAAAAATACAAAAATTAGCTGGACTTGGTGGCACATGCCTGTAATCCCAGCTAATGGGGAGGCTGAGGCAGGAGAATTGCTTGAACCTGGGAGGCGGAGGCTGTAGTGAGCCAAGATCATGCCATTATACTCCAGCCTGGGCGACAGAGTGAGACTCCGTCTCAAAAAATAAAATAAAATAGCCTCTGCCAGGCTTACACCTGTAATCCCAGCACTTTGGGAAGTCGAGACGGACAGATCGCTTGAACCCAGAGGTTCGAGGTTGGCCTGGGCAACGTAGTGAAACCCTCGTCTGCCAAAAATACAAAAAACCAGCAGGGTGCGGTGGAATGCATCTGTGGTCCCAGCTACCTGGGAGGCTGAGGTAGGGAGGATCACTCAAGCCCAGGGAAGTGGAGGTTGCAGTATTCAAGATCGCACCACTGCACTCCAGCCTGCATGAGAGTGAGACCCCATCGCAAAAAAAAAAAACAAAAAAAAACAAAAAAACGCTCAAAGTGAGTAAAGATTCCTGCATGCCCTCATTCCTGTAAAGAGAAGTTTTCTATCCCTCAATTGTACACTTATTCAAGAAAGAGAAGTTCTTTAGATGTACTTACAGGATCAGTCATAGTAAGTGGATGACATTCCAAAGTAGCCCGAAATTCTTTAATCATTCGGGCAAATTCCCCGTTTGGAAAACTACTGTCATACTCCTGGTTTGAGACGAGAGTGAAAAAGGGCAGACTGTTAAGATATAAGTGCTCTCAGACCCCTATGTGGCAGCAGCAATAGCTCTTTGCTCACCACTCTTCACAGCTGTCAAAGTCCCCGCCCTGGCTGTAGGTTGAGAAGCCAGGTACAAGGCACTGGGGAAGAGACTGGCAGAGGGGCCTAAGCATACACCAAAGCATGCTAGAAACTGGGACTAGGGCCAGTTCCACATTTAGGAGGCACAGCAGCAGACTGGGCTACCTAGAAGCAATGAACCCAAGTAAGGGGACTGTACTGCAGTCCCTACCCTCCAAATATGTACAACTCGGGGGAGGGTGGGAGAAAGCAGACCAATTATGCCCTGCAGCCCCCTCTGGCCATCCTGCCATGTGAGCATGTGATGGGCTTGCTTACTAGACAATCAGCATGAAATATTCCTCATCTGAAGACCTTCAGAAACATTTCTGAATTACTTGTTCTCTGAATCCTGATAAACCAGTTAAATTTCCAGGATATCAGAATTGGAGCCTCAGAGGCCAGGTGCAATGGCTTATGCCTACAATCCCAGCACTCTGGAAGGCCAAGAATTCCAGACCAGACTGGGCAAAATAGCGAAAATTTTGTCTCTACTAAAAATACAAAAAAGTAGCTGGCACACGCCTGTAATCCCAGCTACTTGGGAGGCTGAGGCACAAGAATCACTTGAACTCAGAGGCAGAGGTTGCAGTGAGCCGAGATCACACCACTGCACTCCAGCCTGGGCAACAGAGCAAGACTCTGTCTCAAAAAAAAAAAAAAAAACAGAATTGGGGCCTCAAGAACTGGAGCTTCAGAAATGCTGGGGCCCAACTGTATCTCGGCTGCGTGTAGGGTTTCGGTTAAGGACACCTGTTCAAACACCCTTGCCCTAGCCTCCCAAGAAAGGTACCTGAGCTCGTTTCATTCTCATTTCAGAGTTCTGGGCCTTCTTCTCTTCTCGCTTGTTCTTCATTTTTTCCACTTCCTTCACAATACATGATTTCCTCCGAACTACAAAAACATTTAAAAAAAAAAGGAAGCCCACTCTGTTACCAGTCTAAGCCAGCCTACTCTTTTCTGGCTATTTACTGAGTACTGGGCCTTTCCCAGGGAGAGGCCTTCTCTAGATCCTTACTCTTAAATCACTATATGCAAAAAGAAGTAACAGATGTGACTCTCGGGATGGACAAGTCCACAAAGTAGTGGCCTGGCCAGTGTGAAGTCAAATAGTGATAACTGTACTCCAGTTCTAACCCAAGCTTTCCCTAAGCATCTTGGCTACTTTCTCAACAACCACAGAGGTGGGACAGTTCTTGTTTTGTCTTGATAATGAAAGACTGATTCCATGGCCAAAGGAAAACATGCCCCCATGTGACAAACAGGGCTTGAACTCAGGTGCCAAGGTAAGCCAGGTTTAGGATGGGATGTTAACTATCTGTGCCTCACTAGAAACAGAACAGCAGACAGCTCAGTGTGTCTACCTGAGTTCACAGGGTTTGCAGAAGAGCTGCCTCGGATGGAATGGACTTGCTCTTCCACCTCCTCGCTGACCATCCTCAATGGTATTTCAGCCACTGCGGGGCAGGAAGGCCTAGGGTGGGCAGCTGTAGGGGAACAAGAGTCACTGGAGAAGCAGGCAGGTATACCACAGGCATCTCACCTGAGCCCATGGCCCTGGTTATGGGCCGGGAGAGTGACCTGCGTGCTCAGCAACGCTCTTACAGTATGTGCAGAGCTTGTACTTTTCCCTTCACCTCAGCCCACACTCTCACCCTGACCACGTTTTCTGCAAGGGCTGGCTCCTGGGGTCAAAATATCTTAAAGGGTATGTGAACAGTTCAGTATGGGCTTTGATATGAAGGGAAAAGCCTCTGAGGACATGAACTCTTTTTTTTTTTTTTTTTTTTTTTTTTT
>NC_045434.1:177527096-177541779 GCF_002776525.5 Piliocolobus tephrosceles
TTTTTTTTTTTTTTTTTTTTTTTTTGAGACAGAGTCTCGCTCTGTGCCCAGGCTGGGGTGCAGTGGCCGGATCTCAGCTCACTGCGAGCTCCGCCTCCCGGGTTTACACCATTCTCCTGCCTCAGCCTCCCGAGTAGCTGGGACTACAGGCGCCTGCCACCTCGCCCGGCTAGTTTTTTGTATTTTTTAGTAGAGACGGGGTTTCACCGTGTTAGCCAGGATGGTCTCGATCTCCTGACCTCGTGATCCACCCGTCTCAGCCTCCCAAAGTGCTGGGATTACAGGCTTAAACCACCGTGCCCGGCCAACATGAACTCTTTAGACTTCACCCAAGCATGGGTTCTCAGGCCAGGCCAGGTCTGGTCTTAGGGAGAAAAGCCAAGCCTTTCTGACTTCTCCCAAGCCTCAGGAACCCAGGTGGGTAACAGGAGCAAAGACTGAAAAGCTAGGGTGATGGGGAACTGGGGAAACAACTAACCAGATTGATTCAATACAGAAAGGTCCAATCCACAACACCTCATTACTTCCCATACTTGGTCATGATCCATTCATTTACTTTCATCCTATTAGAGCTGAATTTGATAAACGTAAAGTGTAATGGTTGTGTGTCTTACAAAATTTGCATCTACTTTATATAATCTATTAAAGACTGACAAACAATTTACATTAAAAATTTTTATTTATATTTACTAATTTTCCACACCTCATCTGACTCACTTAAAAAATTTTAAAATTGTGCAAACCCGGGAGGCAGAGCTTGCAGTGAGCCAAGATCACACCACTGCATTCCAGCCTGGGCAACAGAGACTCCGGTCTCAAAAAAAAAAAAAAATTTTTTAATTTAATTTATATAGGCCGGGTGCGGTGGGTCACGCCCGTAATCCCAGCTGGGAGGCCGAGGCGGGTGGATAACGAGGTCAGGAGATCGAGACCATCCTGGCTAACACTGTGAAACCCCGTCTCTACTAAAAAAATACAGAAAAATTAGTCGGGCATGGTGGTGGGTGCCTGTAGTCCCAGCTACTCGGGAGGCTGAGGCAGGAGAATGGCATGAACCCGGGAGGCGGAGCTCATAGTAAGCTGAGATTGCGCCACTGCACTCCAGCCTGGGTGACAGAGTGAGACTCCGTCTCAAAAAAAAAAAAAATTCAATTTATATAAAGTACAAAAAAGGGCCGGGTGCAGTGGCTTACGCCTGTAATCCCAGCACTTTGCGAGGCTGAGGCGGGCAGATCACGAAGTCAGGAGTTTGAGATCAGCCTGGCCAATATGATGAAACCCCGTCTCTATTAAACACACCTGTAGTCCCAGCTACTCGGGAGGCTGAGGCAGGGGAATTGCTTGAACCCGGGAGGCGGAGGTTGCAGTGAGCCGAGATCAAGCCACAGCACTCCAGCCTGGGTGATGGAGCGAGACTCTGTCTCAAAAAGAAAAAAAAGTATAAAAAGAGGGCCAGGTGCAGTAGCTCACACCTGTAATCCCAGAACTTTGGGAGGCCAAGGCAGGCGGATCACATGAGGTCGGGAGTTTGAGACCAGCCTGACCAACCTAGAGAAATCCCATCTCTACTAAAAAGACAAAATTAGCCGGGCATGGTGGCACATGCCTGTAATCCCAGCTACTTGGGAGGCTGAGGCAGGAGAATCGCTGGAACCCGGGAGGTGGAGATTTGAGGTGAGCCAAAATTGAGTCATTGCACTCCAGCCTGGGCAACAAGAGCAAAACTCCATCTCAAAAGAAAAACCAAGTACAAAAAGAGGGCTGAGCACAGTGACTCACGCCTGTAATCGCAGCACTTTAGGAGGCCAAGGTGGGCGGATCACTTGAGGCCAGGAGTTCGAGACCAGCCTGGCCAACATGGCAATACCCCATCTCTACTAGAAATACAAAAATTAGCCGGGCATAGTGGCACATGCCTGTAATCCCAGCTACTCAAGAGGCTGAGGTGGGAGAATTGGTTGAACCTAGGAGGCGGAAGTTGTGGTAAGCCAAGATCATGCCATTGCACTCCAGCCTGGGTGACAGAGTGAGACTCCGTCTCAATAAATAAATAAAAAAATACAGAAAGAAAAAAAGCTAATTAATGCTATTAGAAGTCAGGATTATGGGTACCCTTGAGGGGATTAGGAGCTGGAAATGTGCCCAACAGGGACTTTTGAAGTTCTGGTAATGCTCTGATCATGTTAGTTACGAGTCAGTTCTGTTTATGAAAATTCACTGAACTCAATGCTATGTGTACTTAGACCTTAGACTCCTCAACTATGTCAGAGGGCTTCTGCCCAGCCTTTCACCTCTTGTGAAAGACTGATTCCATGGCCACAGGAAAACATGCCCGCATGTGAGAAACAAGGCTTGAACTCAGGTGCTTTGAAGTACTGGTAATGATCTGATCATGTTAGATACATAAGTGTGTTCAGTTTACGAAAATTCACAGAACTATATACTCAATGCTATGTGTACATGTCTGTGTGTATGTGTGTGTAATGTTTCAATTAAGTTTTTTAAAAAAGAGATGATTTCCAAATAAGAAAGCCGTGTTGGTAGGGCAGGAGCAGACCAGTTCTGAAGCTGGGGGAATGGATGAATCTCAGGATATTCTAGCACAGGGACCAAGCAATGTACTTCAGGGCCTCAAATATGGCAGGTGCAGGGCACTTTTGTTACTCACGAGGAACTGAAAACTGCTTGCGGGGGTTTGCAGCTGCAGGCAGCTCCACCTCCATGTCATTCTCCTGAGCAGTGACGCGAAGCTCTGAGACAGTGGACATGCGAGTGGAGCGAGTTCGAAGACCTGGAGAACCGAGAGCAGTAGCCAGTCAGTGCTGCATGATCTGGAGGGTGGTCGGGGCAAACCTCCAAGTTTTTGTACAAGGTGAAATAGGTCCCAGCCACCAGGAAAGGGGCTCACCAACTTCCCATATTCCTTAGAAAGGAAAAATTAGACTAAGTACCAGTACCCCCAAAACCCTTTGTCCACATTGTGCAAATCCAGGAGCTCCTGAGGGCAGGGATATCTCCCACAAAGAGCATCTGTCTTGAGTAAGTACAGGGACCTATAGCTATCTTGAAAACATTTCTGGAGAGAGAGAGACCTAATCTAAGTCCTTGAGAAAAAGTATTATTATTACTTTTTTTTTTTTGAGGAGTTTCGCTCTTGTTGCCCAGGCTGGAGTGCAGTAGTACAATCTCAGCTTACTGCAACCTCCGCCTCCCGGGTTCAAGCAATTCCCCTGCTTCAGCCTCCTGAGTAGCTGGGACTACAGGCGTGTGCCACCACACCCAGCTAATTTTTGTATTTTTTTTTTTAGTAGAGACGGGGTTTCACCATGTTGGCCAGGATGGTCTTGATCTCTTGACCTTGTGATCCACCCGCCTCAGCCTCCCAAAGTGTTGGGATTACAAGCGTGAACCACCACGCCCAGCCCATCTTTTTCTTGAGACAGAGTCTCACACTGTCAGCCAGGCTGGAGTGCAGTGGTGCAATCTTGGCTCACTGCAACCTCTGCCAAAACCAACTTCTACCGAGTTTCTGAGTATTGTAAGTTCAAGCTGATGGCTGTATATAATCCATATCTTGAATTTTTACAATCTTCCTGTTTCCCTAATGATTTTATTTTATTTTTTATTTTCATAATAAGATTGGGTCTTGCTATGTTGCCCAGGCTGGTCTCAAACTCCTAGGTTCAAGCCATCTTCCTGCCTCAACCTCCCAAAGCACTGGGCTTACAGGTGTGAGCCATTACATCTAGCCCCAAATGATCTGTCATTTTTTTTTTTTTAAGACCGAGTCTCGCTCTGTCGTCCAGGCTGGAGTATAGTAGCACGATCTCTGCTCACTGCAACCTCCACCCCCAGGCTCAAACGATTCTCTTGCCTCAGCTTCCTGAGTAGCTGGGATTACAGGTGCCTGCCACCACGCCTGGCTAATTTTTGTATTTTTAGTAGAGACAGGGGTTTCACCATGTTGGCCAGGCTGGTCTCAAACTCCTGACCTCAGGTGATCCACCCGCCTAGGCCTCCTAAAGTGCTGGGATTACAGGCGTGAGCCACATTGCGCCTGGCCAGTTTTTTGTATTTTTTAATAAAGACAGGGTTTCACCATGTTGACCAGGCTCGTCTGAAACACCTGACCTCAGGTGATCTGCCCACCTTGGCCCCCCAAAGTGCTGGGATTACAGGCATGAGCCACTACTCAGGGCCTTAAAGACTTTTTTTTGTTTCTATTGAAATGAGCTGTGTAGCTGGGCATGGTGGTGTGTGCCTGTAGTCCCAGCACTTTGAGACACTAAGGCAGGAGGATTGCTTGAAGCTAGGAGTTCAAGACCAGCTTAGGTAACAAAGTGAGACCCCATCCTAAAAAAAAAAAAAAAAAAAGCTATTGGCTGGGCATGGTGGCTCACTCCTGTAATCCTGGCACTTTGGGAGGCTGAAGCAGGAGGATCACTTGAGGCCAGGAGTTTGAGACCAGCCCAGGCAATATAGCGAGACCTTGTCTCTACCAAAAAAAAAAAAAAAAAAATTAGCCAGGTGTGATGAGGCACACCTGTAGTCCCAGCTACATGGGAGGCTGAGGTGCGAGGATTGCCTGAGCCCAGGAGTTCAAGGCTACAGTGAGCTATGATCATATCATGGTATTCCAGCATGGACAACCAAGTGAGACCCTGCCTTTGAAAAACAAAAAACAAAAAGCTGTGGCAGTATCCTTTGAGGACATGAACACGGAATGGGACTGCTGCGAGTCCCAACTCTCCTGCATGCCCTTATGGTACACCCAGCAAGAAAGGGCCAGCACCACAACAGTCAGGCCCAGGCTTGCAGTGGCACCACCCTCCACTCAGGGCCCCCAGAACCTGAAGCTCCAGCCACGTATTCTGGGAGTCCCTGAGGTAGCTGGATATTTCAGGGCAATGATGACCCCGAGACCTGGAGAGCTGTGCAGGTCACCAGCCTTCAAGGTACAGTTGGCTTTAAGCTGGATCTTTTGGGAAGCTTACCCCCTAGAGTCACAGTCTATCATGTTGTCAAAGTAGGTTTTCACAGACTACTTCTGCAGAGAGAGCCCAACCTCCTAGACCACGAGGCAATGCTGTTATTCTCTCCAGCCCCAGCCATCCCTCTCTATAGTGCCACCAACTGTACTTCTAAACAACCCACAGACCTAGTGTCTCCCTTTTTCAAAGCCTCTTTCCAGGGCATATTGTTCCCCTGAGGAGGCTGAGCCCTGAGAAAAGAAATCAGGCCTACCAATGGCTGATTCCCACTCTCCTTAGCATCAGGCTCTGGATTTTACAGAAAAGGTTTCCAGGCCAGGCAGCAAATTTCCTAAATGCACCAGGTCTCCTAAAGGTTGGCCTGATAGCTGTAGGTTAGATTCTTCCTCATAGAGAAAGAAGCTTGGAACAGCTTCTTTCATAGAGAAAGAAGCAGGACGCAGCCCACATAGAAACCATCTGCAAAAGAGGAGCCTCCACAACTGTGAGTCCTAGAAACATAATTCCTGACACAAATTCCATGACAGTAGGCTAGTAGAAATCCACTTACTTTCTTTTGGAGCAGGAATTTTGGAGTTGACGGATCTCCGTTTTTGTTTCTGAAAAACAAATCAAATTGTCACAATATATGGCTCTTATCAATTCTCAAGGGCCTATCCGGGGACCATGTACTATGCTAAAATGCCAGACAATCAATCAGTAAAGAGCCAATAAGCAAAGTGAATCCTCTGGGGCACTGGCTGCAGCCAGATGACAGGCACCTACCTGGATTGTTATATTTTCCTGCAGGGGTAGATTGTCCTTTGGATGTAAGGGAAGAAGTTGTAAGAGTTCTGGGTTTATTGCAGCCACATCATCAAAATCAATCTGCAAGAAGCAAGTAAAAGTTTCAATGAAACAACATTGTTCAATCCAAATACATTTCTTTTTTCTTTTCTTTTTTTCTGAGACAGAGTCTCGCTCTGTCACCCAGGCTGGAGGGCAGTGGCGTGATCTCGGTCCGGTGCAACCTCCGCCTCCTGGGTCCGAGCAATTCTCCTGCCTCAGCCTCCCAAGTAGCTGGGACTATAGGCGTGTGCCACCAAGCCCAGATAATTTTTGTAGTTTTAGTAGAGACCGGGTTTCACCATGTTGGCCAGGATGGTCTCAACCTCCTGGCCTCAGGTGATCTCCCCACCTTGGCCTCCTAAAGTGCTGGGATTACAGGTGTGAGACACTGTGCCTGGTCCCCCCAGGCTGAGGTGGGAGAGAATCGCTGGAATCCAGGAGGTGGAGGTTGCATTGAGTTGAGATTATGCCATTGCCCTCCAGCCTGGGCGACAGAGTGAGACTGTCTCAAAAAAACACAAAAACATTAAAAAAAAAAAAAAGTCTATAGACAGAGCTACCCCTAAATTCAAACTTTACCAGCTTTAAGTTCCACTAAGTATGAATAGCTATAAAACAAATAGTTACTCCTTAATAATGGTTTACCATCTAGATGGATATGGGTTTCTGATTTCCAAGCCAATGGTAGACGTCAGTGATGAGAATGAGGGGAAGAGGCGGGCAGACAGGCAGGCAAACTGGTGGGTACTCCACAGCAGATCTAGGCCACTTGGCTCCCCTGCTGTTTTGCTGGGCAGTGAGGTCCTGCTGGGCACAGCCCCCTAAGTACCTCTTGCTGGCTGACACGGAGGAGGAAACAAGTTCTAACTGTCTGGTGAGAGTCCAGTGGAGGCCCTTTAGGATCTTATGGGCAGGGGCAAGTTCCCGACAGCTGCTACCTAACCCTAAGACTACCTACATTTTCTTCTGGGCCCAGAAACTTCTTCCCCAGTTATGGCTTCCTGCCCATGCCTTACCTATTTCCTGTTGATGCCTGCAATGAGGTCACAATTCTAAGTTTACATCATCAGAGTCCTGCGATCCTCCAGGAACAGCTTCACCAGGATAACTTTACAACAGGTTCAGACATATCAAATTTGTCCCAACTTGTTATTTGTATTTTAAAATGTGACAGAGCTGAAGCATGTACTCCAGGGTGAGGGCTTTACTGCCTAGATATGAAACCTGCAGTTATTAGCTGCCTATTCAAGCATTTGTTAGGCACCACAAAGACAGCAGCCTGCAGGGGGAAAGTAGTCAAAGATAAATTACAACATATGTAGGCCGGGCACAGTGGCTCATGCCTGTAATCCCAGCACTTTGGGAGGCTGAGGTGGGTAGATCACCTGAGGTTGGGAGTTCGAAACCAGCCTGACCAACATGGAAAAACCCCGTCTCTACTAAAATTACATAGCCAGGTGTGGTGCATGCCTGTAATCCCAGCTACTCAGGAGGCTGAGGCAGAAGAATCGCTTGAACCTGGGAGGCGGAGGTTGCAGTGAGCCGTGATAGTGCCATTGCACTCCAGAGCAACAAGAGCAAAACTCTGTCTCAAAAAAAAAAAAAAAACCAGGCATGGTGGCTCATGCCTGTAATCCCAGCACTTTGGGAGGCCGAGGCAGGTAGATCACGAGGTCAGGTAGGAGATTGAGACCATCCTGGCTAACACAGTAAAATCCCATCTCTACTAAAAATACAAAAAATTAGCCAGGTGTGGTGGCGGGCGTCTGTAGTCCCAGCTACTTGGGAGGCTGAGGCAGGAGAATGGTGTGAACTTGGGAGGCAGAGCATGCAGTGAGCCAAGGTCGCGCCACTACACTCCAGCCTGGGCGACAGAGCAAGACTCCACCCCCCCCAAAAAAAAAAAAGGATAGAATCACTAAACGCAAAAGCTGGCAAGCACTTCAGTAATCACACTTCTATCCACATTTCTGGGACAGCCACAGACTCTTGGTATACACCTCCCCCATTTCCAACCCCTAAACTACAGAGAGCATAAACAACAAAGAAAACCAGTTTTTTGTTTTTTTGTTTTTTGAGACAGAGTTTTGCTCTTGGCGCCCATGCTGGAATGCAGTGGCGTGATCTCAGCTCACTGCAACCTCCACCTCCCAGGTTCAAGCAATTCTCCTGCCTCAGCCTCCCGAGTAGCTGGGATTATAGGCATGCGCCACTATGCCCAGCTAATTTTGTATTTTTAGTAGAGACGGGATTTCACCACGTTGGCCAGGCTGGTCTTGCGCTCCTGACCTCAGGTGATCCATCCGCCTCGGCCTCCCAAAGTGCTGGGATTACAGGCGTGAGTCACTGTGTCCGGCCTTTTTTAGACGGAATCTCACTCTGTTACCCAGGCTGCTGGAGTGCAATGGCACGATCTCAGCTTGCTGCAATCTCCACCTCCTGGGTTCAAGCAATTCTTCTGCCTCAGCCCCCTGAGTAGCTGGGACTACAGGTGCCCACCACCATGCCCGGCTAATTTTTTGGACTTTTTTTTTTTATCTTTGGAGATGGAGTCTTGCTCTGTTGTTCAGGCTGGAGTGCAGTGGCCCAATCTCAGCTCACTGTAACTCCACGTCCTGGATTCAAGCAATTCTCCTGCCTCAGCCTCCCGAGTAACTGGGATTACAGGCGCCCACCACCAGGCCCGGCTAATTTTTTTTATTTTTAGTAGAGACAGGGTTTCACCATGTTGGTCAGGCTGGTCTCAAACTCCTGACCTCGTGATCCACCCGCCTCAGCCTCCCAAAGTGCTGGGATTACAGGCGTGAGCCACCTCGCCCAGCCAATTTTTTGGATTTTTAGTAGAGACGCGGTTTCACCGTATTGGCCAGGTTGGTCTTAAATTCCTGACCTCGTGATCCGCCCACCTCAGCCTCCCAAAGTGCTGGGATTACAGGCGTGAGCCACTGCACCCGGCAAACACCAGAGTTTTAAGCCTTGCTCTGACAATCAGCTGATTCTCATGTTGATAATTCAGGGTGAAAATCCCAGGAGAAAGGAATAAGTGTGTAAAGGCAGCAGGGAATTAGGCACAGTCACAGAGCAGTAAACCACCTCATTTGCCAGAGTATAGGATATGTGGAAGAAGAGTGTGTGGTACACAGAAAAAGGGTGATTAGAATCAGAGCTCAAGCCAGGTGCGGTGGCTCACGCCTGTAATCCCAGCACTTTAGGAGGCCAAGACGGCCAGATCACTTGAGGTCAGGAGTTTGAGACCAGCCTGGTCAACATAGTGAAATCCTGTCTCTACTAAAAATACAAAAATTAGATGGGTATGGTGGCAGATGCCTGTAATCCTAGCTTCTTGGGAGACTAAGGCAGGAGAATCGCTTGAACCTGGGGGATGGAGGTTGTAGTGAGCCAAGATCGGCTCACTGAGGGAGATCGTGCCACTGCACTCCAGCCTGGCGACAGAGTGAGACTTCGTCTCAAAAAAAAAAAAAAATTCAGAGCTTGAAAAGGCCTGAATGCACCATTAAGAAGTTTGGATCTTATTCCAAAAGCAGTATTTGATCTGAGGTAAGACAAGGGATATATTTCTGAACAAACAACAAAAACAAAAAATAAATCACAAAGGACTGATAATAGTTGGCTGAAAGGAATTTTAGGAACCTCTTGATTCTTAAGCGGCAGATAATGGAAAGTATTCAATCCTTTTATTTCTCAAATATACCACCTAAATATCTCTACTATATGTACTATGCTAAGCAAGCTTTTTACATGTTTTATCTTTTTTACTTATTTTTTTTTGAGACATGCCCGGCTAATTTTTTTTGCATTTTTTGTAGAAATGCAGTTTTGCTATGTTGCCCAGCCTGGTCTTGAACTCCTCAGCTCAAAGCGATCTGCCTGCCTTGGCCTCCCAAAGTGCTGGGATTATAGATGTGAGCCACTATGCCCAACCAAGAAGACCAATTTTTTTTTTTTTTGAGGAAAGGTCTCACTCTGTCGTCCAGGTCAGAGTGCAGTGGCTCGATCATGGTTCACTGCAGCCTCAACCTCCCAGTCTAAATCGATCCTCCCACCTCAGCTTCCCGAGTAGCTGGAACCGCAGATGCGAGCAACCACACCCTGCTAATTTTTTATTTTTTGTAGAGACAAGGTCTCAACATTTTTCCCAGGCTGGTTTCGAACTCCTGGGCTCAAGCAATCCTTCAAAGTGCAGGGATTAGAGGCAAGAGCCACCGCACCCAGCCAATTTTTTTTTTTTTTTTTTGAGTCAGATTCTCACTCTGTTGCCCAGGCTGGAGTGCAGTGGCACAGTTTCGGCTCACTGCAACCTCCGCCTCCTGGGTTCAAGCAATTCTCCTGCCTCAGCCTCCCGAGTAGCTGGGATTACAGGCTAGCACCACCACAACCGGCTAATTTTTGTATTTTCAGTAGAGACAGGTTTCGCCATGTTGGCCAGGATGGTCTCGAACCCCTGATCTCAGATGATCCACTCGCCTCAGCCTCCCAAAGTGCTAGGATTACAGGCATGAGAAGAGCACAGCATCAGAAACTAGGCTCTCACAGATTCCACTTCTGCACAGATCCTTTATGTAGGAAGGTATTAAATGTGGTAGAGGAATTCTCATAGAACGTACCTCTTTGCCCTTTGTGGCACCTCCTTCTGCCCATTCCACTGAAACACAGGATTTCTCCAAGTTCACAGTCCTTACATTGGCACTGTGAATTAAACCTATAAAGTATGAAAAAACCAGAATTACCCTCTCTTTCCTGAGAGCTTCACTTTTAGGATTCCACAGAGATTCCCAAAGTGGAGTTAACCTGAAGGAACAGGCAGCTGCCTCTAAACAAAACAAAACAAAACAAACAAACAAAACTAAGAGAAACAAATCTCTTGGGCTTCACCTTTAGAATATCCACAGTGAGGTGGGCAGGGGACAGGTTTTAAATTGAGTTGCATGGGATAAGGATTCACCCCTACTCAAAAGAGAGCCTACAGAAGAGAACACACAAAAGTATGTTTGAGCAGGGGATTCCCTAAAGCCCTTAGATGAACTTTTCCTCAACATAGCATTAAGGATCTGGCCCTCTTGGGGTTTTCCTAACTCACTTCTGGCGGTCCTATCTGTCCATTTCCCTAATGACACGGGTATTAGACGTGCCAGAACTGCGGTAGCTGCTTAAGCAAAAGAGAGAACGACTACAAGCTCCTCAAGAGCAGTAGTCTGTCCCGTTAACCCTAAGTCCCAGTGCCTGACATACTGCAACTGTGCAATATTATTCGAGAGTAGAGGGGCCAGGAGACCGAGGTCCCCATAAGAGCAGGGCATTTTCCGGGGAGAATTTTGGAAGGGAAGTGAATTTAGAAGCCCCAACTTCCCTGGGTCTACCAGCCTTGGAGAAGGTCCGCCCACTCCTGGAGGACTGCGAAAGGGACCCACGTCCAGCGCAGACTCTCACCCCTGTGTAGGGAAGAATGACTGCCAGTGCAGAGATCAGGAGTTAGTGCGTGTGAAAAGGAGGGAGGGAGAGAAAGAGAGTGAGAGCCCATTTGTGTGTCTGGGGAGGGGTAGTAATTTCAGTCGTCTCACCGCTCACGAGTCCCCTTGACCTAGGGACCCCGCTCCTCACCATTACTGCGTTGGATCTTGATGGCGAGACCGGGAAACAGGCGGGCTTGAAGCGACGAGTCCATGGCCACTCGGAGGGTCAGCAAGGAAAAGAAACGCGCAATGCCAAGAAACCTCAGTTCCGCTAACCCTAGGAAGTCTTAACGCCGCGTAAACCGCCGCAGTTTAAATCCCGCGCGCAAGCGTCCTTAAAACGTCATCCCGCTGTCCCCGCCCTCGCTTCCGCCAGTCAGCGGCGCCCTGTGGAGCCTTGGGGGATAAGCAGTTCCGAACCGTCTTCCGACGCCCGGCACCGCCCATGCGTCTGGCCACACCCCCGAGCGCTGTGCCTCCTGGGAACTTTGGCGCTCCGCGGGGTCTGGGGCTCCCGCTTCCTGGTATTGTGTTTGGTCATCTTGTACAACCGGGTTCCCGAAAACTGGGAAACTTCAGTATGTATTTCAGAGTGAGGGCTCTGGAATCCTATAGACATGGGTTCGAATCCTAGCTTCTTCAGTTGCTAGTTCAATGACCTCGAGCAAATTGGAGACTTGGCCGGGCGCGGTGGCTCACTCCTGTAATCCCTACACTTCGGAAGGCAGAGGTGGGAGTGATCGCTCGAGATCAGAAGTTTGAGACCAGCCGGGGCAACGTAGCCAAGACCCTGTTCTCTAAGCAAAATAAAACCACAGGTTAGAAACTTGACTTAGTTTTTCTTATTGCACAGTGGAGAAGCATGTTTCCTCATTCAAGGAGTTACGTATACATTTCCAGGAAGACACGATTCACCAGATATTTATTGAGTGAATGTCTACCACGTGCTAGGCATGGTACTAGGAAATGGAGATAATAGTAGTCAACTAGACACACAGTTCCTGTCCTCTTTTTTTTTTTTTTTTTTTAATTAGAGACAGTGTTCTTGCTGTGTTGCCCAGGCTGGTCTTGAATTCCTGGGCTCAAAGATCCTCCCTCCTTCGCCTCCCAAACTGCTAGGATTACATATGTGAACCACTAATTCCAGCCTCCTGTTCTTGACGATCTGCCTGCCTCAGCCTCCCAAACTGCTGGGATTACAGGTGTGAACCACTGTGCCTGACCAGGAAAGGTCTTGTTTGAAGAACTGATGGCTGGAAGGCAGTGGGGGAGAGGAACATCAGAAGAAGTTGAAGAGGTGGGCAGGGACAAAATCATTGAGCATCTTGTGGCCTGTAGTAGTAATTTTGGCTTTTATGCTAATGAGAAGTCATTGAAAAGTTTTAAGCAGGGGACTAAGAAGATCTGATTTACATTTTACTTTCTTTTTTTTTTCTTTTGAGACAGAATTTCACTCTTGTTGGCCAGGCTGGAGTGCAGTGGCGCGATCTCGGCTCACCGCGACCTCCACTTCCCGGGTTCAAGCAATTCTCCTGCCTCAGCCTCCAAAGTAGCTGGGATTACAGGGATGCGCCATCATGCCTGGCTAATTTGGTATCTTTAGTAGAGATGGGGTTTCACCATGTTGGTCAAGCTGGTCGTGAACTCCCGACCTCAAGTGATCCACCCGCCTCCGCCTCCCAAAGTGCTGAGATTACAGGTGTGAGCCACCGTGCCCAGCCTACATTTTACTTTTATGTCAGTCAAACTTGCTGTTGTGTGGAGAGTAGAGTTGAAAGGGGCAAGACAGAGTGCAGAGAGCACTTAGTAGGCAAGAGATAATGCTGCCATAGGCCAGGGTAGTGATACTGGATTGGAAGTATGGCTGAGAGAATTGATTCAAGATACCCCATGTTTGGGAAGTGAAGTGAATGGATTTTGCTGATGAGTTGGATGTGAATGACGGGGATGGCCATGGATGACTCCTGGTTTCTGGCTAGAGCACCTGGCTGGATGATGGACCATATACTGAAAAGGGAGAGTGGGATTGTGAAGGAATGAGTTGGGGGTTAAGTCCAGGGTTTCATTTTGTTCATTTTGATTTTGAGATGTCTACAAGACATCTGAGTGTAGGTGTCAACTGAGCAGTTGGATGTACAAACTGGGAGCTAAGGTAGAGGTCAAAGTGAGAGATTGAGATTTGGCAGTCTGCGTTATTTTTTTTTTTTTTTTTTTTGAGACGGAGTCTTGCTCTGTCACCCAGGCTGGAGTGCAGTGGCCAGATCTCAGCTCACTGCAAGCTCCGCCTCCTGGGTGCCCGCCATTCTCCTGCCTCAGCCTCCTGAGTAGCTGGGACTACAGGCGCCCACCACCTCGCCGGCTAGTTTTTTGTATTTTTTAGTAGAGACGGGGTTTCACTGTGTTAGCCAGGATGGTCTTGATCTCCTGACCTCGTGATCCGCCTGTCTCGGCCTCCCAAAGTGCTGGGATTACAGGCTTGAGCCACCGCGCCCGGCCCGGCAGTCTACGTTATATAGATGATATTTGGAGTCATGAGCTGAATACTATCTAGGAAAAGAGCATAGATGGAGATGAAAAGAACATGTATACTTAAGCCATGGGACTTGCCAATATTTTGAGGTGGGGCAGGAGAGGAGGAGCCAGCAAAGGAGATAGGATTAGGGTGGTTTGAAGGGATGAAGAAAACAAAAGAGTTGGGGGCAGTTCCTTAGAAGTCAAGGGATGGAATGAAGAAGGTGAAAGTAACTCTGGAGAGCTACTCAGAGGCCAAATAAGATGAGGACATTCTAGTATCCTTTGGATTTATTAGCACCTAAGTCATTGCTGACCTTTTGCAGTCTTGATGAGCTATTGAGGGTGAGAACCAGACTAGAAAGACAAGAATAGATGGAATATTGTTTAGGGATATGCTGTGGTTTGAATGAGTCCCCCAATTCATATATTGATGGCATTTGGAGTGGGGCCTTTGGGAGGTAATTAGGATTAATAAAGTCATCAGGATGGGGCCCCACGATGGAATGGTAGCTTTATAAGAAGAAGAGGGACTTGAGCTGACATGCTCTTGCCCTGTCACTATGTTATACTCTCTGCCATGTTATAATGTAGCAAAAAGGCCCTCACAAGATCCAAACACCATGCTCTTAGACTTCTCAGCCTCCAGAACCATGAATGAAATAAATTTATGTTCATTATAAATTACCCAGTCTCCAGTATTTTGTTGTAGCAACAGAAAATGGACTAAGCTGGATGCAGTGGCTCATACCTGTAATCCCAGCACTTTGGGAGGCCAAGACAGGTAGATTGCTTGAGCTCAGCAGATCCAGACCACCATGGGTGACACAGTGAGACCCCCATCTCTGCAAAAAATACAAAAATTAGCTGGGTGTCGTGGCA
>NC_045434.1:177561779-177598988 GCF_002776525.5 Piliocolobus tephrosceles
GCGGGATTAGGAGTTCAGTTTTAGACACAATGAGGTGGAAATATTTTGCTGGAAATAGAAATGTAGGAGTCATTGGCCTATAATGATACTTAAAGTTCTGAGACAGGATGAAATCAGCAGGGTGTAAAAGCAGATAGAAAAGAGACTCCAGACCAGGAGCCCTGCCTCACTCCAACTTGAATGAGACTGAATTGAAGAGGAGAAATCTTCAAAAGAAAAAACAAGACTATGCACACTCAAGCCAGGCACAGTGGCTCATGCCTACAATCCCAGCACTTTGGGAGGCCAAGGCAGGAGGATCACTTGAGCCCAGGAGTTGGAGACCACCCTGGACAACATAGTGAGACCTCATCTCTACAAAAAAAGAAAAAAAAAAATTAGCTGAGTGTGGTGGTGGCACACACATGTAGTCCCAGCTACTCTGGAGGCTGAGGCATGAGAATTGCTTGAGCCTGGAACCCCATCTCTACTAAAAATACAAAAATTAGCTGGGCATGGTAGTGCGCACCTGTAGTCCCAGCTACTCGGGAGACTGAGGTTGCAGTGAGCCGAGATGGTGCCACTGCACTCCAGCCTAGCGACACAGCAAGACTCCACCTCAAAACAAAAAAAAAAAAAAACAAAAAAACAAAAAACAAAAAAACAAAGACTATGCACACTCCAGCCCCTCCTGAAAGAACCTACCTTTTTCCAGAAATCCTCAACCCAGTCTCCACCTACCTGCCCTAAGACCCCTTAAGATTTCCTCTTTACCAGGCCCCTCCCCCTGGGAGAAGGTGCTTGGAGAATTAGCTCCCCTTCTCCATTCCTATGATTCAAGATTTTCTTCCTGGTGACTTTGCAAGCTGGGGACCTCCGGCCAGCAATGCCCTACCAGGTCTCACTCACCAGGTTACCTGCTGCAGGACACGGCCTTTACTTACTGCAGGAGATGACCCACCCACTCAGCCCAGTTGGCGGAGTCTAGTTTAAGCACTGGTTCCGGAGTTCTCATCCCACGAGCCCAAGAAGAATGAGGAGGCACTGACAATTGAAGAGTGAGCAAGGTGGGGTTTTACTGAGTGATACAACAGCTTTTGGTGGCTGTGGGGGGTGGTCCCCCTACCTGAAAGTGGGAAAGTTCCCCTAATATGGCTAAGTCCAGTGCTTCTATGGGCTCAGAATGGGGGAAGGGCAGGCCATAGGTAGTACTGGAAAAGGCAACATTCAGTTGGTTAAAAGGCATTATTCAAAAAGAATCAATCAGGAAAGGGCAGGCAAACAGAAACAGAAGTTCTCACTCTGGATTGTGGGTTTCATCCAGGACCAGCAATCGGTCTTTCAGCCTTCAGGCTGTTTCTGGCTTGAAGGTGGGGTTTCACTGGGGACCCACCCCTATCTGCCTAGGCATTTGGCCTCCTCCTGTTGCTGTCTCCTAGATCAATGAATAAAGCTTCTGCTCTGCTTTATGGAACCTGGCCTTGTTCTGTTGGTGCAAATGGTACCAGGCAAGGAAAGGACTCATTAGGATCAAATGACCCCCTTTAATGTAACAGCCGGAGAAAAACCAGGTGGGCAGGGTGTTCTGGAGGGACTCAGGGAGTGGAGGGGAGGCCCTCTATTCAGGCTATGCCCTTGAACCTTCCAGGGTGTTGATGGCCCTTCCCTTTGGATCTGCGTTTTTTTTTTTTTTTTTTTTTTTGAGAAGGAGTCTCGCCCTGTCGCCCAGGCAGCAGGAGTGCAGTAGTGTGATCTTGGCTCACTGCAGCCTCTACCTCCCGGGTTGAAGTGATCCTCTTGCCCCAGCCTCCTGAGTAGCTGCGATTACAGGTGTGTGCCACCACACCCGGCTAATTTTTTATTTATTTTTAATTTTTTTAGTAGAGACGGAGTTTGACCATGTTGGCCAGGCTGGTCTCGAACTCCTGACCTCAGGTGATCCGCCTGCCTCAGCCTCCCAAAGTGCCAGGATTACAGGTGTGAGCCACCGGGCCTGGCCTGTTTTTGAGATGGGGTCTTGCTTTGTTGGCCATGCTGGCTTCCAGCTCCTGGGCTCAAGAGATCCTTTTCCTTCAGCCTGCAGAATAGCTAGGATTACAGGTGCAAGCCACTGTCCTAAACTTGGACGTGCTTTTTAATTTGAGGAGCACAGGCACCACCACCTGTCATTATAGCTCTCACTTGACCTCCCTCCCTCTCCACACACACAAAGAACAGACAGGTATCAAGGCTGTTTATTGACTCTTCACAGCCAGCGGCTCTCCCTCTGCCCTTCTGGGGTGCCTAATCCCCGTCTCCCCCCCTGGAGCCAGGTGGAGTGGCTCTGAGCTTGACCCCAGACGCCTTCCTATTGCCAGGCTTCCCTGCCCCGCAGCCTTGGCCTTCCTGGTTTGCCACAGGGGCTGTTACTCCTTTGATTCCACATCCTCCTTCTCGAAGTGTGTGAGGTAGGCCATCTGAGCCGAATCATGCGAGCCATAGAGAGTGTCCATGCTGTAGCAGCTGCCGTGGAGGCGCAGGGCTGCATGCAAGAAAGGCGGACGTGAGGCTGTGCTGGCGGCGCCTGCGCCCGGCTTCCTTCGTCCCACACTCACCTTTGGTAACATTGACTTTGTTGGCCGCCAAGATGTCCGCCTGAATGCTGTCTAATTTCATGTACAAGTCCTCAGCGTTGCTCTGAGGACAGGAGCAAGGGGGACCCGGCTGGGGTGCCAGGGCAGTCTGGACTTGGAGTTGGGCTTGGCAGAGGGATGTTACAGGTGGGGGGCGGGTTGGCAGCCTGACTGAAAGGGCAGGAAAGGGAACAGGAAGGTGGCGGGTGGAGGAGCCTAGGCCAGAGCAGTCCCTCCTGCAGCTGGTGGCCAGGTCCACTCTGCATGGGGAACGCTCCAGAATGGGGACTGTGTGGAGGGGCACCACACTGTCCGAGTCGCCATCTGAGGGCGCACTTACCAGGAAGAGCTGGTAGAGTTCCTCTCCCATGCCTTTGCGCACGTACTCCGCCACCAAAGGGAACATCTGCACAAAGCACTGCGCCGCGCGGGCGGGGCGGCGTGACTGCGGGGGCGGCAGGACTGCAGCTGCCGCCGCCCTTCCCGCCCCCTCGCTAGCCGCAGCGCGCACCTCCAGCGTGAGGCTGGCCAACCGCTGGCTGTTGCTGTGGTCCATGTTGCCCATGGCGGCCATTAGGCCGCGCACTACGCGCAGGTACAGCAGCTCCTCGGCGATGCTCATGTCGTTGCGTGCCAGGACCCTGGGCCAGGGGGTTCGAGCTGGGCCGACGCCCTGGGCTCACCCGGCGCACACCCCCGCCCACCCGGGGCACGGCGTCCTGAGCGCTCCTGGGGCCCGCGGGCAGCGCCAAACCAGGCTTGTAGCCACCCACTACCCTCTGCCCGCTTACCCGATGGCCTTGGCGGCCGCGGCCTGCTGCAAAAACATCGGCAGGCTGGGGGTGAGCTGGAGAACCGAGGGGTCTGAGGAGGAGGCGGCCGTGAGGCAGGAGACCCCCCTCCCTTGGCCCAGGCAGCCCCATTTGAGCAGGTCCGTACCACTGAGGATCTTGGCCTGCAGTTTGGAGGTCTCCTTGACTGACGGTATCAGCAGCGCCACGAGGCCCTTGAGCAGCGCCTGGCGCACATCGTAACCCACCAGGTCCTTGATCAACTCGATGGCTGGGGAAGGGCAGAGGTGCTGGAGAGAGGCCCCAGGCCCCTCCGCCACCGAGGAAGCAAAGAACCCCGTGAACCAAGTCGCCACTCGTCACTGTCTTCCTCTCGACCTTTTACTGACCAGCACTGTGCAGGGCTTGGGGAAGCTGGGAAAGCGAACCTCAGTTGAAGAGCAGGAGGCGGGGGCTGAAGGGGGAGGAGGAAGGGTTATATGGTGAGCCCACCTGTCGAGGCGGGCTAGGATGTCAGCGCTGGAGGCTGAGAGGCCCCAGAGAGGTGGGCCTTCGCCTTGGAGGAATCCAGGTTTCATGGAGGAGGGAAGTGCTGGGTCTTTATAGGAAGACAAGATGGAGAAAGACAAGGGGTGAGAGGGAGACAGAGAAAGTGGGTGAGAGACTTGTGGCAGGAAATGAGAAAGGGGAAGCAAGGTAGGCGCTCCTTCTAACTACCATTGAGCCCTCTCCACTAGGCACGGTGCCAGGCTTTCCATACAACATCCGTGGAAGTTCTCCAGAACCAGATGAGGTTCACTTCCCCCTTTTACCTTTGCCAAAATTAGGCACAGAGAGGTAAACCACTTTGCCTAAGCTACACAGCTAGGAAATGGTGGAAGCAGAAGGAGGGGAGGATTTGGTTAGGAAGGAGAAGGGGACTATAATTTATGGAGGGCATTTCCTGCAGGCTTTCCTGTAGATATTTTACAGGCGTTCATTCAGTCCAGCATTCACTCAGCCTTTCAGCACGGCTGCATGTGAATGCCTATCGTGCCAGGCGCGGCATTGGGTACAGACTGAATTCATTCATTCGACCAACTGAATTCATTCATTCGACCAGCCCTCCTTGAGCATGCACAAACAGGCAGCGATGATATGGTGACAGGTGCTGTGGAAGGAGTCAGTGGTTGGGCTGTGGGAGCACCAGAGAAAATCGGCCAGGATTGAATGTTTTTGTAAAGAAGAGAAAGGAACCACAGAGGTAGAGGGGGCAGGAGGAGATGCTAAGGCGATGGCACACCAGCGTAAATGCTACCTTTTTTTTTTTTTTTTTTTTGAGACGGAGTCTCACTCTGTCGCTCAGGCTGGAGTGCAGTGGCATGATCTCGGCTCACTGCAACCTCCACCTCCTGGGTTCAAGAGATTCTCCTGCCTCAGTCTTCCGAGTAGCTGGGATTACAGGCGCCCGCCACCACGCCTGGCTAATTTTTTTTTTTTTTTTTTGTATTTTTAGTAGAGACATGGTTTCACCATCTTGGCTGGCTGATCTTGAACTCCTCACCTCGTGATCCACCCGCCTAGGCCTCCCAAAGTGCTGGGATTGCAGGCATGAGCCACCGCACCTGGCAGGTAAATGCTACTTTTTTTTTTTTTTCTGAGACAGAGTCTTGCTCTGTGGCCCAGGCTGGAGTGCAGTGGCCGGATCTCAGCTCACTGCAAGCTCCGCCTCCCGGGTTTACACCATTCTCCTGCCTCAGCCTCCCGAGTAGCTCGGACTACAGGCGCCGCCACCTCGCCCGGCTAGTTTTTTGTATTTTTTAGTAGAGACGGGGGTTTCACCGTGTTAGGCAGGATGGTCTCGATCTCCTGACCTCGTGATCCGCCTGTCTCGGCCTCCCAAAGTGCTGGGATTACAGGCTTGAGCCACCGCGCCCGGCCTTTTTTTTTTTTTTTTTTGGAGACAGAGTTTTATTCTCGTCACTCAGGCTAGAGTGCAATCCCTCACTGCAACCTCTGCCTCCTGGGTTCAAGCGACACTCCTGCCTCAGCCTCCCAAGTAGCTGGGATTACAGGCGTCTGCCACCACGCCCTGCTAATTTTTGTATTTTTAGTAGAGACAGGGTTTCACCCTGTTGGCAAGGCTGGGCTTGAACTCCTGACCTCAGGTGATCCACCTGCCTCGGCGTCCCAAAGTGCTGGGATTCACAGGCATGAGCCACTGCGCCTGGCCTTTTTTTTTTTTTTAATTTAAATTTTACTTTTTTTCTGAGACAAGGTCTTACTATGTTGTCCAGGCTGGTCTTGAACTCCTGGGCTCAAGTGATCCTCCTACCTCTGCCTCCTCAAGTGCAGGATTACAGGTGTGAGTCACTGTGCACCCGGCACTGCTACTCTGAACACATGTGGCAGCTACATGGAAGATAGAACTTGACTACCAGCTCGGTAGTCAAGTGCCTCTCTCTATTTACTGGTAAGATAGAGGGTTTAGGGGAAGTCCTTGTTCCCCGCTCAGCTCATTTGCATCCCAGAATGCAATGTAGATACGAGAGTTATTACCAGGGTTATCTGCTTGAATAATAATAGTTAAATTTTTTTTCTTTGTCAGGAGATTTTACCCAGTGAGAACATGTTTAGGACAATTTTCTAGAGTAGAAGAAAAGCGTCTGTCTGTGGGTCCAAAGGCACCGTAAGTGTAGGGGGATCAGTCAATATCTGGGAAGCCAGGCACAAGAACGGTGCCTACTTTTTGGTTTCTCTTCATAGTGAATAAGTCTTTTGCCTTTTACTAAAGATTTCTGTGGGGAGAAACAGTTATGAGTTTGTCACTAAATTTCTTTAATGTCCTGCTTAAGACAGGGTTAAGTATGTAGTTTGTCAAAGATAGATATTTCAATATGGTGCTGTATGCTTGTTGGTCTTGATCTTTATGGGAAGATGGGGTGAATCTGCAAATCTAACTTAGTGTGTTGGTGGTACTGTTAATCTTGGTTACTTGCAGGGCAGAGGTAGGTTAAGGCAGGAAAATTGTTTGAACTTGGGGAGTAAAGGCTGTGGTGAAAGAATGTTGTCACTATACTCCAGCCTAGGCTGCACAGCAAGACCCTATCTCTTATCAGGCCACTGGGCCCAGAGTCTTCCTTTTTTGTTTTTGTGATCATGGAGCCTCACTGTCACCTAGGTTGTAGTGGAGTGGTGTGCTCAAGCAATCCTCCCACCTCAGCCTCATGAGTCTGGTTAATTTTTTGTACTTTATTGTAGAGAAGGGGTTACAGGTGTGAGCCACTGTGCCTGGCTTACTGTCACTTTTTTTTTTTTTTTTAGCTTCTTGTAAACATTTAGAAAGCTAAATGTTTATAAGATTATTTTTTTAAAAAAAGAAAACCTGGTTTTTGACAGTCTGTATCTAGTACTTTGGCTGAAGTGAGTCTTTCTAGTCTGCTAGTTCCAATTTATAGTGACGACTTTGTGTACATGATTATTTTATACTTTGGACTGGTCTCATATTTGAAAAATTAAGTGCAGGAAAAACTTAAGAGTTAGGATGATGATACTTTCTTCCAGAGATAGTTTTCATCTGTTATTATCAGGTACCTGGGGGCACAAACAATTCTAGACTACCTTTGTCCACATTCAATACTTGAGGTTCTCCGGACCACCTGGTGGTTATATAACCCATACAAGACCACCTGAGGGCTGGCTTACTTTTGGCCCACCTTGACCTTGAGGGCACTGTCTTCTGGGGTCCTATCTTAAAGTATGTATGCTAGAGGTATCAGACTTCCCACCGAGAGCAGGATCTCAGTGCCTTCTCTTTCTTTTGCCCCTTTTTTTGGTTTTGTTTTGTTTTGAGATGGAGTTTCATTCTGTTGCCCAGGCTGGAGTACAGTGGTATGATCTCAGCTCACTGCAGCCTCTGCCTCCTGGGTTCAAGGGATTCTCCTGCTTCAGCCTCCTGAGTAGTTGGGATTACAGGTGCGCACCACCATGCCCGGCTAATTTTTGTATTTTTTAGTAGAGACGGGGGTTTCACTATGTTGGTCAGGCTGGTCTCGAACTCCTGACTTCAAGTGATCCACCTGCCTCAGCCTCCTAAAGTGCTGAGATTACAGGCATGAGCCACCATGCCTGGCGTGTTCTGCCTTTTGATGCTGTTAGTTGCTTCAGGATCAGCAAACGGCCTAAACTTTGAGGGCTGGCTTACCTTTCTGGGTTCTCAGCTTCCCCTGGATTTTGGTATGATAATTCTTCATTGTACTCTCTCCAATGCTATTAATAAGACTACATCCTTTGTTTTTTTTTTTTTTTTTTTTTTTTTTTGTAGATATTTTAGTAGTTCCAGGAGTGATATTTGTTGAAATTGCCCAGCCCACTATGATCAGAAAGATAAGTCTTCTTCTTTTTTTTTCTGGAGATGGAGTTTCGCTCTTGTTGCCCAGGCTGGAGTGCTATGGTGCGAACTTGGCTCACCACAACCTCCGCCTCCCAAGATCAAGCGATTCTCCTGCCTCAGCCTCCTGACTAGCTGGGATTACAGGCATGCACCACCACACCCAGCTAATTTTTTGTATTTTTAGTAGAGACAGGTTTCTTCATGGTGGTCAGGCTGGTGTCTAACTCCTGATCTCAGGTGATCCACCCGCCTCGGCCTCCCAAAGTGCTGGGATTACAGGTGTGAGCCACCATGCCCGGTCCAGAAACACTTCGTATGACCAACCAGCCACTGCCGTTGGGCTGCCTCTTTCTTCCAGGCCTTCCAGGGTAGCCCTCACAATCCCATCTGCCCATCCTCTGCAGCCTCTGGTTGCCCAGATGTGGTCCTATTTTGGAATCAAAGGCCCAGCAACATTGTGGAGGGAAAGGGACAAGCCCCAGGAAGGTGCAAAGCACTCGAGCTTCCCTGGCTTCCTCCAAACACTCTCTGATCTGAATAGAATGGCAGACTGGACATCCGCTGTGTGGCAGCCGCAGCCTGCACTGGCTGGTGCCTGAAAGTGTTTCTCACTTGTTCTACTATTTGGTTTCTTCCCTCTTCTTGAATTGGTGCAGCTCATTTTTTTGGAGCCAAGTGGCCTGGTCCCTCATGCATCTGATGACACTTGGCTTTGTTGCCTGCAGCACATCCTTCATTAGTAGTTGGGCTCTTTCCAGGCACAAGCTGGCAGCACGTAATGCCAGGACATCCTGGGCAAATGTCTGCCTATGCCCAAGAGCTCTTCCTGCAGCGAGACATGACTTGGTGGACATTCAGGGTAGAAACGAACAGGTGAAGATATTTTTATGAAAATTTCCTGGCCGGGCGCGGTGGCTCAAGCCTGTAATCCCAGCACTTTGGGAGGCCGAGACGGGCGGATCGCGAGGTCAGGAGATCGAGACCATCCTGGCTAACACGGTGAAACCCCGTCTCTACTAAAAAATACAAAACACTAGCCGGGCGAGGTGGCGGGCGCCTGTAGTCCCAGCTACTCAGGAGGCTGAGGCAGGAGAATGGTAAACCCGGGAGGCAGAGCTTGCAGTGAGCTGAGATCCGGCCACTGCACTCCAGCCTGGGCCACAGAGGAAGAACCCCCCATAAAAAAAAAAAAAAAAAAAAAGAAAAAAAAAAAAAGAAAATTTCCTGACCACAAATAGCATTTTCTGCCCATGCAGAACCAAATACTCTAGGAGACAAACGTCTAGTTCTGACTATTCACTTTACACTAAATGCTTAATCTTTTGCTAATTATGTATTTGTAACACTTGGAGCTACTTAGAAAAATGAAGATTTATTCACTGAATCATTTTTGACTGAGTTTTAAAATTCACAGCTGTCACTGTTTATACCCAAAGTGAAAGTACTGGTCTCTGCCCAAATGCCTTCACAGGAACCACAGCCAGTTACAACTCTTCATATATTGTGCCAGTTACTATGAAGGGCAATTCCTTCAGAAAGCAAAGGACAACAAAAGACTATCTTTGGCAGCTTTGCCTAAAGCCTGTGGTGCTGATAACACCCAAATGTCCTAAAGCTGAGCAATCACTGATTTATTCATTGATTCATTCATTTAACAAAATTCTCATTGAGCATCTTGTCTGTGCCAGGCCTCTGGGCTTGGGCTATGAAGAGGACTAAGATCTAATCACTGGCCTTAGGGACATCCCAGCTGAGTGGGGGACACCAATAGGGAGACTGGCATTTATGATGCAGTGTTATCTGGGCCATGGGAACACAAAGGAAGCCAGGCTGGTTGATGGAGTGGAGATGATAGGGGATGGAGAATCAGGAGAAGGATTCCTTGGAGAAGGTGATGCTTGAATTGGCAAAACCATGGGGAGAAGGGAGGGGCTGGAATGTAGAATGTGGCAAGCGCCATGTTGGATAGTGCCATGTCACACTTGTGGCCAGGCAAGGGAGATCTGGTTGGGAAATAGGGATGCTGGGCCATGCATCAGAGCTAAGCCTGTGGAGGTGGGCCAGCCCCATCTTCTGAGGGGCTTTGCATGTGCCAACAACCCAATACAGCAGGTATTTTTCTCATCTTTCATTTCAGAGAAAAGGAAGGCTCAAAAATGTTGGGTAGCTCGCCCAGGATGAGATAGCTAATAAGAATAGTTTTGATTCCAGGCCAGGCGCGGTGGCTCACGCCTGTAATCCCAGCACTTTGGGAGGCTGAGGCAGGTGGATCACGAGGTCAGGAGTTCAAGACCAGCCTGGCCAAGATGGTGAAACCCTGTCTCTACTAAAACTACAAAAATTAGCCAGGTGCAGTGGCAGGCGCCTGTAATCCCAGCTACTTGGGAGGCGGAGGCAGGAGAATCTCTTGAACCCAGGCAGGAGAGGTTGCAGTGAGCCGAGACTGCGTCACTGCACTCCAGTCGGGGTGACAGAGTGAGACACCATCTCAAAAAAAAAAAAAAAAAAAAAAAAAGTTGTGATTCCAAAGGCCATATTCTTCACCACTAAGCTCTACTGCCTCCACTCTGGTGGTGGACTAGGAAAATGAACCATGTGTGGGCGCCGTACTGGAGAGATGAAGATTGGTGTAGAGGCTAGTGCAGGTGAGCAGTATGAAGACCTGAATTACAGCAGTGGAGACAGAATGGAGAAGAGGGAACATATCTGAATATTGAGGAGTTAGAATTGACTGGTCTTGTTAGAGGTTGGTTGAAGGTGGGAAGCAAAAAGACATGACAATTACCAATATTTCTAGCCTGGGTAGATATTTCACTGAGCTGCCCAGGGTATTTCACTCAATATTTCACTGAGATTGGGACCTTGGAGAAGAAAGGCTTTGGAACTGGAATATCAGAAGTCCACTGGTGACATCTGAGGAGAGGTGTTCTGAAGGTAAATGGAGACACGGGTCTAGAGCTGTAGAGAGGTCACTCAGCTACTCTGTCCTCCACCCATAAAATGGGGAAAGTAATAGTGTCCACCTCCTTGGCTTGTTGTGAGGGGTGAGTAAAGATCAAGGGCAGTACCCAGCATAGAGTTAACACTCTGTAAAGGTTAGCGACTATTGTTTCTGTCATCAAGGTGGTAGGTGGTAATTAAAGTCGTGGGAGCGGACGAGGTGCCACAGACAGCAAAGAAGGAGAAGAGGACCTGGGGTTGAATGCTGGAAAAAAAAAATTGACACCTAGGGGACTGGTAGAGGAATGGGAATGTATAAAAGACCAAGAAGCAGTTTCTAGAGCCATAGGAAGAAGCCAGGAGAGTACGGGTTCGGGAAGGATGAGAGTATTCAGGGAGGAGGTATCATCAGGAGGGTTTGAATGTTTGAGAGTTCAGGCCCCATGAAGCTGAGGGGATGCTCTGTGGGGTCCATGCTCATGCATTTGACGAACAGGGATTGAGCTCGTGCTAGGTGCAGTGCTGGTGCTGATGAAACAGCAGTAAATGAAACAGATGTGACTGGGCGCAGTGGCTCACGCCTGTAATCCCAGCACTTTGGGAAGCTGAAGCGAGCGGATCACTTGAGGTCAGGAGTTCAAGACCAGCCTGGCCAACATGGTGAATCCCTTTCTCTGCCAAAAATACAAAAATTAGCCAGGTGTGATGGCAGGCACCTGTAATCCTAGCTACTCAGGAGGCTGAGGCAGGAAAATCGCTTGAACCCGGGAGGTAGAGGTTGCAGTGAGCCAAGATTGTGCCACTCTACTCCAGCCTGGGCAACAGAGTGAGACTCCATCTCAAAAAAACAGAAAACAGGTGTGAGGTGCTCACCACTCACACTCCATGGAAACTTTAGTGGTGCAAGAGACACATTCATTCCTCCAATCCAAAGAGGAACTTTGGAATCCCCAGCCTATCAGCATCAGAGGAAACCTCAGTGATCAGTTGTCTGATGATCTCATTGAATAGATGAAAAAACCAAGAATAAATGACTTGCCCAGGAAACCACAGTGAACAAGAGACAGGGCTGGAGCAGCAGGCTTAGTATTCCTTTGGCAGAAGGAGCCACAGAAATGGCATTGTATCTGGGAACTGTGGATATTCCATGCAGCCATTTCCAGGGTGCTAACAGCACTGATGTTTTATAATTCTTTGCTCCCAGAGCCTTGCAAAACCAGGGTTTCGGGTCTTTCTCTGCAGGATCAGACAAGACTGCCGCCTACTGGACACCTATGAGAAATGCGCTTCCTTACAGAGGTTTGCTGCTTTTTCCAGCAGGGCACTAGCATGAACATATTTGGCATGTTGCACTGCTGTAAGAAACAGACCAGTCAGGCGTGGTGGCTTATGCCTGCAATCCCAACACTTTAAGAGGCTGAGGCGGGAGGATCGCTTGAGCCCAAGAGTTTGAGGCTGCAGTGAGCTGTCAAGCCACTCAACTCCAGTCTGGGAAACAGTAAAACTGTTTCCAAAAAAAAAAAAAAAAAAAAAGGCCGGGGGCAGTCAAATCAGCTTGGGCAACATCGTGAGATCCCATCTCTACAAAAATATTTAAAAAATTAGCCAGGCATAGTGGCATGTGCCTGTAGTCCCAGCTGCTTACTTGAGTTCAGGAGGTTGAGGCGGCAATGAGCCGCGCATGCGCACTGCACTCCAGCCTGGGTGACAGAGTAAGGCTGTCTCAAAAAAACAAAACAAAAAAAAAAAAAAAAAAAGGAAGAGACCAGTGTCAGGCGTCTTCCTGACATTCTGTAATTAATTCTGTCTCTGTCTCTGATTTCTGTATACCCTGCTACTTTTTTTGAGACGGAGTTTTGCTCTTGTTGCCCAGGCTGGAGTGCAATGGCACGATCTCGGCTTACTGCAACCTCTGCCTCCTGGGTTCAAGTGATTCTCCTGCCTCAGCCTCCTGAGTAGCTGGGATTACAGGCATGTGCCACCATGCCTGGCTAATTTTGTATTTTTAGTAGAGATGGGGGTTTCTCCATGTTGGTCAGGGTGTTCTCGAACTTCCGACCTCAGGTGATCGGCCTGACTCGGCCTCCCAAAGTACTGAGATTACAGGCATGAGCCACCATACCTGGCCCCTGTTACCTCTTCCCCCTCTCTCGCCCAGACGGAGCATCACTCTGTCGCTCAGGCTGGAGTGCAGTGGTGGGATCTCGGCTCACTGCCAGCTCCGCCTCCCAGGTTCACACCATTTTCCTGCATCAGCCGCCCGAGTAGCTGGGAATACAGGTGCCCGCCACCACGTCCGGCTAATTTTTTTGTATTTTTAGTAGAGACGGGTTTCACTATGTTAGCCAGGATGGTCTCGATCTCCTGACCTCGTGATCTGCCGGCCTCGGCCTCCAAAAGTGCTGGGATTACAGGCGTGAGTCACCGCGCCTGGCCCCCTGCTACCTCTTTAACTACAACATGTTCAAAGCCCAATGTCGAAACAATAAAAATATCTTTTATGCACATCTTTTGTTTTTAAAGTCAGGCAGTAAAGTAACTAATGTATGTGCTATGGTGGTATTTTTTATTGCTGGATCAAGAATTACTATGGTGCGGCCGGGTGCGGTGGCTCAAGCCTGTAATCCCAGCACTTTGGGAGGCCGAGACAGGTCGATCATGAGGTCAGGAGATTGAGACCGTCGTGGCTAATACGGTGAAACCCCGTCTCTACTAAAAAATACAAAAAACTAGCCGGGCGAGGTGGCAGGCGCCTGTAGTCCCAGCTACTCGGGAGGCTGAGGCAGGAGAATGGCGTGAACCCGGGAGGCGGAGCTTGCAGTGAGCTGAGATCTGGCCACTGCACTCCAGTCTGGGCGACAGAGTGAGACTCCGTCTCAAAAAAAAAAAAAAAAAAAAGAATTACTATGGTGTGTCTTCCACTGGTATCTGCTTTCACCCAGCCCAACCAGTCCGTGTACTGATGTTTTGATCCCTGAGACCTGAGTCAAGCACCACTGTCCTGAAAAAGGAGGCAGTATAAGCCAAGGGCAGGACGCAGATGTTTTGAGGGGCAGGCAAATGGGGAAGTTGGAAATAAGATTCCTCCCAAGATTTTCACTTAAATCCCTTGGAAGACTGTTTTACAGACTTTCATAAACGCTAAATAAAGTGTCACAGTTGAAGTGCTCATATACTTTTGGGGAAGTAATGCGTCTTTTAAAAATAGCAGGATTTTATGTGAAAGTCTCCCTCAGTGTCAGAGCCTTCTGACTGCTGTTCAATGAAGCTGTACAGGACAGGTGGCCTCTTATACAGCAGGAAAGGCTAAAATTACTGCCCACGTCAGCTGAGAAGTGCAAAGCAGGGCCAGGTACAGTGACTCACGCCTGTAATCCCAGCACTTTGGGAGCCTGAGGCGGGTGGATGGCTTGAGCCCAGGAGTTGGAGACCAGCCTGGCCAACATGGTGAAACCCCATCCCCACTAAAAATATAAAAATTACCCAGGTGTGGTACCGTGTGCTCGTGGTTCCAGCTACTTGGGAGGCTGAGGCAGGAGAATCTCTTGAGTCCAGGAGGTGTAGGTTGCCGTGAGCCAAGATCACGCCACTGCACTTCAGCCTGGGTGACAAAGAAAGACTGTCTCAAAAAAAAAAAAAAAAAGGCCGGGCTCAGTGGCTCTTGCCATTGCACTCCAGCCTGGGTGACAGAGCGAGACTCCATCTAAAAAAAAAAAAAAAAAAAAAAAAGTGTAAAGCATCATGTTCTGTAAGGCAAAAATACTAGTTTTAAAATGAGATCCAGATGGTGTGGTGGCTCACGCCTGTAATCCCAGCACTTTAGGAGGCTGAGGCGGGGGTATCACCTAGGGTTAGGAGTTCGAGACCAGCCTGACCAACGTGGTGAAACACTGCCTCTACTGAAAATACAAAAATTAGCTGGGTGTCGTGGCACATGCCTGTAATTCCAGCTTCTAGCTTCTTGGGAGGCTGAGGCAGGAGAATCGCTTGAACCTGGGAGGCAGAGGTTCCAGTGAGCCAAGATCACACCACTGTACTCCAGCCTGGGTGACAGAGCAAGACTCCATCTCAAAAAAAAAAAAAAAAAAAGATCCTGATGTACTTGCTTAACCATGTGAGGGCTATGAAGCTAAGAAAACATAATTTTAAAAATATGGTTTACTGTAATCTTAATAATGTTGTCTTTTTTTTTTTTTTCGTGGTTCCCAGTAGCTGGGACCACAGATGTGAGCCACCATGCCCAGCCAATCTTTGTAGTTTTAGTAGAGACAGGGTTTCATGGAGTTTTACTCTTGTTGCCTACACTGAAGTGCTGTGGCACGATCTTGGCTCACTGCAACCTCTGCCTCCTAGGTTCAAGCGATTCTCCTGCCTCAGCCTCCCAAGTAGCTGGAATTACAAGCTCCTGCCACATGTCCGGATAAGTTTTGTATTTTTAGTAGAGAGAGGATTTCACTATGTTGGCTGGGCTGGTCTCGAACTCCTGGCCTCAGGTGATCCGCCCACCTTGGCTTCCCAAAGTTCTGCCTTTGGGATTACAGGTGTGAGCCCCTGCGCCCAGCCAGGTCTCAAACTCTTGGCCTCAAGTGATCTGCCCGCCTCAGCCTCCCAAAGTGCTGGGACTACAAGGGTGTCCTTGGGTTTTTATTAGATTCTCAAAGCTGGTAAAAACAAGGCAAGTCTTGTTCTCCTCATACTGAAGACAGAACAGTGTGGTGGTGAGGGGATGGGTGCAGGAGGCAGACTGCCTGGGTTCGATCTACAGCTTTCTCACTTATCATTTTGAGACTGTGGACAGGTTATTTAATTGCTTTGTGCCTCAGTTCCCTCATCTGTAAACTGGGGATGAAAATAGTACCTACTTCACAGAGTTGTTCTGAGGAATAGATGAGATCATAAAAGAGCTTAGAACAATGCTGGGCACACAGTCATTGTTGGTCACTAGTAGTAGTTATGAGTTAACATCACCATTAGTATCACTGTTGCAACAAAGCTCTGTGAGAACAAGGACTTGTTTCATTTGTCACTATACGCTCAGTGCCCACCCCAGTGCCATTCTTTTTGAATAAGTAAATGAATAAATGAGAAACTTAAATCATTGAAAATGAAAACAACAAAGGACATTATCAAGAAGGTGAAAAGAACCTACAGAATGGGAGAAACCATATATTTGATGAGCACAGAAACTAGAATATATAAAGAACTCTTACAAACCAACAACCAAAAGACACCCAATTTTAAAAATGGAAAAAGGACCTGAATAGACATTTCTCCAAAGAAGAAATACAAATGGCCAACAAGTCTCTGAAACAAGTCTATGTTCAACGTCTGTATTCATTAGGAAAATGCGCTTCACATCCACTAAGATGGCTATAGCTAACGAATCCCCAGAATAACAAGTGTTGGTGAGGATGTGCAGAAATTGGAATGCTCATATATTGCTGCTGGGAATGTAAAATGGTACAACTACTGTGGAAAACAGTTTAGTGGGCTCCTCAATGAGTTAAACAGAATTACCATATGATCCAGCAATTCCACTCCTAGGTATATACCCCAAAGAACTGAAAACAGGTACTCAAACAATTACATGTATGTGGATGTTCATAGAAGCACTGGTTCACAATAGCCAAAAGCTGGAAATAGCCCGAATGTCTAATAATGAATGAATGGATAAACAAATTGTGGTATATACACACAATGGAATATTATTCAGCCATGAAAAGGAATGAAGTACTGATACAGGCCGGGCGCAGTGGCTCAAGCCTGTAATCCCAGCACTTTGGGAGGCCGAGATGGGCGGATCACGAGGTCAGGAGATCAAGACCATCCTGGATAACACGGTGAAACCCCGTCTCTACTAAAAAAAAAAAATACAAAAAACTAGCCAGGCGAGGTGGCGGGCACCTGTAGTCCCAGCTACTCGGGAGGCTGAGGCAGGAGAATGGCGTGAACCCAGGAGGCGGAGCTTGCAGTGAGCTGAGATCCGGCCACTGCACTCCAGCCTGGGCGACAGAGCGAGACTCCTTCTCAAAAAAAAAAAAAAAAAATAAGAAGTACTGATACATGTTACAATGTGGGTGAACCTTGAAAATAATATGCTAAGTGAAAGAAGCCCGACATAAAGTCATGTATTGTATGATTCCATTTATGTGAAATATATGGAATAGGTAAATCCATAGAGACAGAATGAAGATTGGGGCTTCCCAGGGACTGAAGGGAGTGGAAGGGGAACAGATGCTCACTGAATTCAGGGTTTCCTTGTGCGGGGATGAAAACGTTTTGGAACTAGATAGAGATGGTGGTTGTACAACACTGTTAATGTATACTAAATGCCACTGAATTGTTCATTTTAAAATGGTTAACTTTGTTATGTGAATGTCATCTCAGTTAAAAAATGTGCTTTTATGAAGAAGAAAGAAGTAAACCAAATCTCTGATTAATTTCTAGATCAATCATACCTCTTAGAATTAGGAACCTAAGTAACTTTACACAGCCAAGAACTGAAGGAAATTAACAATGAGGTTCTTGCCACCACCAGTCTCTCCGGGTTTCAGGGGGCCTGGGGAGGAGGTGTCACACATTGAAAGCCTTGTCCATGTCTGTTCGGTTTGGTCAGTTATGGCCACTGTTTCCTTGCACTAGCGTCTCTAGAGGATTCCACTGTGTTAGTGCAGTAGTTTGCTCAGCTACAAGCCCCACTGTTGTACTTTGGGGCTGAAGAACCATACTTTCAACTTTGCTATTAATATATGAAATGATCATTTTATTAGCAAGTCAAGTTAATTCCAGGTTCTAGGTCAAGTAGACAAAAATTGTATTCTACAAATGACCACTTTCCAAATTTATAAACAGTTCAATTTTACTATGAACTTGTTTCTTATACATATTTGTTAGCATATTTTCAGCAATTTTTTTTTTTTTTTTTGAGATGGAGTCTCCCTCTGTCACCCAGACTGGAGTGCAGTGGCATGATCTTGGCTTACTGCAACCTCTGCCTCCTGGGTCAAGCAATTCTCCTGCCTCTGCCTCCGAGTAGCTGGGACTACAGGTGCGTGCCACCACGCCCAGGTAATTTTTTTTTTTCTTTTTTGAGATGGAGTCTTGCTCTGTTGCCAGGCTGGAGTGAAATGGCATGATCTCAGCTCACTGCAACCTCTGCCTCCTGGGTTCAAGCTATTCTCCTGCCTCAGCCTCCCGTGTAGGTGGGACTACAGGCACATACCACTACGCCCGGCTAATTTTTTGTATTTTTAGTGGAGACGGGGTTTCACTGTGTCAGCCAGGATGGTCTCGATATCCTGACCTCGTGATCCGACTGCCTCTGCCTCCCAAAGTGCTGGGATTAAAGGCGTGAGCCACAGTGCCTGGCCGAGATAGAGAAAACAGGAAGGACAAGCTTTGGGAAGAAAATCAAGAATTCTGGCCATAAATTTAAGATGTCTGTTAGACATCCACATGGGAAGCCACTTAGGGGAAAAGTATACAGAGATGAGAAGGAAGAGGGTGACCTAACAGTCTTGTAGGGAAATAGGAGAAACAAGCAAAGGAGACTAAGGCAAAACCAGACGGTGGGAGGAAAACTTCTATCACAGAAGCCAACAAAAGAAAGCGAGGGAGTGATCAACTGGGTTGAAAGCAGCTGGGAGGTAAAGTAGGAAGGAAACGGTAAAGAAATGGATAGCTGGGGGGCAACTTGGGGTCAAGGAGGGAGGTACATCCCTAAATGCTATAATTTTACCTTTTTTTTTGGTACATGTCTTTTAAATCTCTTTTAATCCATAAATTCCCAAAGAGGGGCTCTTTTAAAAATGGAAGATGGAAAGCATATTTGCACGTCAATGGAGATGGTCCAGCAGAGAAAAAGGGAGAGGTGAGCTACAGAAGGGAAGTGTTTGAGGGAATGTGCTTCAGAGAAGAGGGGGCCTGTGATAGGAACCGGGGACACTCTCCTAATGGGAAGGAGAGTAGAGGATGTGGCTAACCTGACTCACCAGTCAGGCAGGTTGGTAGATGTGGTGGGGGAAGGTGGAGTTCTTCATGAAAAAGGAGGTGAAGCCACCAGCAGCTTCCTCCATACTGACACCCACTGCAAGATGAACAATCGCCAGGCCCCCTAAGCCTCTCCGCCTCCTGTTGTCAGTGGACATTGCCCTGAGGATGCCACTTCCCCTGTAGCTTTCTCAGGGGAAGGATGCCAATAACCCTCCACTCTGCCCCACACACATGCCACATGGGAGTGGAGTGGGCACCCCCGACCCTTCTCCTTTCAAGACATTCAGTTTTCTCCTTCTCAATGCAAACAAGCAAACGCAAACAAAACCCCAGTGTCTGGCACAGTTCTTGGCACATCACAGATAATCAGTAAATATTTGTTTAAAGAAACAAACCAATCCTGCCCTTTTGAGATCAGTCCCTGTCACCCACTAAACTCTTCTCCTCGCAGTCACTCGGGCTCCTCTTGGACACAGGCTGCTTCTCCATGCTGACTGCTGCCAGCATCCTGGGGCTTCACTCTGGTTTTGCAATTTGGTATGCGCAAACTCAAAGAAATTACTCTCTAATTCTCCCCCGTCACCCACTGTTTAGGATCACATGTAGGATCCGTGGGAACTTTCCTTCCCTCCCTTGGGCGGAGTTTCATTGGAAACTAAAGGCGTGCGAATTTCTTCTCTCTCTCAACTTCCGGTCTACGCGGACCATGTGAAACAGTGCCCTCTAGTGGGCAATTATTGCATACGCATTCTCTACATTTGGAGTTACATGAAGACTATTTTGAAGCGCCTGGTTAAAATAATAATAATAATAATAATAATAATAATAATAATACATTCATTCAACAGACTTTTTTTTGTGCGCACCTGTTATGAGTCTGGCATATCTGAAATGACCTTGAGGCACGTAGTTTCACTGTTATCACATGATCCTATAATAAACCAAATGCAGTCACAGAGTCGCGTTCCCACTGCCTCTTGCACACTGTTAGCTGTTATTGAATAAATGCAGAAGGACTCGAACTTAGGCCGATACTGGAAGAAGCTGTGGCCGGTTACAACTCTGGAGGACTTCATCAGCATAAGAGGTTTTTGTTTTGGTCGGGTGCAGTGGCTTGCGCTTGTGATTCCAGCACTTTGGGATGTGGAGGCAGGAGGATCACTTGAGCCTGGGAGTTTGAGGGCAGCCTGGGCAACATAGGGAGACCCCATCTCTACAAATAATTAACTGGGCATGGTGATCTGTGCCTGTAGTCCCAGCTACTTGGGAGGCCTAGGTAGCCTAGGAGGTCGAGGCTGGAGTGAGGCATGACTGTGCTACTGTGCTCCTGCCTGGGCAACAGAGGGTGAAACCCTGTCTCAAAAAAGAACAAAGATTTTTTTTATTTTTCACAGACTTCTACTGAGCACCCATTATGTTCCAGGTCCTGAGTTGGAAAAAGATGAATCAGACCCAGTACCTGCCTTGGAGTTGCTGGGAGGTCTGGAGGAGAAAGACATAGAGGCGAGTAATGACTAATGCAGTGCATATGTGCAGTACTCACTCACTTGCTCACTCATTCACTCAACAAACATGCAATGAGGACCTAACATGCTAGGGCTGTGCTGAGGATATAAGGATAAATGCCGGCCGGGCGCGGTGGCTCAAGCCTGTAATCCCAGCACTTTGGGAGGCCGAGATGGGTGGATCACGAGGTCAGGAGATCGAGACCATCCTGGCTAACCCGGTGAAACCCCGTCTCTACTAAAAATACAACAAACTAGCCGGGCGAGGTGGCGGGCGCCTGTAGTCCCAGCTACTCAGGAGGCTGAGGCAGGAGAATGGTGTAAACCCGGGAGGCGGAGCTTGCAGTGAGCTGAGATCCGGCCACTGCACTCCAGCCCGGGCGACAGAGCAAGACTCCGTCTCAAAAAAAAAAAAAAAAAAAAAAAAAGGATAAATGCCATGATGGTTGAGCTGAAATTGCACACAGTCTATGTAAGGGGAAGGTACCATTTTAGAGAACACAGCTCTGATGGAGGGGGGGTTAAAGGAGGGGGGCAGGGTGGTTCAAAGGAAGAAGGGCTGACATTTGGGCAGAGATTGAAGGCAGGGTCAGGGAAGGGCTTAGAGAGGCAATGCTTAAGCTGAGAAGTGATGGATGGATGAGGAGGAGTGGGCATGTTTGCCACACAGAGGTGGGGTGGGGAGAGGAAGGTCTCAGTGCTACCCAATCTAGTCTTTGGGATCGTTTGATTAAGCTTCCTAACATGATTCTACTACCAGGTTATCCCCTTGCTCCAATGCCAGTGACAACCCTCTGGTGCAGGGTCTGACTATTACTTAGGTCCCTGTACCACTCCACCCCTTCACTGGCAACTCCTCTCCAGCCAGGACACTCTGTTCCAGCTGCTAACAGATTTTAGCATAGCATTATTTCTCAACATACAAGGCCCACATATGTACACAGAGCTTGCAGGGGTCAAAAAATACAAAACTGACAATGTTACTGAAGGAATAATATGCAGTTTAAGCACTGCTGTCCAAAAATAACCTAGGTTGGAAGTGGCCTCCAGAGCTTTGCTGATCTTCCCCAGGATCTCACTTGTGTACCTGAACCTCAGTGCCTGGCTGCTCCTCATGCTCTCCTCCCCAGGCTTCCTGAACCTGGGGCTCAGCCTGTCATCCTGGACACAGGAGTCCCTATCCCTATACTAATGCCCAGACCATTCCTGATTACTGGGCCTGTCTGTCCTGGTCTCTTGGGCCCCGCCCACTCCGACATCCAAATGCTGCCTCATTCTCCTCACCAGGCAGTTCCCTGTGCTGTCCATGCTCTCTTCCTGGGGCTATGTACCCAGCTGGACCAGCACATTCTTCTTTTGTCATTTGGACCACCCCAAATGCCTCCTAATTGGCCTCCAGCCTCAAGTGGCTCCCTGTGGCTCTGGCTCACCTGGCATAGCACCACCCAGGCCATCTTCGGAGGCACTGCACTCCCTCAGCCCTCACCTGTGCACAGCTCACTTTTCAGTGGCTCCATGCTGCCTCCTGGAGAGACTGCCACCTACCCACATGGCATTGAAGGTGCCCCTCCATTGCTCCTAGCCTACCTTTCCTAGACCTTTACCATCCCTTCTCTAAGTGACCTACCCATTATTCCCAGGACACAGCTTGCACTTCCCTGTCTGCCTTCCTTTCTACCATCCCCCTTTCCCAAACGACCTCTTCTTCTCCTTTCGACCTTCCCAAATCCTCCCTATTGTCCACAGCTCAGTTCAAACACCACCGTCTCGGTGAACCCTTCTTTAATCTCCTCCTGTTGAAAATAGAATCTCCTTCCTCTGAACCACTATAGGAAAAGGGAAGGAAATTATATTGTTTAAAGATCTGCCATGCGCTATATGTTAAAAGCATAAACTTTAGAGTCAGGCAGATCCGGCTAGAATCCAATAGCTGTGTAACCTTGGGAAGCATACTTAATCTCTCTGTGCTTTATTGTTGTATCTTGAAAAACATAAAAGTACATATCTTTACCATTCATTCATGGAAACATTTGAATACCTAGTATGTACCAGGTTTTGTACTCTTCTGGTTATTTTGTTGTTATTGTTGTTGTTTTGTTGTTGTTGTTTTGAGACAGAATCTTGCTCTGTCGCCCAGGCTGGAGTGCAGTGGCGAGATCTCGGCTCAATGTAACCTCTGCCTCCTGGGTTCAAGTGATTCTTGTGCCTCGGCCACTCGAATAGCTGGGATTACAGGCACACGCCACCACCCCCAGCTCATTTTTTTGTATTCTTAGTAGAGACGGGGTTTTCCTGCGTTGGCCGGGCTGGTCTCAAATTCCTGGCCTCAGGTGATCTGCCTGCCTTGGCCTTCCAAAATGGTGGGGCTACAGGCGTGAGCCACCATGCCTGGCCTCTTATGGTTATTTTGAGAAGTAAATGAGGTGATGTATGGAAAGTGGCGGGCACACAGAGGTTCTCAATAAATAGGCCGGGTGCGGTGGCTCATGCCTGTAATCCCAGCACTTTGGGAGGCTGAGGTGAGAGGATCGCTTGAGGCCTGGAGTTCAAGACCAGCCTGGGCAACATAGTGAGACCTCGTTTCTGCAAAAAGTTAAAAAGTTAGATGGACGTAGTGGTGCACACCTGTGGTCCTAGCTACTTGGGAGGTTGAGGAGGGAGGATCTCTTGAGCCTAGGAGTTTGAGGCCACAGTGAGCTATGATGGCACCACTGCACTCCAGCCTGAGCAGCAAAGCAAGACCCTGTCTCAAAAAAAACCCAGGAAAAACAACCAACCAAATGAATACTATGACTATTCAGTTTAGTTTCTTAGAAGAAGGACATTCCTCAGGGTGATTTCTGTTTAGCCAGGAAGCACCACATAAGACTGGGAGCCAGAGCCAGCTCTGGACCCAGGCAGGTTCTTGCAATCATTCAGGCACCCTAGGCACCCTGTGGCTGACGCCATAGGTGTGACTGACATTTTCTGAACCAGCGTCTTCCATCTGCCAAGGCTGTCCCAGACACTCCACATCAAGGCTCTTTGTCACTAAGAAAGCTTTTGAGAGCTGATACGCCTGGCTCTCGGTACCCCTTTCTGCAATCTGGAGTAGCCTCCCTACCTTCATACTGGACTTCCAGGTGCATCGTGCCCAGCACCTTCAGCACGCAGTCCACAATGCTGGGGTGTGTGGTCCCAACGATTGACTGACCAGACAGACAACAGGACAAGGTGGTTAGTCTCTTTTTTTTTAAAGATGGATTCTTGGCTGGGCACAGTGGCTTACGCCTGTAATCCCAGCACTTTGGGAGGCCAAGGCGGGCGGATCATGAGGTCAGGAGATCGAGACCATCCTGGCTAACAAAGTGAAACCCCGTCTCTACTAAAATGCAAAAAATTAGCCAGGCGTGGTGACGGGCGCCTGTAGTCCCAGCAAAAAAAAAAAAAGATAGATTCCTACTCTGTCACCAGGGCTGGAGTGCAGTGGTGCGATCTTGGCTCACTGCAACCTCCGCCTCCCGGGCTCAAGCGATTCTCCTGCTTCAGCCTCTGAGTAGCTGGGATTACAGGTGTCCGCCACTACACCCAGCTAATTTTATTTTTTTAAGTAGAGACAGGGTTTCACCATGTTGACCAGGCTGGTCTCGAACTCCTGACCTCAAGTGATCCGCCCATCTCAGCCTCCCAAAGTGCTGGGATTACAGGCGTGAGCCTGTGCCCACCCAAGGTGGTTAGCCTTTAGATCTTGTCTACCTGGAATAAAGGAAACGCAGACTTCCAAACAGCCAGGCGCCTGGGTGAATGGGGGAGAGGAAGGGAGGGCAGTGGTGAGTCACTGGGCCTAGGCTGAGGCTGCCACTGAACTCTCTAACTCAGAAGGCATTAAATGAGGCTACCTGCTAGAGGTGCAGGAACAAAGCTGGCTACTCTGAATGGGGGAGAGAGGACACAGGGCAAGGAGAATGGAACTCATCCAAGATCCTAAAATCTTCTCTTCCTCAGGAACCTCATCCCATCAGACAGCCCCTTTTTTCTCTCTCTTCAAACTTTGCCCATGCGTTGGTTCTTTTCTTTTAGCATTAAACATCCTCAAGCTCATCCATATTTAACATCGTCCTTCAACTCTGTCTTCTCCTCTGCTATTGCTCTTTTTTCCCTTTACATCTAAGCTTCCCAAGAGAAGCCACTTCTTCATCCCCTATTCATCCTTTGACAGGCTGTTGTGATTTAATTTTTCCTGCCATAGACAGTCTCCTAATTCACCAAAACTTTTCCTGCTGGGACCGTCTTTCTATTTTACCCTTACTGACTCCCTTTGTTGCATCTGACCCAGCTGATCATGTCCTCCCTATAGAAACTCTTTTCCCTTGATTTTCCAGCCCCATTTTTTCTGTTTTCCTTCTATCACTGTCATTGCCCTTTTTCTTTTCTTTTCTTTCTTTCTTTTTTATTTTATTTTTTTGAGATGGAGTCTTGCTCTGTTGCCAGGCTGGAGTGCAGTGGCGTGATCTCGGCTCACTGCAACCTCCGCCTCCTGGGTTCAAGCAATTCTCCTGCCTCAGCCTCCCAAGTAGCTGGGATTACAGGCACACACCACCACGCCCAGCTAATTTTTGTATTTTTAGTAGAGACGGGGTTTCACCATGCTGGCCAGGCTGATTTTGAACTCTTGAACTCATGATCCGCCCGCCTCGGTCTCCCAAAGTGCTGGGATTACAGGCCTAAGCCACTGCACCCAGCCCTATCACTGCCCTTTTTCGAAGAGGCAGAGTGGTATGTGGAAAGAGTAAGGACTTAGGAGAGGGCAGATTTAAATTCTCGCTTGGTAAACACCTTTTATTTATCATGTGGCCTTGGATAAGTCACATAACACACTTTCCTGAGCTCAGTTCCACCATCTTTGAAAAAAGGGAGAATAGTATCTGCCTCCATCAGGTATAGTGAAGACTAAGAGAGAGAGTGTAGATAAGCCCCTAACACAGTGGCTGGCATGTATGAGGCACTTAAGAAATGGGAACTGTGGAAATAAGATAATAATGATAATCTGATCTGTTTTTAAAATTGTTTTAGAGACAGGATCTCACTCTATCACTCAGGCTGCAGTACAGTGGTGCCATCATAGCTCACTGCAGCCTCAAACTCCTGGGCTCAAGCGATCCTCCCACCACAGCCTCCTGAGCAGCTGGGACTATAAGCACATGCCATGGCAGCCAGTTATTATTATTTTTGAATTTGTCTTTTTTTTTTTGAGACAGATCTCACTTTTTTGCCCAGGGAATACAGTGGCATGATCTTGGCTCACTGTAACCTCTGCCTCTGAGGCTAAACAATCCTCTGAACTCAGCCTCCCAAGTAGCTGGGATTACAGGCGTGTGCCACCACGCCCAGCTAATTTTTGTACTTTTAGTAGAGACGAGGTTTCACCATGTTGGCCAGGTTGGTCTCAAACTCCTGACCTCAAGTGATCCGCCCGCTGCAGTCTCCCAAAGTGCTGGGATTACAGGCCTGAGCCACTGCAACCAGCCTGATGGTTCATCTTAAAGCCACTTTTTAAGCCTCTATCCCCTCTTTACTAGGCACAATGTCTTCATATGCTCACCATGCCCCAAATTCGGTTTCACTTGCATCCAAGGGTACTGTCTGAGAGAAGGGCAAAAGCCAACAAGGAAAAGAAAAGCCTTCCCCAGCACTGGAGATCTGGCCTCTTCACTTACATGCTGTCTACAAATGCACCATTATTCTTTCCCTATCAAATCGACTCCTTTAATCTTTTCTACAGCCCTTTCATCATCCTTCTTGCTTGTCTCAACCACTTTTAAGTCTGCCAACATCTTTCTGATCCTTAAGTAAACAGGACAAATCACTCTGCTGGGAGGCATGAACTCTCTGCCCTACCTTGGCCTTCTGGAAGTAACACTGATTGAACAACAGACATGCAGTGGGAGGCTGAGCTCCGTTTCTCATGCCTGTGTGGAGCGCAACTGCGGAAGGTAATTGTAAGATTATTGTATCTGAATCAGAACCACAGGAGCATGCAGCCTTGGCTCACCTGGGCAGTCCTGAGAGTCTGCAGGGACAGCTGCTGGGCTTTGGGGGACTCGCAGGGCAGCAAAGCTATTAGACCTTTATACACTTGATTTTGGTACTTGGGATTGCCGTGGACCAAAGAATCCAACAGAACCTGCACTTCCTCCTGGGTCTCTTCTGACTTAGACTTTGCCAAAAATTCTGCTATGGATCGTACACCTGAGCAAAGAAGAGAGGAAATTCTAAATTGGAAGGGCTTTATGAAAATAATCCCCACCCCAAGATCACATAATGTGAATAGGATTAACAGCTCTTCAACTAAGCCTGTTCACCCAAAGCAAAACTGAGGCTTGGTTCTGATGTTGCATCACTGTCTTGTTTACCTTAGAGCTATGTGGCTTTCAGCATAGGCATGTCAAAATCTGTGTTTTAAAGTTTAAAATGGCTCTGCACAATTTACAAATAAAACATGCATTTTTTATTGCTATATGATAACACTTTTTTTTTTTTTTTTTTTAGATGGAATCTCTCTCTGTTGCCTAGGCTGGAGTGCAGTGGTGCGATCTCGGATCACTGCAACCTCTGCCTCCTGGGTTCAAGTGATTCTCTTGCCTCAGCCTTCCAAGTAGCTAGGACTACAGGCGTGTGCCACCAGGCCCAGCGAATTTTTGTATCTTTTTCTTTTTTTTTTGAGACCGAGTCTGGCTCTGTCGCCCGAGCTGGAGTGCAGTGGCCGGATCTCAGCTCACTGCAAGCTCCGCCTCCCGGGTTTATGCCATTCTCCTGCCTCAGCCTCCGGAGTGGCTGGAACTACAGGCGCCCGCCACCTCGCCCGGCTAGTTTGTTGTATTTTTTAGTAGAGATGGGGTTTCACAGTGTTAGCCAGGATGGTCTCGATCTCCTGACCTCGTGATCCGCCCGTCTCGGCCTCCCAAAGTGCTGGGATTATAGGCTTGAGCCACCGCGCCCGGTCAAATTTTTGTATTTTTAATGGAGACAGGATTTCACTGTGTTACCCAGGATGGTCTCGATCTCCTGACCTCGTGTTCCGCCCGCCTTGGCCTCCCAAAGTTCTGGGATTACAGGCGTGAGCCACGGCGCCTGGCCATGATAACACTTGTATAGCACTCAGCAGTTTGCAAAATGGTTTTACGAATACTAACTCACTTAATCCCAGAAACCATGCCAAGAGGAAGGTGTTACTCCCACTTTATGGATGAAGACACTGAGGCTTTGAGAGGCCGTGGGGTAGACAGACAGGAGAACCTTGATGAGAATGCAGGGTGGGAAGTGCTTTGAAAAAGGGAGATGTGAGTCGGGCGTTGTGGCTCACGCCTGTAATCCCAGCACTATGGGAGGCCGAGGCAGGTAGATGGCTTGAGTTCAGGAGTTCGAGACCAGCCTGGCCAACATGGTGAAACCCCGTCTGTATTAAAAATACAAAAATTAGCTGGGTCTGGTGGCACGCACCTATAGTCTCAGCTACTGGGGAGGCTGAGGCAGGAGAATCACTTGAACCCGGGAGGTGGAGCTTACAGTGAGCCGAGACTGCGCCACTGCACTCCAGCCTGGGCTACAGAGCGAGACTCCAACTCAAAAAAAAAAAAAAAAAAGAAAAAGAAAAAGGAAGATGTACTGGGTGGTATCTCTTTTACATGCCTCACTTGGAGCACTTCATAGATTATATTACAATTATTGAGCCGGGTGTGGTGGCTCATGCCTATAATTCCGCACTTTGGGAGGCAAAGTTGGGTGGATCGCTTGAGCTCATGAGTTCGAGACCAGCCATGGCTAACATGGCGAAACCCTGTCTCTACTAAAAATAACAAAGATTAGCCAGGCATGGTGGTGCTTGCCTGCAATTCCAGCTACGTGGGAGGCAACGGCATGAGAACTGCTTGAACCTAGGAGGCAGAGGTTGCAGTGAGCTGATATTGCGCCACCGCACTCCAGTCTGGGCAATAGAGTGAGACTCTGTCTCAAAAAAGAAAAAAAAAAAAAAACAACTAGATTATTTACTTTTCTCACCAGACTCTACACTTTCTGAGGACAGGGACTATATTGTATTCATTTTTGTATCTCTGGCACTTGGCATATATCTACCACACAGTAGGTATTCAATAATTTTATTTCAATTTTTTTTCCTTTTTTTTTTTTTTTTTTTTTTTGAGACAGAGTCTTGCTCTGTAGCCCAGGCTGGAGTGCAATGGTGCGATCTCAGCTCACTGCAACGTCCAGCTCCGGGATTCAAGCGATTCTCCTGCCTCAGCCTCCTGAGCAGCTGCCATTATAAGCGCCCGCCACCACATCCAGCTAATTTTTTTTTGTATTTTTAGTAGAGACGGGGTTTCACCGTGTTAGCCAGGATGGTCTCGATTTCCTGACCTCGTGATACGACTGCCTCTGCCTCCCAAAGTGCTGAGATTATAGGAGTGAGCCACTGCGCCTGGCCTAATTTTTGTATTTTTAGTAGAGAGGGGTTTTTGCCACGTTGGCCAGGCTGGTCTCAAATTCCTGACCTCAGGTGATCCACCCGCCTTGGCCTCCCAAAGTGCTGGGATTACAGGTGTGAAGCACTGCACCTGGCCTTCAATTTTATTTCTTGAGTTATTCATAATTCAATTTCTTTTTCTTTTTTTTTTTTTTTGAGATGGAGTTTCACTTTTGTTGCCCAGGCTGGAGTGCAATGGTGAGATCTTAACTCACTGCAACCTCCGCCTCCTGGGTTCAAGCAATTCTCCTGCCTCAGCCTCCCAAGTAGATGGGATTACAGGCCCCCGCCACCGCACCTGGCTAATTTTTTTTGTATTTTTAGTAGAGACGGGGTTTCTCCATGTTGGTCAGGCTGGTCTCAAACTCCCGACCTCAGGTGATCTTCCCCCCTCGGCGTCCCAAAGTGCTAGGATTACAGGTGTGAGCCACCGCGCCCGGCCTCATAACTCAATTTCACAAAAGATGTTGGGCCACAGTTCAATAAATCTTTGAATGGATGCCTGAAACAGGATATATTTTAAAAGGAGAAGTATTTCTAAAACCACTACTGAAAAATGTGACTAAATGATGAATCAGGAGAATCATAAATCTGGGTTTTCCAGTGGCGATGTGAACAGGAGCACAAAAAGCTTCCTGTTCAACTAGTTCCATGATGTGTTTTTCCTATAGCAGTGGTGGGTTCTGCCACCATTTCATTGAGGTCCCTAGGGAGACACATCTTGTCATACACAGTACCCACCATAGCTTTCACAAATGAGCTCCTTGTACGTCCTGCCAGAGTTTGCAATAACCTGAAGTAGTTTGACGGATTCCTTCTTGGCCTCCTCCTTGATCTTCTCCAGCCCAAGTATTTCCAAGAGTGTCAGGACACCTCCAACCTCAAGAAATTCTATAAGGTACCGATTACTGTCCAGAGGGATAGAAAAGTAGAAATAAAACTCGTCAAGTTCCTTTGCACTGAGCTTTCAAAGAGATCTCAAGGTCCCCTTTCACATACTTTGCCCTCCTATCCAGGAAATGTCCATAGGTCAAGTGACGTAAGAGTGTGGAAATTCTTCCTTCCAGCAGGAAATGCTGGAATTATATACTAGGGACAGTTTTTGGTTTTGCCATTCCAGCATCTCTTCTCCTTCTTCTTGTAATACCACCTCAACTGTCACTTGGGGAACCACCACTCTGCCACTCATGGGCCATGTAGTTTTGGTGGGGTGAGGAGGTGACAGAGTATGTCACCCTTCTGACTGCAGAAGTTGGTTTGCGGCTGGGCGTGGGACCTAAATTGATCCAATGAGGCTCAAAGCCTGGGACTTTCTTGGGAAGCTGTGGAAAGGATCTGCTCTGTTTTTGGTGTCTGGAGCTCCTGACGACCACGGCACACAGAGGTCTATGAACACAGAGGAGAAGACACAGAAATGGGGAAAAAGACAGAGAGGGAGGCCAAGTACTGATGACATTGTGTGAGGCCTGGATCTAGTCAGGGCTGAAATATATATTTCTACCCTCTGGGCTTTTCCAGTTAAGTGAGCCAATCATTTTCCTTTTTCTAAGTGCAATATGAGGTGGTTTTCTGCAGTTGACAACCAAGAGAGTGCTGTCTAGTGAAGCGCCACTGGAGAGCACGGGATGGGGGAGCAACTAGAGCAGGAGCCCGGTGGACATTACCTCTGGGCCCACCCCGAGAGCTACAAGGAATCCACTGCTAACAGGAATCCATGGCCCTGGGTGGTGTGAATGCCAAGGACATCATGAGCCTGAAATGCCACTGAGACCCCCAGAATCACGCTAGAACAGAACTCACCTGCTTACAGCTGATAAGAAGATGCCAATGGACCTGAGAAGCTTTTCTAAACATGAGTCAGTCACATAGCTGTATGACATGTTAAAGAGGGTGTCATTTCAGGGTGGTTTTTCACACAGAAGCCAGAGTCTGTGCCTAATTTCTGGTACCACCCAAGGTTCAGGGTGGCCAAGTAGCTGAACTGTGCCCCTTTACCCTGAGAGGGGCTACCAGCTGAAGGGGAAGTGGCAATACACACAGGATGCGGGGGAAGGGGGTGCTGGCTGTTCACTGTTCTCCAGGAAGCTCCTCTGTGGCCGTTCAGCCACCTTGGCTCTTACAGGCTCTCTAGGGAACAAGGAGGCTCTGATGAATTAAGGACCCCTGGAGAAGGCTGGGAGTCAATATCCCAAACCTCTCTAAGCCGTGCCCGTTGCAGCCTTGGTCTCAGCATAGTTCATGACTTTGTGCTTCATTCTTAGATTTCCCTAAAAAGAACCAGCTTCATCATTAATTCTTGATTTTTGTACTTGTTCAAAGTTTTACACTGGAGGTCACTATCCTCATGAAGAATTGGCTTCCTAATAAGAATAATAGGAGATGGTGGAAAAATTAAACTCTGATTTAAACCAACCTCAGTATTTAATGTTATTTTTTAATGTGAGTCTTTGCAAAAAGCCTCATTATAATCAAGTACCCAAAGCACGCATCAGCTCGGATACAAGGTATGAAATCAAGCCACAACAGAAAAGGAACCAGTCAACAATTACTAGGCTCATAACACATCAGAGGCTCTTAGAACACTTAAGAAATTAGCTGAAATTATTGCAGCTCATGGAGGATGACTGAGAGCTTCCAAGGCTGATAAAGGCTAATGTAATGGGTTGGAGGTAATGGTGCTTTGTTTGGGCGGGGGGTGTGTGAAGCAAATTATCTCTGCTGCACCCTGGTTCCCAGGATGCCAATAGAAGTAGAGACAGATTGGCTCATTAGGAAAGGCTCTTTACTGCAAAAATAGTGTTTGCTCTGGAGCCAGGCTCCCCTGCCTGTTGCCGCCATAGCTGGGGCCAGGCGTCAGCCCACGTGGTGGTCTTTTTTATTCCTACATTGTCCCCACCCTGCTCCCTCAACCTCTGCCCCGTTCCTGCCTCAGTGCATTTTCCCCTTTTTCTTCAGGCTAGGCTGACAAACTTTTGTTTTTGTCACCTTCTGTTTCCTCTGTCCTGGGCTACTCTTTTCTTTTCTTTCTTTTTTTTTTTTTTGAGAGAGGGTCTCACTCTGTTGCCCAGGCTGGAGCACCGTGGTGCAATCACAGCTCACTGTAGCCTTGAACTCCTGGGCCCAAGCAGTCCTCCTGTCTCAATCTCCTGAGTAGCTGGGACCACAGGTACGTGCCACCATGCCCAACTATTTTTTTTCTGTATTTTTTGTAGAGACATGGGTCTCACTATGTTGCCCAGACTAGTTTCGAACTCCTGGATTCAAGCAATCCTCCTGCTTCAGCCTTCCAAAGTGTTGGGATTACAGGCATGAGCCAGCATGCCAGCTTTATTTTTTGTTGGTTTTTTTCTTTCTTTTTGTGGAGAATGGAGTTTTGCTATGTTGCCCAGGCTGGTTTTGAACTCCTGGGCTCAAGCAATCCTCCTGTCTTTGCCTCCCGTAAGTATTGAGATTACTGGTGTGAGCCACCACACCCAGCTAGTCTTGTTTTCATAGTCACTCACTGTACATATTTCTGGTCTACTATTTCCAGGAATTAGTTCCAGAACACATTGTTTGAGTCCTGGATCTAGAGAACATGGGATGAAGGAGCAATGTTGGGGCCACAAGGTCAGCAGTAGCTAACAAGTATCAGCTCCTATTGTGTGCGGGGCACTGTGCTAACTGCTTTGCTTGCATTGTCTCATATAATCCTCACCATGGCCCTCCAGTGGGTGCTATTAGCATTTCCATTTACTTACTGAGTAACATGAGGTAACAATCTCAGGTCAATAACTTGTACAAGGTCCCACAGTGAACTGCTGGAACTGGGATTTGAACCTAGACAGTCTGACTCTGATTCTAACTCTTACTGTTAGGCTTTCTGGTTTGTAGACAAATGGATGGAGGGAGCTTTGCAGATGAACTCCCAGTGTGGTGTCACAGATGGAGCTGTGGTCCGCATGGTTCACTAAGTAGGAGACACGATGGCGTACAGGCTTTCGGACAGACACCCGGTTCTAACCTTATCTCTACCATTTGCTAGCAAATTACTCAACCTTTTCAAGGCTCATCTTTCTTATCTATAAAATGGAATAATACCAATCACCTATTAGGCTGGGTGTTAGGCCCAAATGAGACAATATTTACACAGTATATATCTCAGTGCCTAGAACATAAGAAGACTCAATAGGCTGGGCCCAGTGGCTCGTGCCTATAATCCCAGCACTTGGGATCCTAGCACTGAGGAGGGTGAATCACTTGAGGTCAGGAGTTCAAGACCAGCCTGGACCACATGGTGAAACCCCATCTCTACTAAAAATATAAAAATTAGCTGGGCATGGTGGCGCATGCCTGTAATCCCAGCTACTCGGGAGGCTGAGGAAGGAGAATCGCTTGAACCCGGGAGGCGGAGGTTGCAGTGAGCCGAGATTGTGCCACTGCACTCCAGCCTGGGCAACAGAGTGAGGTTTTGTCTCAAAAAAAAAAAAGACTCAATAAATGGTAACTAATTTTATCATTTAATATATAAATCCTTAGTTTTACTGATCTATTCTGAAAGTTCAAGGTTGGAAAAAGGGTTTAGGCTTATATGGGACTTTGTGGTGGTCAATTTTGCAAAAAATAATGATGCTATGATGCTATTATATTGACTTGTTTTGCTCCAAAATCCACCATAACTGGAGGGCTGAGTAGGAGAAGTCGGTTTATTAATTCAAAACACTGTTATCACCTCAGGCAGTCTATTTTTTCTGTTGTATGACAAGATTGCAAAAGGTTAGGGAATTATGAATAATTCTAGGTGTAGAACACTGATTCTACAACTGTTTAGTAAAAGCATGGTTCATTCATAGTGGGCACTGACTGAGTACCCACTAAATGTTAGGCACTATGATTGGCACTTGAGAAATGAAGAAGCATGATGTAATGCCTAATGTAATAAGTGCAATGACCAAGTAAGAAAAACACAGAATGCTCAGACACACTGACATTTCAGTGGGGGATTGGGGTGGGAGAGATCCTGCAATAGCAACTGAGAAATAGCAGGAGAAGGTAGAAGAAGAGGACAGCTGAAGAGGAGGCAGTGGTCAAGCAAGGCCAGGACTAGGGTGAGGTGAGGGAGACACTTGCCTGGGGTCTGAAATTTAAAGGGGCACCAAAAAACTCAGTTATCAAATAATATTTCAATGCACTATTTAAAATAATCAAATTAATATTAAAAAGTCCATGATGGGCCAGACATGGTAGCTCACACTTATAATCCCAGCACTTTGAGAGGTCAAGGTGGGAGGGTCGCTTGAGCACAGGAGTTTGAGACCAGCCTGGGAAACAGCAACAGCAAGGTCCTGTCTCTACAAAAAAATAATAAAATTAGCTGGGGGTGTGTTGGTGCATGCCTGTAGTCCCAGCCACTTGGGAGGTTGAGGTGGGAGGATGGCTTGAGCCCGGGAGGTTGAGGCTGCAGTGAGCTGTGATGGCACCACTGTGCTCCAGCCTGGGTGACAGAGTGAGAGTGAGACTGTCTCAAACGACAACAACAAATTCATGATGAGATGAATAAGACATCACAGTGTTAAACAGACAGGATCTGACCCTGCACCTGTACGACCCTGCCTTACTTATCTCACCCTGTGCGACCCTGCCTTACTCATCCCACCCTGTGCAACCCTTACTCATTTCACCCTGTGGCCAAATGGAAAATATTGTCCAGTAAGACAAGGAAGGAAAAAAAGTCTTGGCAACAAAGCTAGGGCCTTGGTTAGGGTAGTGTCATGGGTTGTGGGGACAGGAGCCAGGTTATAGGCAGCAATGTTTCTCAAAGCATAACCAGTGAACCACTGGCACTCGAGCCACATAGAGTACTTGTTAGAAATAAGGGTCCAGGGTTCCACCCTCAATCTACTAAAGCAGAACCTTGGGGGTGCAGGTGGATAGGTAACTGGTAATCTGCATTTTAAACCTCTTTTATGGCCGGGCGCGGTGGCTCAAGCCTGTAATCCCAGCACTTTGGGAGGCCGAGACGGGCAGATCACGCGGTCAGGAGATTGAGACCATCCTGGCTAACATGGTGAAACCCCGTCTCTACTAAAAAATACAAAAAGCTAGCCAGGCGAGGTGGCGGGCACCTGCAGTCCCAGCTACTCGGGAGGCTGAGGCAGGAGAATGGCGTAAACCTGGGAGGCGGAGCTGGCAGTGAGCTGAGATCCGGCCACTGCACTCCAGCCTGGGCGATAGAGCAAGACTCCGTCTCAAAAAAAAAAAAAAAAAAACCTCTTTTATGCACAATAATATCTGAGAACAGACTAGGTGTGATGGTTCACACCTGTAGTCCCAGCACTTTGGGAGGCTGAAGTGGGAAGATCACACGAGGCCAGGAGTTTGAGACCAACTTGGGCAACATAGCAAGACCCCATGTCTACAAAAATTTTAAAAACAGAAAAATTAGCTGGGTGTGGTGGTACATGCCTATAGTCCTAGCTGCTTGGGAGGCTCAGGTGAGAGGATCCTTTGAGTCTCCAGGAGTTTGGGGCTGCAGTGAGCTATGATTGTGCTGCCATATTCCAGCCTGGGTAACAGAGCAAGACCCTGTCTCAAAAAATAAAAATAAAAATAGAGTAAGAATATTTGGGTAAACCTACAGATGTATTCCATGGTTATTCCCTTTGGCCTGTGTAATAGGCCTGAGTCTGAAAAATAATTTTATCGATAACTTAAATGTAAGAAAGAGAGCGGTGTTTACTTACACCTTTAATTCTGCCCAGCTGCAGATGCTGGGTCATTCGTTCCTCTACTCAGCAAACAGGTGCCAGGCATTGTGCTACATGTTAGCAATATAGACATAAGTAGAACAGATGCGATTCTTGCCCACAGAGATCTTAAAATCCAGTGGGGGAAAAGAGAGGTATTAAGCAGGTAATAACAATAAAATGCTATGATTATTAAGACAGAGGAAGTCTATGAATATATATAAGAAGGGAACCTAAGCTAGCCTAGGACTCAGAAACAGGCTTCCTGAGAAAGTGATGTTTAAATTGAGACCTGAATAATAGAGCAGGAGTTGGTCAAATAAGGAGGGGGTTTGTTTGTTTGTTTGTTTATTTATTTTATTTATTTATTTATTATTTTTGAGACAGGGTCTTGCTCTGTTGCCCAGGCTGGAGTGCAGTGGTGCGATCTCAGTTCACTGCAAGCTCTGCCTACCAGGTTCACGCCATTCTCCTGCCTCAGCCTCCTGAGTAGCTGGGACTACAGGCGCCCGCCACCACGCCCGGCTAATTTTTTATGTCTTTTAGTAGAGATAGGGGTTTCACCGTGTTAGCCAGGATGGTCTCAATCTCCTGACCTCATGATCCGCCCGCCTCAGCCTCCCAAAGTGCTGGGATTACAGGCATGAGCCACCGTGCCTGGCCTATTTATTTATTTTTATAGCGATGAGGTCTTGCTCTGTTGCCCAGGATGGAGCACAGTGGTGTGATCATAGCTTACTGCGGCTTCAAACTCTAAGGCCCAAGCGATCCTCCCTCCTCAGCCTTCCAAGTAGCTGGGATTATAGGTGTAAGCCACTGTGTGTGGGTCAAAAAGGGGGTTTAGAGAAGGCGAGAGGGTTCAGGCAAGGAGAGAAATATACAATAAAAGGGTCTGAGATAAATCCGTAGAGTGCCATGGGCACACAGAGCAGGAATATCCTCAAATCTACCTATAACTTGAAGTATCACCTTGATGGTGACCAGATCTGTCTTTAGCCTTGACCTGCCTCCAGGGATCCTGAGCACAGACATCTCAAACTCAACACGTCCCAAAACAAGCTTATCTACCCTCAAACTTACTCCTCTTCTTATGTTCTCTTCCACATAATGGCACTCTATTCCCCTAGTTTACTAAGCCAGATATGTGACACTCATCTTGTGGCATATGAGTGAAGATGGATATATGGGTATGGAATAGTTGGATATATAGGTATGGAACTCTGATTCAAGAGAGAAATTTGGGCAGGGATACTAATTTGAAAGCCCTCATACAAGAGTGGTGTTGAATCTTGACAATGAGCTAGTCCCTCAGGGAGAATCTGAGAGTGAGTACAGAAGAGGGATGACAATGGAATCCCAAGGAACAGCATTTAAGGGGTGGCTGAAGAAGGGCGGGAAATGCATAGAAACTAAGATAATCGGTATCACAGAAACCAGGAGTGTTTTGAGAAGTGGGAAAGATTGACTGACAAATGCCACTGAGAGGTCACATAAAAGGACTGAGGATGCAGTCCCTGGGTTTTGCAACTGGAAAAACGTGGGTAATCTTAGCAAGACCTGCATCAGTAGAGTGGGAGGCACGGAAGTCAGATGGCAGTGAGTGGAGAAAAGGGAGGAGAGGAAGTGGAGACAGAGAGACTCAACAACCTTTATTTTTGTAATTTTTAAAAAATGTGCCGGGCGCGGTGGCTCAAGCCCATAATCCCAGCACTTTGGGAGGCTGAGACGGGCGGATCACGAGGTCAGGAGATCGAGACCATCCTGGCTAACACGGTGAAACCCCGTCTCTACTA
>NC_045434.1:177599388-177635629 GCF_002776525.5 Piliocolobus tephrosceles
AAAAAAAAAAAAAAAAAAAAAAATGTTTTGAGATGGAATCTGTCTCTGCGGCCCACGCTGGAGTGCAATGGCGTGATCTTGGCTCACTGCAAACTCCGCCTCCCAGGTTCAAATGATTCTCCTGCCTCAGCCTCCTGGGTAGCTGGGATTACAGGCGTGTGCCACCATGCCCTGCTAAGTTTTGTATTTGTAGTAGAGACAGGGTTTCCCATGTTTGCCACGCTGGTCTCAAACTCCTGACCTCAGGTGATCGCCCACCTCCGCCTTGCAAAGTGTTGGGGTTACAGGCGTGAGTCACCGCGCCCAGCCCCTCAGCAATCTTTTCAAGAAGCTTCATTGGGTGCGGTGGCTCATGCCTGTACTCCCAGCACTTTGAGGTCAGGAGTTTGAGACCAGCCTGGCCAACATGGTGAAACCTTGTCTCTACTAAAAATACAAAAATTAGCCAGGTGTGGTGGTACATGGCTGTAGTCTCAGCTACTTGGGAGGCTGAGGCAGGAGAATCGCTTGAACTGGGGAGGCGGAGGTTGTGGTGAGCTGAGATTGAGCCATTGCACTCCAGCCTGGGCCACAGAGAGAGACTCTGTTTCAAACAAACAAACAAACAAACAAACAAGCTTCACCATGAAGGGCAGAAACTGGGGTTGGGTGGAATATAGATTTGAAACAGGGATTCAATTTTATTTTTCAAAGTAGAAGATATTTCAGCATATATACATGCTGAAAAAATGCTGGTTATGAGGCAAAGGTGAAAGCTATAGGAGAGAAAGAATAAGGAGATAGGAAGGGGTTCAAGTGCAGTACAAATAGAGGATTAGCCCTAGACAGAAGGTATACCTACTTCAACTCTGATGGTAGCAAAAGAGGTTAGGGGTGAGAAAGAAGATAAAATAGTAGGTTGGGAAGACAGGAAGCTGAGAGAGTTCTTGACTCTAAGGATTTTTTTTATCACCTTTTTTAAACACCAGATGTCCTGTTCTAAAATATTAGAATCAAGAGAAAACTCCTTTGACAACCTCCTCTCCTTTTCATTTTGAAGGTTGCCTAATTTTTGTTTTTTGAAACAGAGTCTCACTCTGTCACCCAGGCTGGAAGGCAGTGGTGTGATCTCGGCTCACTGCGACCTCTGCCTCCCGGGTTCAAGTGATTCTCCTGTCTCAGCCTCTTGATTAGCTGGGATTACAGGCACCTGCCACCATGCCCAGCTAATTTTTGTATTTTTAGCAGAGACAGGGTTTCACCATGTTGGTTAGGCTGGTCTCGAACTCCTGACCTTGTGATCTGCCCACCTCAGTCTCCCAAAGTGCTGGGATTACAGGCGTGAGCCACTGTGCCCGGTGCCTAATTTTTTTTTTTTTTTCTGTTCGGCAAAGGATACGTGATTCTAAGCGAGGTGGTCAAGCGTACCAGGAACAAACTGGCTCCCTGGGAAAACTCCTGCTCCAGTTCAGGGGCAGTCTTGCCTTGGTTGGTTTCAATAAACTTGTCAAGGATGTGACTCCTTGTGACTTTGCCAGCATTGTCCCACTCCTGTAAAAAACTTAAGAGCCTGCTAATTGCTGCCTGCTCCTTTATAGAAGTCATGATCAATCAGTCCTGAAGTTGGCTACAGAGGGAGGGAAAACAGACAGTTTACCGGAATGTTTAGAATCATGCAACTCCATTATTTTTCTAGCAATCAACTTCTGAAGGCAGGGTGTGGCTCTATCACACACATGGGTGTAGTTATGTGCAAAATATACTCTAGGACTGGTCATCTGCTGCTTGAACAGGGAGGCTCTAGCTGGAGTGTAATGGGATTAAGAAATCTGCTCTTTAAGAACTACAATTTTAGCTCTTTGGCTTTTCTACTGATGCCAGCAACTAAAAGACCACAGTATCCAGCTGAGATAAAAGTGCTTGCTAAGGCTGGGCGTGGTGATTCATGCCTGTAATTCCAACACTTTGGAAGGCCAGGAGGGTAGATCACCTGAGGTCAGGAGTTTGAGATCAGCCTGTCCAACATGGCGAAACCCTGTCTCTACTAAAAATACAAAAAATTAGCCGGGCGTGGTGGCGGGCACCTGTAATCCCAGCTACTTGGGAGGCTGAAGCAGGAGAAATCGCTTGAACCTGGGGGGCAGGTTGCAGTGAGCCGAGATTGCACCACTGCACTCCAGCCTGGGCGACAGAGTAAGACTCTGTTTAAAAAAACCCAAAAAACAAAAAACAAAACAAAATAAAACCAAAAAAACAAAATCTGGGCCTCTCTTGTGGCTTACTTCATACAGGGTCAGAGGCTTGAGGTCTTGAGAGACATGGCCTCCCTCTTATGCCAATCACCTAAGTTAAAGTGCTCCTTAACCTTGTACCTCGGGCTTTTACACTAACTCTTAAAAACAACTTAAAAAAAAAGTTAGTGGGAAGAAAAAGTTCCCATTCCATAGTTGGATTAATGGGCTGTGGTTTGTAGGAGTCTGTGTCCTTGGGAGAGTGTTTTCAGTGGGGGAGGGAAGGTTTAAGATAAACCCGTTTTCCAAAAATAGTTGTGATTGAAAGTGTTATTATCCATAACAAATGTTAGTGCTGATGGGAGAGAGGCATGTGCGATTCTTTTGTCTAACAGACAAGTGAAAGTCATATTTCACATTATCATGGGGTTTTCTGTGATTTACAGAATATTTGTGAAACATTACTTGCAGGGGCCATGATTGATATGGAGAGAACAGCTTGTGTGTAGGAGAGATGTGTATTTCACGAAGACTGTTCAACATGAAATTTACAGTCCCATAAAGTGCTTGTACATCTTCGCCAGAGATCTAGTTAAAAGGACTTTACAGTCTGAAACATCCTAAAATTGATTCTAAATTAACGTTTCCTCACATGTATTTGAGATATTGATGGGGCCCAGCTATCAGAATTTTATTAGGAAGCAATAATCTGAGGCATGCGGAGACAGACATACATACACACCAACCTCTACTGCTCCCCAGAGGACATGGGATGTGTGCTTCCAGAAGGGCGTCCACGCAGCCTCTGGGATGGAGACAACCACGAAATCTAGCTGGACTTAAGAACCAGGTGAATGACTGCAGACCAACCTAAACACAAAAATGAACAAACCCCTTCAAGGGATCATGCATCAATCACCATGAATGCCATTGCAGTCCTAAGTCTGAGAATAACTTAGGGAGCTCTGGCTGCCTTCAACGGCCAAACTGACATCAAGAAAATGGGGTGAATATCTGTTCTAGACCCCAGCGAGGTGGGGTTGAGTCACCACCACTAGCTTTATCAGGCAGGAAAGCATCCTGTGCCCCTACCCTGCCTTAAATGGACCCTTTCTAGCATCAAAACTCAATGTGGTATCAGAGATGCACCCAGCGATTCCAGGACACCAAAGGCAGGGAACTCTAAGCAGGGCACTCCACATTACGGCTCCTCCATGTTTCCTTGGACCTCAGTCTCCTCTATCTTCTTTGAAGACAGGAAAAGAAGCATCAACAAATGGCAGCTTTAAAAGTCACTGTGGGCCGGGCGCGGTGGCTCAAGCCTGTAATCCCAGCACTTTGGGAGGCCAAGACGGGCAGATCACGAGGTCAGGAGATCGAGACCATCCTGGCTAACACGGTGAAACCCCGTCTCTACTAAAAAATACAAAAAACTAGCCGGGCGAGGTGGCGGGCGCCTGTAGTCCCAGCTACCCAGGAGGCTGAGGCAGGAGAATGGCATAAACCCGGGAGGCGGAGCTTGCAGTGAGCTGAGATCCGGCCACTGCACTCCAGCCTGGGTGACAGAGCGAGACTCCGTCTCAAAAAAAAAAAAGTCACTGTGATGCAGCTGTAAATCTTATGTATGTGCTGAAGGCCCATCACGTGGCTCTGTGTAAGGTACCATGGGAGACGCAGAGATGAATATGGCACTGCAGGGCCCTGGAGGAGCTCCTACGCTTGGGGGAGAGTGGAAGAACATGAGATGTGGAGTCAGACTGGGTTCAAGGCTCAGCTCCGCCACTTGCTATTTTGAAAAAAATCAAATAGTAATAGCACCTGCCTCAGCCCTTGCTGCCCTCCAGTCTCTCCTCACAGAGGCCACTTTAAACTCTTTTGGCTATTTCTTCTGCTGTTTACCCTTGTATTTCCAAATAACGAGCTTATACTACTTGTTATGGGCTGAACTGTGTTTTCCCCAAATTCCTATGTGGAAGTCCTAACCACCTCAGGATGTGGTTGTAACTGCAGCTATGGTCTTTAAAGAGGAAATTAGGCTTCAACTATGTCATTAGGGTGGGCCCTTATCCAATATGACTGGTGTCCTTAGAAGAAGAGGTGATTAGGATACAGACACACAGAGAGAAAACCAGGTGAAGACACAGGGAAAAGATGGCCATCTGCAAGCCAAGGAAAGAGGCCTCAGAGAAAATCAACCCTGTGACAACTTGATCTCAGCTTTCCGGCCTCCAGAACTGTGAGATGATGCATTTCTGTCATTTAAGTTATCTAGTCTATAACACTTTGTTATGGCAGCTCTAGCAAACTAATACACTGCTATCATTCGATGTATCAACCTTAGGTAATATTTATGTATTTATCATTCTGGTAGTTGAGGAATTAGGTCTTCATTTTTTTTTTTTTTTTCTGAGATGGGGTCTCACTATGTTGCCCGGCCTGGAGTGCAGTGGCTATTCACAAGTATGATCATAGCATACTGCATGCAGCCTCAAATTTCTGGCCTCAAGCAGTCCTCCTGCCTCAGCCTCCTGAGTAGCTGGGGCTACAGATGCATGCCACCTTGCCCAGCAGAGGAATCAGTTTGATTGTTCACTCTAACTCCCATTTTTTCTCTTTCTATCCTCCAACATAATTTCCCATACTTTACAGTTAAATCAATAGTGTTTACACTATTATTATTACTATTTTATGAGATGCAGTTTCACTCTGTCACCTAGGCTGGAGTGCAATGGCATGATCTCGGCTCACTGCAGGCTCTGCCTCCCAGGTTCCTGTGATGCTCCTGCCTCAGACTCCTGAGTAGCTGGGATTACAGGCATGTGTCACCACACCTGGCTAATTTTTGTATTTTTAGTAGAGACGGGATTTTGCTGTGCTGGCCAGGCTGGTCTCAAAATCCTGAGCTCAAGTGATCTGCCTGCCTCGGTCTCCCAAAGTGCTGGGATTACAGGTGTGAGCCGCCGCGCCCGGCATATTAACATGATTGATCAAGTAAATAAACTCTTCACTTAAGTAGCAAACTACTATTACATTTTTTTCTTACAGTTTGGTTTTATCTGGAGTTAATAATTGTCATTTCGTTTTTTCTATTGTTTGGTTTGAAGTACCAAGGGCTATTTTCTTCCAAATGTTCCAAATATGTAGTGATTATTCTTCCAAACGTTCAATTCGTAACTGATTAATTCCATCTTTTCCTGGAAACCTCTGTCCCACAGATCTCCTTCTACTATAGTTTAGACTGGTTGCTCACTAAGGCTGGTATGTAAATGTCGTCTTGGGATTTCCTCTTGCCGAGTTTTTTGATGGATGCCCATTTCCTGGCTCTCACATCTTCTTCCTTCTTTATGTACTCCCTTGTTTTGTCTTGGAAGGTCTAAAAATATCGTTTTTGAACCCATGTTGGATTGGCTGGGTATATAACTCCGTATAAGAAATAAGCTATCTGGTCTGGGTGCGGTGGCTCACGCCTGTAATCCCAGCACTTTGGGAGGCTGAGGTGGGCAGATCATGAGGTCAAGAGATTGAGACCATCCTGGCCAACATGGTGAAACCCCATCTCTACTAAAAATATAAAAATTAGCCAGGCGTGGTGGCGCGCAACTGTAGTCCCAGCTACTTGGGAGGCTGAGGCAGGAGAATCGCTTGAACCCGGGAGGTGGAAGTTGCAGTGAGCCAGATTGTGCCACTGCACTCTCTGGCACTCTAGCCTGGTGACAGAGTGAGACTCTGTCTCCAAAAAAAAAAAAAAAAGCTATCTAGCCAGATGTGGTGGCTCATGTCTATAATTCCAGTATGTTGGGAGGCTGAGGCAGGAGGATCACTTGAGCCCAGGAGTTTGAGACCAGCCTGGGCAACAAAGTGAGACCTCCATCCCTCCACCCCCAAATTAGCCTGGTACAGTGGCACACACTTGTACTTTCAGCTACTTGGGAGGCTAAGGTGGCTGAGGTGGGAGGATCAAATGAGACCAAGATGTTGGGGCTATAGTGATCTGTGATCCCACCACTGCACCCCAGCCTGGGCAAAAGAGCAAGACTGTGTCTCACAATAAATACATAAATAAATAAAAGCTTCCCTCAGGTTCACCCTCCCCAGTTGCTGTTGCTGATGAGAAATGTGAAGTCATTCTGATTCCTGTGCCTTTGTCTATTTTTTTTCACTCCTGATGATTTTGAAATCTTTCTGAAGTTGTATGATGATATGCTTTGGTGAAGGTCTTTTTTCATTTACTATAGTAAGCCCTTGGTGGGCTCTTTAAATCACTGTATCCTTCAGTGTTTGGATATTTATTAGGCAACTAGTCTTCTCACTGGGGAATTCATAAATGTCAGAGAGTGGAGGGTTTTTTTTTTAACCCCCTCATAGAGATATCAGGGTCTCTGGAGAAGACTTTCCTACTTTCCCAGGGAGGGTGAGAGAGTAGGGGTGCTATTACAGACACCTCGCCATGGCATGTTGGGAGTCAGGTGGGGGAAGGGCTCACGCAATGCTGTGTGTAGACCTTCCCTCTGCTGATCAGTTTTCCACTCTATGTCTCATTCCTGCCCTTCAAACTCTGCCTGAGGTCCCTGTGCAAGAAGGCCTACAGAGTCCAACTTCCTTCCTCTTCATGCAGCAAGAGAGTTTAGAGTCATTTCTTTCTTGGCGGTTGAGGGTCTGGAGTGCAGGCGAAGTGCTCTGTACACAGAAGTCAGTGAATTCCCCTAGGTTGGGCTCCATACCTCATTTCTGACCTTTGGTGGTAATTTGTGCTTTCAATCATTAAGCCTCTTAGAGCTCAAACTGGCTGAATTGGCTGGTTTCTTGTTGGTAAGCTCCTCTTTTTGGCACTTGCTTGCAATTTCCTCTGCTTCAAGTCCGTTAACCTCCCTGCACCTGCCTTCTACTTTCCAAATATTTGTTGAATTCTTTCATCTTCTGTTGCCTCCTTCTGTGAACTTTTGTGACTGAATGCCTTTTTATATTTCTTCAGCGGGGTTATGTCACTGAGGTTTTTGAGAAGTAGGGGGAGATAAAAGACATTAAGTATATTTAGTTAAGAGCCTCCAGCCATGTATTATTTATTTCAACTTTTCTTTAATAGTAAGCTTGATGAGGGTAAAAAAAAAAAAAAAGACCCATTAACTACCATTTTAAAAAATAATTAATAAAATGAAAACAATGGAAAAAACAGAAAAATGTGTCAATTTCAAGAGTCAGTTGCTGGGATAAATTTTGTATCTAAGCTTGTTGACTGCTACGGAAAAAGCGATGTTAGCTGTCTTTCCTGGTGAAGGGAGACGGAATGAAGGCAGGGAGAAGAAACTGACATTTTTTGAGTGTTGAATAAGAGCTATCCATACACCATACTCTCTCTCTTTCTCTCTCTCTCTCTGTGGTTGTTTTTGTTTATAGAGATAGGGTCTCTCTGTGTTGCCTAGGCTGATCTCAAACTCCTGGCCTCAAGCTATCTTCCCACCTTAGCCTCCCAAACTGCTGGAATTACAGGTGTGAGCCACCACATCCGGCCTATATTCTTTCTTTTAATCCTCTTAAGATCCTCAGGAGGTCATCATTATCCACAATTTTCAGACGAAGAAACTAAGGTTTAGAAGGGTTTGCTCATTTATTGAAGGTCTCAAAGCTAAACAGGGATAGGAATGGGATCTGTATATAACTCCAAAGTCCAGGGTTTCCCCCACTAAGCCAAGGGCATGGATCCTGTTCTCCTCTGTGCTCCAAGGTGTCACCAATAATCTCCTGTTGTCAAATGTAGTGGTTAGCTCACCATCCCACCGTGCTCGGTCTCTGATGGATTGTGAATGACTCTGACTCTTTTCAGAACTCTTTCCCTAACCCCAGTCTCCCCTGGTTCTACTCCAGACTCTCTGAATCCTCAGTCGCCTTTGCAGGATACTGCCTTTGCAGGTCGTTTTCCCATTCTCAGTTCTCTTCTCATGCTTTGTAATCCCTGAATGACCTCATTCACCCCATCACTTCAAATTACATCTATAGGCACACGACTCTCAAATCCATCTCCTCAGTCTGGGCCTCCCAACTGAGTTCCAGATCTCTTTATGTACTTAAGTGACTGGCAGACTCTTCATTGGTATGTGTCACAGGCTCCTCAAGTCAACAGGTCCCAAACTGAGCTCATCAACTCACACCTGCCCCTTGCCCTGCGTTGGTCCTATTTCAGTGCTTGGGTCACCACCCTCCTAGCCAGCCAAAAGTTGTCTTTGACTTATTCCTCTCCCTTGCCCTCATCTGAACTGTTGCCAGCTCCTGCCAATTATATGTCCTAAATCTCCCTGAGATCAGTCTATCTATCTTCACCTCCACTGCCACTATTTCAGTTTCACACCACTGTTCCTCATATGGATTACTGTAACAGCCTCCTACTGGTCTTCAGGCTTGCCCCAGCCTAAACTCTGCGGTGATGTGAGTCTTTTTATTTTTATTTTATTTTTTTTGAGACAGGGCCTTGCTCTGTCACCCAGGCTGGAATGCAGTGGCATGATTATAACTCACTGCAGCCTCAACCTCCTGGGCTCGAGTGATCCTCCCAACTCAGCCTCCTGAGTAGCTGGGACTACAGGTGCATGCCACCATGCCCACCTAATTTTTATATTTATTTATTTTTTGTAGAGGTGGGGTCTTGCTTTGTTGCCCAGGCTGGTATCAAACTCCTGGGCTCAAGCAGTCCTCCTGCCTCAGCCTCCCAAAGTATTGGGATTACAGGTGTGAGCCACCAGGCCAGGCTTTGATGTGAGATTTTTAAAAGTACAAATCTGACAGATTACCCTGCTTCAAACTCTTCAATGGTTCCTTACTACCTGAGGACAAAATTTCAAACATTTCAGGCCAAAGAATTTCCATCTAAATTCGGCCCCAAGTGAAACCTGCCACCCCACCCCACCCCTTGCCTCAACCCATGCTGCTGCTTCTAAATCAGGAAGGGGGCTGCCCACTATCCTACACCACAAACACCATTCTCTAAATCCCTACTACCGTTCCTGAACCCTTCCTCCTCCTCTGAGGTCAGGCCGTCTGTCTTTCCCTTTCTACCTTGCTTCAGTGCTGATCAATGACTTCAACACGTAAGCCTTCCTATTTACTCAAGAGTCACTAGGCAATTTCAACATCAATGTGCTCCATCTTTGTAATTTGGGTGGCTAGCATGGTCTCTGGCAAATCACGGGCACTCAATAAGTGTTATTTAAACTGACATCCAACACACTGTGCTCAGAATGCGCACTTTAATTTCCTTAGCTCTGCACATTAATTAATTAAACAGATTCCCAGGTGCCAACTCTGAGCCAAGCACTGGGCTTGGGATCGGCTAACGTGACAAACAGAGACCTTGCCCTCGGGTGCTTACAGACTGGCAGGGCAGAGAGACAAGCAAAAATGTGATTTTAACGAACAATGGAGAGCGCTTTGATGGGATATATCCCAGGTTCTGTCAGCGCACAGAGGACAGACATGGAATGCAGACTCCAGCGACCTCCTGCTTTCACCTCCAACCAATGCAGCTTTCACACCCAAGACCCACACCCCAAATCTGTGACTGGCTAGCACCATCCCACCTGTGAAGTCTACAATTCCAAGCTCCTTACCTTCCCACCTCTTCCATCTGTTCCAACTTCCAAAGAAAGTTACAGGCCATTAGGTAAGAATGCCATCATACTCCTCTTCTTTCATCATCTCTATTCACACCCATCCTTCTCCTCTCCTCTAGCCGTCTACCAGAGCTCTGCATCCATCCACCCTGCCTCCTCAGGGCCCTCATTCTACTCATTACTCCTGCCTCCCTTGTATCCTCAACCCCTCTATTTAGGCATTTTTCTTGTTAGCCTTGATTTTTACCTATCTTTATTATTATTTATTTGTTTATCAATGTATTTATTCGAGATAAGGGCTCACTCTGTCACCCAGGCTGAAGTGCACAGCACCATCATAGCTCAGTGCAGTCTTGAACTGCTGGGCTCAAGCGATCCTCCTGCCTCAGCCTCCTGGGTAGCTAGGACTAAGAGTGTACACCACCATGCCTGGCCAACTTAAAAAATTTTTTAGAAACGGAGCCTCAGGGCCAGGAACAGTGGCTCACGCCTGTAATTCCAGCACTTTGGGAGGCTGAGGCGGTTGGATCACGAGGTCAGGAGATCGAGACCATCTTGGCTAACATGGTGAAACCCCATCTCTATTAAAAAATATAAAAAATTAGCCAGGCATGGTGGCAGACGCCTGTAGTCCCAGCTACTCAGGAGGCTGAGGCAGGAGAATGGCGTGAACCCAAGAGGTGGAGCTTGCAGTGAGCCGAGATTACGCCACTGCACTCCAGCCTGGGCAATAGAGCGAGACTCTGTCTCAAAAAAAAAAAAGAAACGTAACCTCACTATGTTGCCCAGGCTGGTTTGGAACCTCTAGCCTTAAGCAATCCTCCCACCCTGACCTCCCAAAGTGCTGGGATTTTTGGATTATAGGCGTGAGCTACCCACTGTGCCTGGCCTAAGTTTTGCCTATCTTTAAACAAAAATAAGCAAAAACGAAGACAAAAACCTCAACCTCACATTCTCTTCATCATCTCTCTGGTTTTCTGACTTCACAGCAAAGCTTCTGAAAAACAGTGTTCATACTCTTTTCTGTTTCCCCACTGACCATTCTCTCCTCAACCCATCACAGCTGGGCTTCTGCCCCGCCACCTCCCTTCCATCACATTAGCCAATGACTCTGGTAACCACTGAATTGCCCAGTTCAGTGAGGATGTCTTAGTACTTTGCTCATTTGTCCCTCTTACTGCAACAACTAATATCATTGACCATTCCTCTTACTCAAAATGCTTTCTTGCTTGACACCTCTTTACCATGGCATCTTCTTGGTTTGCCTGTCTCTGGCTGCTACCTCCCTGCATTATGAGTCTCCGGTGTCACATTATATTGTCACATTATATTGTAAGTCCTCAGTAAGTTGCCTCATTAAGACATTCAGACATGACTAGGAATCCCTCTGCCCCACCTCCAACCTCACTAAATTCAACAAATAGTGACAAGTATGTCCCACGCCTTATCCTAGGCCTTTGGGGATAAATGTAAAAAAGACACAGTCCCTGCCCGCAAGTACACAGTTTGAGGGTGGCATAGAGCCTTGTAAAGAGGTGATTTCAATTCCAATAGTGTGGCAAGTGCTGTGACAGAGTAGGTACAAGACACTCTAGAATGAGAGAGAGGGACACCTAACCTGGCCTTGGTTTGGGTGCTGGCTGGAGTGAAGGGCTTTCCAGAGGAGATGTCATCCAGGCTGAAAAGCAATCTGCAGCTATGGAAGAGGTGAGGAAAGTGTCTTTTAGGTAGAAGGAATCAAATCTGCAATGGCTCAGAGGTGGGAGTGCAGGACATAAAGAATTGCAAGTGGGAGGCAGTAGAGACAGTGGTTAGGAACACAGACTGTGGTTTTGGATGATCTTCCACTTCCTGGCTATGTGACCTTAGGCAAATTACTTAACCTCTTTAGGCTTCGGTTTCCTTACTTGTGACGAGGTGGTAACGTTTCATAAAGGTCAATAAACTATCTAACATGTCGAAAACCCTCAGTAAAACTTAGCTCTTATTTTTATTATTGAGATTGCTCAGAATAGCTGGAGCACAGTGTGAAGATGGAAGCAGCAGGAGGTGAGGCTGGAAAATCAGGCAGAGGCCAGAGAATGAAGGGCCTCATATGCTGGCTGCAAGGTTCACACTCCAAGGGCAATGAACAGGTCCTGAAGGGTTAAAGCGAGAGGGACAAGAAAAGACTTTGTTTTACAAATATCTTAACTGTAGTGTAGAAAGGGGATCGGAAGGGGGCAAGCTGGAGGGGGGCACCAGTTAGGAAGTCATTCCCATGGCCTTGCCAAAGATGCTGATGATATTAGGGTTGGAGAGAAGTAGAAATGTCACACAGTTTGAACAAACAGGACCTGGTGACTGACTGGCTGTGGCAGATGAAAGACGGGAGGAATCAAGGAGGATGCCTGGATAACTGTGCTTCCAACTTCACAGAGAATATAGGGGCCAACAAGCACAACCCTCTCCTCTTAACATCATCATATCAGCACCCACCCTCTCCATGTGCACTAGATTCTGCCCCATCTTCAATCTTCCCATCTTCCCTGATTCCTCTTAAACACTTGCTCAATTCCCACCAACCCAAATAAATATACAAACAAAGCCATCCCCTAACTACTTTTTCCTTAAGCTTCTACCCTTCCTACTTGCTTCACTCCCAAATTTCTCCATTAGCTCACTGTGGCCTACTAGATAAAGTCTAAACTCAATATGGCACTCAGGGCCCTTCAAAACTTGGCCCCAGCTGGGTGCTGTGGCTCATGCCGATGATCCCAGCACTTTAGGAGGCTGAAGTGGGTGGATCATGAGGTCAGGAGTTCAAGACCAGCCTGGCCAACATAGTGAAACCCCATCTCTACTAAAAATACAAAAATGAGCTGGGTGTGGTGGCACGCACCTGTAGTCCCAGCTTCTCAGAAGGCTGAGGCGCGAGAATCACTTGAACCTGGGAGGCTAAGGTTGCAGTGAGCCGAGACCGTGCCATTGACCTCCAGCCTGGGTGACAGACAGAGTGAGACTCTGTCTCAAAACAACAAACAAACAAACAAACAAACTTGGGCCCAGTCTAACTTTATCTCTAGTCACTTCCACACTACAACAACCTTGCACTCTCAACTCCCCAGGCCCTTCCAGGGCCCTCTGCATCTCAGTGTTGCTCTGCCATCAGGAATGGCCAGGTTCCTTTTTGCCCTTTGGCAAACTCCCTGGGACAACTAGGGGTTTGCAGTTCTGGTCCCGTCCATGCCACCTCTTCCTCTACTATGCTGTAAAACTTACCCATCCTTCCCACTAGAGTGTGAGTTCCTCAAGGGCAGGAGTTGGTCTTCCCTGTCTCTGTGTCCCTAGGGCCTGGCATAATGCCTGGCACAAAATAGATGTTGAATAAAGGCTCACTGAGTGAATGTGTGAAGAAATCAGCCAGCTCCTGTTGAGATGGTTAGATCTGAATGTCCATGATATGCAGGTCCATAAAACTACCAACTTCCCAAAGCTGCCACATGCGGAGTGGCAGAATCGCCATCCAAGAAGGCCAGTGCAAAGTCTATGAGGTGTTTTACAGCTATGACAGGAAATAGCAATGTCAGCAGCGGTGTCATCTTTGAACACTAAGGACAGGGATTCAGTGCCATGAACGGTCAGTTAAATTGTAATTGGAGTGAACTGTTCTTCTGCAAACCATAATGTTATTTAGCTGCAGCCAAATGGCATTCAAGGAGGGGAGAAATTTTTTTGAAATGTCAAAGAAATTATTTCCAATTTGGTGCTCACAACCAGAGACTCTAATGATCAGTGGAAATGAGAAGCAAACAAATTAGCACTAATGGAAAATGGCTTTTGGAAAAGAGGATTTAATTTATAGTCAACTGATCATGGCATGCAGCATGCAGTAAAAGTCAGCTTCACCAGCTTGATGATAAGAACTGGAGCACACATGGAATGCCAGAGAAAAATATATGTATGCCACCATGCTTATTGGGATCTCTCTGTAAGTGGCAGCCAATTAAAATAGTCATTATTTTACCTCGGAGAGAAAATGGTGCAAAAAATCAAGCACGCAAAATTAAAAATCCAGATTAGGAACCTCAGTCCAAATTGGTTTGTTCGTGGCCTTCTAACCTTGGCAACGTCTTCTGCAAGGATGACAGACCTACTTTGTCTTCAGCCCAGAGTGGACTCTTTGTTTTTAATTTCCTCTCCATCTTCAGAGGTGATTAATAAATCTGGACTCATCCATAAATCATTTCTATAGTGGCCAATAGTTCTTCTTCATGCAAGGAAACTAAAATCACACAATCTCAAAAGCCCCAGCTCTCATGCTAAACCAAAGGTCCTTAGCAACAAGCGAAGGGGAGGTATTAAAAATCAAGAGGTCAACAGGTCTTGTTTCTAAATAAAATTTCCCAGAGGGCTTCCCCAACCCCCTGCAAATCAAAAGACACCTTCTGAATGCAAGAGGCCTCCAAGGCATGGGTTGCCAGCCTGGCTCACTGTCCCTAGATGGCCTTGGAGACAACAAGCGAGTCACTGTCTCTTATTCCTGTAGGTTTCACATGCAGAATGAGACAGGCCTTCTCCTTGGGCTCCCATCCCTGACTCCTCACTCTCAGTTCTCTATTCAGTGACAGAGAGAGAGAAACATTATCTCCTCAAACTTCCAAACAAGGTGTCCTTACTTCTCTCCCAGGGGCATACGCACTTCAGTTTGTCACTTCCTTCTCATGGACCCTCTTCTGCTCCCCACTCATACCCTGACAGACACCCCTACCCCTGCTACCCATCACTTCCTGGTAGACTCCAATCTGCCCCCATCTCTTCCCCACATCTGTCCATTTTCTCCATCCTCTCCCCACAGGAAGTCCTTTCCCCCATCTCCTTCCTATGAAATCCTCTGCCTTCATCTTCTCCCCACGTGCCTCATCCCTACCCACAGCCCCCACTCTTCTTCTCCCCAGACTCACTTCTGCCTCCAACCCCGCTCCACAGACCTTCATCATCTCTCATCCTCTCTCCACAACATGGAACTGGCGAAGTCAATGACACTCTCCTCGCCCCTTCACTGCTCTAGGCTTCATCTTCCTTGACCCATTTCCCAGCCTTCCTTCCCTTCCCAACCTTTTTACTCTGCTCTTGAAAACCCTTCTTCCCAATCAGCTAAGTCTCCTCCATTCTCAGCCTCTCCAGTCACCCGCCCACCTCCAGCCTGCATCCAAAACTGGCTCTACCCCAGGGCTTCCCTCTGCAAGGCCCTCCTAGTAGAAGCAGTTTAGACTCTTACACCCCCAGGATTTCAGGGTTAGGACGGGGCCTCATGTCTCCTTGCCAAAGCCCAACTCAGTTCCTTATTCCACCTCCTTCTTGTAAAAGCCCTTACTACTTCAAGGGTCATACCATTTAGCTGTCTCAGCCTTTGCCCCTCCTCATGCTGTCACCTAGAGACTCCAGAAAAACTTGCTCTACCCATCAAAGACTGGTACCTAGCTCACAGGCATCCTCTTCCCTTCCCTCCCCTCAAGTCTTCCTATCATCCAGGGGAGTTCAGTGGCCACGTCAGCATCCTGACTGTCTCCTGTACTCCACTTTGGCCCCTGACTCCCACGGCCACACCCTGGACGTTGTCATCACCAGAAACTACTCAAACTTCATTCTTCCACTTTCTGATCACAACTTTCTCATTCAATGATCTCAGATATGGATTCTCTGACTTCACTGGGACCTCTAGTCCATACATTATTTTTCACTCTCCTATCCAGTTTAGATACTAAGGTCCTACATTTCAATCACTGTTTTGCCACAATCTTCAACTTCCTTGTCCTTTGTCCTTCCATCTATCCGCCCGGTAAAACTCAAACCTAGATCAATTAAACTAACCGCCAGGTGGCTGAATGTTGTTGAGGGAAAAATGCATATTACACAACCTTGCAGACCGCTGCTCTTGAAAACTGACGGTCACTAACCTCAACAGGGCCATGATAACTGCCCAGAAATCTGTTTGCTACCTTAGTCATCTCACTGCCACTCTCCACTGCTGATATTTCAATCTTTCTCTGCTCTTTTCAATCTCGCACACTATCTCCAATCCCACTCTCACTGGCTGATATCATGTTCTTATTTGACAGAGAAAATGGAAACCATCAAAGAAGAATTCCCTCAACTTCCTGTCACCAAACCTACCAATTAACCTCAACATAATGCTTCCCTTCTGCCACAAAACAAATATTCCTCCACCCTTCTAAGTGAATTTCTTCACTAACACTTTAGTGAAGCCTTTTTTTCAGGGGCACCATTCTCAGTTATCTTCTTGCCCTTATAATTTTATCTTTTCCCCTCTTGCTGGATCCACACCAACGTTTCTCCCATCCAAATAAAAACCTGCGTTTCCTTCTGGCTATTGCCTTCTTTTTTCTCCTAAATAGCCAAGCTTCCTGAAAATGTATCTTACATGAATCTTCACTTCCTCAATTCCATCTGCTTCTCAAACCGCTGTAATTTGACCTCTGCTCCCATCACTCCACTGAAACTGTACTTGCAAAGGTCACCAACAACTTCCTTGTTTCTACATCCAGTGGATTCTTTCAGGCCTCATTTCACTTGATTAGTCATAAGCCTTCAACACTTTCCTTCCTTGGCTTCTGAAACACCACATTCTACTACTGATCTTCTTACCATTTTGGACACTTCATCTTGATTACCTTTGCAGGTTCCTCTTCCTTTGCCAGACCCTCAAACTTGGGTGTTTCTCAGGGCTCTGTCCTAGGTCTCTTCTGACTCTACATTTACTCCCTGGGCAAGCTCAACAAATCTATTGGTGTGGCTGGCATCTATAAGGCCCCAAAGACTCCCACATTGCAACTTCCAGTTAGACTTATCTGGTGAACTCCAGTTAGGCATATCCAATGGCCTTCTGGATACCTCCACTTGGATGTTCCATTGGCACCTCAAGCTCACCATGCCCAGAACTGACCCTCTCCAAAAAACCCTGCTTCCTCTCCCTCCTGTTTGCCCAAACCAGGAATCTAGAAGTCATCCTTCATTTCCCTTACTTCCCCACACCCAATCAGTAATCAAGTCCAGTTTTTTCTAGCTATAGGTGTCTAAGGAATTCATCCTGCCCTTTCCATTTCAGCTGCCACTCCATGCTTTATGCTACCATAATCCTTCCCATAATCCTTCCCCACTACTGAAACAACCTCCTAACTGGTCTCCCTCCTTCTCCCAATCTCCAATCCAGTTCCTGCTCTAATCTTTCTTTTTTTTGAGAGGCAGTCTTGGTCTGTTGCCCAGGCTGGAGCGCAATGGTGTGATTTTGGCTCACTGCAACCTCCGCCTCCCAGATTCAAGTGATTCTCCTGCTTCAGCCTCCCGAGTAGCTGGGATTACAGGCACCCGCCACCATGTCCAGGTAATTTTTGTATTTTCAGTAGAGACGGGGGTTCTTCGCCATGTTGGCCAGGCTGGTCTCAAACTCCTGACTTCAGGTGATCTGCCTGCCTTGGCCTCCCAAAGTGGTGGCATTGCAGGCATGAGCCACCTTGCCCGGCCCCCTGCACTAATCTTTCTAGACACAAATGTGATTGTTACTCCCCTGCTTAAAGCCCTGCAATGACTCCCTGCCATCTTAATGATAAAGTCTAAGCCCTTGTGCTCATGGGTGTAAAATGCATTGGAAAATTTTTACCATCAGCAAGATCTACCTGTAAGCACAAAGCTGAACTTGGCATTGAAGACTCTCCGGGATCTGGGTTTCACTATTTTTCTAAGGTTCCCCTCACATGAGTCTCTAGCCTGGCTAGAGGATGCTTCATGTAATTTCTGGCACATTCACCTCTTTGAGCTCCTGAAGGAAGTCTTTTTTTGTTTTTGAGATGGAGTCTCACTTCGTCACCCAGGCTGGAGTGCAGTGGCACAATCTCGGCTCACTGCCACCTCTATCTCCCGGGTTCAAGCCATTCTCCTGCCTCAGCCTCCCAAGTAGCTGAGATTACAGGTGCCCACCACCATGCCCAGCTAATTTTTGTATTTTTAGTAGAGATGGGGTTTTGCCATGTTGGCCAGGCTGGTCTTGAACTCCTGACCTGAAGTGATCTGCCCGCCTCAGCCTCCCAAAGTGCTGGGATTTCAGGCGTGAGCCACCACACCGGACTCTGTTTTGTTTTTTGAGACAGGGTCTCACTCTGTCACCCAAGCTGGAGTGCAGTGGCACAATCATAGCTCACTGCAGCTTTGACCTTCCTGACTCAAGTGATCCTCCCACCTCAGCTTTCCCAGTAGCTGGGACTTCAGGCATAAGCTACCATGCCTGGCTAATTTAAAAAATTTTTATTTTGTAGACATGAAGGTCTCACTGTGTTGCCCAGGCTGGTCTTGAACTCCTTCAAGCCATTCTCCCGTCTTGGGCTTCCAAAGCCCTGGGATTACGAGTTTGAGCCACCAAGCCTGGCATACAGAGTCTTTCCCCCTCCCTATCTCTAAAAGTCTTTCAAGACCCAGCTCAAGAGCCAATCACACTGCCAGAAATGCCCCTTCTCTGATTATGAGCTCCTCAAATCCTTACTCTTCTGTAGTATTTATCTCACATGCAGAATCAGAGTTGCTTCGTGCATGGTTTCTCTCCTTCTCCCGTTAAGACATGGGAGAGAGAGGGTCAAAGCTTGATCCTCACTAGGGCCTAAGGAACCTTATTTAGCCCCCCCAGTCTCTGGCACATAGTATGTAAATATACTGGCACACAGTATGTAAATATAGATAAATGCAAGAAAGTTGCACTCCCAGCTCCTCGGTTGATCCTATCAACAGGGCATTCTCTGAAGTCATCAGCTGAAGACTGCCTCCCACCCATCCATCCATCCATCCATCCATCCATCCATCCATCCATCCAGAATATGCCTCAACCCCACTGGGTGGAGGTTGGGTCGGCACGCGCCCCCTAGGCCGTTTTGTACGGTTTTCTACCTCCAGCCCTCGGAGCTGCGACTGGTAGAGAGGATGGCAGAGGTAGCTAGACGATGCAAGTCAAAGGGCACACGCTTCCGCCGCGTAGGATAGGACTCTGTTCGGACGAGTGACCCTGCCCATTCCCAGAATACGGCAAGTCTCCAGCCTCCTCTCACCTACATAAGAGGGTGTAGACTTTTCCTGACCGGCGCCCCGGCTGACCAATACCTGATCCAGATCAAGCGAGTTAGCCAATGGCTGCGGGCCAGTAATAGGGGCGGGGCACGGTTGCTAGGGCCGAGCTAGTGGGGTGAGGCGAAAGGCTCTCGAAGAGACTTGGTGGTTGCTAAGGCGGGAGGTCACAGAGCGCGGCGCAGGGATTGGGCCGTGTCGGGGGAGGTGTGTGGTGATTGGGCGGCGCCCAGGAGGCGCCCGGGTGAGGCAAGGGTGCGCAAGCTAGAGTTCCGGCTGGAGGCCCATGCTCGGGGCCGGCGCCTTCACCATGGCCTCGGCAGAGCTGGACTACACCATCGAGATTCCAGATCAACCCTGCTGGAGCCAGAGTATGGAATGAGGGTTGGGTCCGGGCGCGGGGAGGTGACCTCATGAATCCGTGGGTTGCGAGCGCAGCTGTAGCCCCGCCCCTCATGCGGCCCCGCCCTCCCGCGGGCCGCCCCCTCATAGGGTCTGGCAGGTCCTAGACTTGGAGAGGCTCAGAGAGCCCCTCCCCTCGTAAGCCCCGCCCCAGAGTGTTCCTCCCTGGCGAGCCCCGCCTCTGCCCCAAGTCAGCTGCTCGCTTGGGACCCTTTTTTTTTGTCTTTCCTGTCCGGGGTGCTCAGGTCCATGCCCTTTAATCACTTATCATAGCTGAAGGCTGCCGAAAGCTGGATCCCTCCTGATTCCTTTGTTTGGGATTGGGCTTCCCACATCTAGCCTTTCTTCGGCGGTTGTGGCTGGGGGTATCACTTATTATTTTCCCGAAGGCGTGGAAGGGGAGCCTCGCGGGGTCACCGGTCCTCGCAGAAGCCCAGGACTCAGAACCCTTAGCCGTCCCTCTCCACTCTTCTTGGCAGTGGTTAACAGTGCAGTCTCTGCCGTCAGGTAGAACTCGACAGAAATCCTGACTCCTTCCTTTAGGAGCTGGATGACCTTTGGTAAGCTACCTTCTCTAAACTTCAGTTTCCTCCTCTGCAAAACGGGGATAGGGATAGCAACCTTCCTCATAGGGCTGTTGGGGCCATCTGGAGATTGTGTAAAGGGCCTGGCATGGAGTGAGTTCAGTAATTGGCATTTACCATAGCATTGTTTCTCTCCTTACGTTAAAGAAAGACATGTGGGAGGCTCCACAAAATTAATAGGCTTGACAGCAGGCCCGCGTCCATGACAGTGTGAGTAGATCGGGGCCCAGAGAGTGGAAAGTTTGGTCTCTCTGGGAATTCTGGCAGAAGGGCCTTGAATTATGATCAGCCTGAGGCCAGCGTTTCCCTCACCTGCATTAGTCCAGCATCGCCTTCACGCCTCCTGTCTGACTGCCTGCAGCCCAGCCTCTTAAATTGCTACCACAGTGATCTTCCTAATGCAAAGGTTTGATCTTATACTCTGCTCTCCATAAAATTTAGCTCCTTCAGACCTTCCCAGACCCCTCCTGTAGCATCTCATGTTCTTTGGTTGGAGTCTAGGAGAGGGCAGCCCTTAGGCTCCCACAGAACAGATGGCCCCAGACCAGCTGTTTTCCCCTAGAGCTAGAACTGTTGGCTTAGCACTTTTGGGTTTATAGATGTAAAAATACTTCGGACATGTTTTGGCCTCAACAAGCCATGAAGTCAGTTAATATTATTTCCTTTGGAGCGCTTTCGGCAGCGAAGGGCTGGAGCTGCCTTCTGCACAGCCAGGAGGGCAGCCTGGTGGTCCTGGTTCGCATTTCAGCGCCACGTCCTACTAGTTATATGTCTTTGGCAAGTTATTGAACCTCCCTGAGCCTCACATTCCTCCACTGTGAAATGGGAACAGCACTAGTGCCTACCTCCTCGTGGGATTGCAGGGGTTACGAGGTAGCGTTTGGATGTGTGTCCCTGGCACAGTGCGGGTGCTGCCATTGCATTGCTTCCCCTATGGTTCCCCCTCTGCCCCCTTTTCTTTTTTTTTTTTAAGAGATGGAGTCTCCCCTGTCACCCAGGCCAGAGTGCAGGGGCACGATCCTATGTCTCCCTTTGCTGTTCCAGGAGGCTGCGTCTTAGAATTGGAAGAAATCTCAGGGGCTGTTTTGTCCTGCATCCCTCTGTTGGCATGAGTGCATTGCACTGCTAGCCGACCGTTCCCTGAGGGGATGCTTCTGCCCAAACATCCTAGCCTGTTGGAGGCAGCTGGGATTGTTAGAAAGCACTTCCCTTTCTTGAGCCACAGTAGGCCTTCCTGTCATTTCCGCTCTCAGTTCAGCATTTGCTGTGTCCTGGCCATGGGATTGTTGTTGGCACCTCAGAAGTGGCTCACACGCCCAAGGAGCTGAGGTTTTGGGGAGTGGAGTGAATTTATAAGCAGGTGGTTTCAAAATGATGTGCTGACTGCAGGGCTAGAGCATTGTAGTGGGAATGATACAGAGCAAGGAATCTCGCTTCCTCTCTTCAAGAGGATGGCTTTGTGCCTTCACATTTCCTCCAAGGGAAACACCTCCAAGGCCTTCAGTTCTTTCTTCTCCATATTGCTCCTCCTGACTGGCTTTAATTCATCATCCTTGCCTCTCACATTGCATGCTCCAGAGGTGAGCTAGAGGTTGTCAAACCCCCCAGAAGGAGATCACGACACTGTGGTCCCCTGAATCCGTTTGCTTCCTATCTGTAGAGCTTCCCTCCAGGCCAGCATGGCCTCATAAAGTGACAGTCTTTTGGAGCCCAGAGATTGTCTGTCTTTTGCAATTACTGTTTAATGGTGGAGAAGTGTGTAGGACAGTCGTATTTAGTTTCTGAAATTACTTTTTAAAAGCTTTTTTTGTTTTTGAGATGAGTCTCCCTCTGTCACCCAGGCTGGAGTGCAGTGGCGCGCTCTCAGCTCACTGCAACCTCCGCCTCCCAGGTTCAAGCAGTTCTCCTGTCTCAGCCTCCCAAGTAGCTGGGACTACAGGCACACGCCACCCCACCTGGCTAATTTTTGTAGTTTTAATAGAGGCAGGGTTTCACCATATTGGTTAGGCTGGTCTTGAACTCCTGACCTCAGGTGATCCACCCGCCTCAGCCTCCCAAAGTGCTGGGATTACAGGCGTGAGCCACTGTGCCCAGCCTTTAAAAACTTTTTTTTTTTTTCAGTTTAAAAAAATTTTTCATTTTTGTAGATGGAGACAGAGTCTTACTAGGTTGCCCAGACTGCTTTGAAACTCCTGGGCTCAAGCAGTCCTCCTATCGCAACCTCCCAAAGTGCTACGATTACAGGTATGAGCCACTGTGCCTGGCCTGAAATTAGTTTTCCCCTGTATTTGAAAATCAAAACCACAGAACCCATCACTGCTGTGAGCTGACAGAGAAGCTGATGCTGGCACATTAGCTAGCTGGAAGGCAGCTGCAGATCTGGGGTCATTCAGAGCCCTGGGCCTTGTAGGTCCGGCTTGGCAGCCCAAAATCCTCCTGTTGGAAATCCTACCAGCCAGTACCTATGGCTGCCCATGCTGACGGTCGTCTGCCCAGGCCTTTGCTAAAGCTGGTCCTTTGACCCAGAATCTGCCTTCCCTCTCTTTTTCCCAGGCCAGTGATCCCCTCACTCTCTCAATACCCTCTCTTACTTCATTTCATCTGGAAAGGGTCTCTCCTGGGGCTCCCATAAGCTCTATATTTTCCTGTTGTCGTGTTTTTGATGGCTTCACTCACTGTCACCGGGGCCTGAGAGGGATGAGGTGCCAAGTGAGCTGAATGGAATCACGTGGCAGCACGGTAGGCCCAAGCCAGAGCTGCTCTGACATCCCAGGCCCAGGCCGTGCCACCCCTCCTCCCATCCAGAGAATGGTCAGCTAAGTCCCACCTAGATCCCCTCTGTGACTTGCTTGTAGGCCGGCAGCCTTCTAAAGGCACCATGTGGCTCTCATGTTCAGTAAACATAAAAAAAAATTCATTCATAGAGTTAATGGGGCTGGGGCCTGGGCCTGAGACATTTTGCTCTTAGAGTAAACAGAAGGTCTTAAGGGGATCACAGAGAGTGGACGTGAGGGGACTTTTGCTCCCCCACTGACTGAGATCAAAGAAACATAGACATCATCTTAACCCTCAGGAAGTCATCACGGGCACCCAGGAAACAGTGCTAAAGGGTCTGGACCACCATGATAGGCCCTGTGGTGGGGGAGGCTTCCTGGAGAAGAGCTGCCCAAGCTGGACCTGAAGCTTCAGGATGGCTCATGGACCCCCGATGAGCAGCAGAAAGTGCAGAAGTCAAGTCCACGGCCATACCACCTTGAACATGCTGATCCAGAAGCTAAGCAGTGTCAGGTCTGCTTGGAACTTAGATGGGAGAAAGTCCAGAAGTAAAGCCCTGAGGGGGGACAGCAAGTGGCCGGAGGGAAAAGGGGCCTGGCAGGAGGCTGCGCTGTGCTTTTATGGGTGGAGAATGAGATGAAAACCTGAAGAACTGTCATGATGGACAGATGTCAAAGACCCAGGCGAAGTCATTTGGAATTTGATCCTTGGCTTGTCTGCAAGGACCCCAAAGGCCTTTTTTTTTTTTTTTTAAATACAGAGGAGTTGTGTTTATTTTTGGAATCATTCTGTCTTTTCTTTCACCTCTAGATAAGAACCCTTTCTGGCCAGGTGTGGTGGGTCACTCCTGTAATCCCAGCACATTGGGAGGCCGAGGTGGGCGGATCACTTGAGACCAGGAGTTGGAGACCAGCCTGACCAATATGGAGAAACCCTGTCTCTACTAAAAATTCAAAATTAGCCGGGCATGGTGGTGCATACCTCTAATCCCAGCTACTCAGGAGGCTGAGGCAGGAGAATCGCTTGAACCCGGGAGGTAGAGGTTGTGGTGAGCCAAGATTGTGCTATTGCACGCCAGCCTGGGCAACAAGAGCGAAGAGCGAAACTTTGTCTCAAAAAAAAAAAAAAAAAAAAAAAGAACGCTTTCCAAGTGTCTGCTCTATGCCAGGTGCCGGTGCTGTACTAGACCCTGGATTTGAGATCCAGGCCTCTTTCTCTCTGAGTGTCTGTGGTACTTACACTGTTAACCATGTTCTATCCACATGCCAGGCCCACCAGGAGCTCCTTCCATTATTTTATTAATCCTCACAACCACCTTGTGAAGTAGGGAGAACCCTTAATCCTGTTTTACAGATGAAGAACAGACGCTCGTGGGGAGGTAAAGTGTCTTGCCCAAAGTAATTCCAGATCTCAGCTTAAGAGCCTTACTCCAGAGCTTGTGCATGTCAAGATTTCAGTTGCCATTAGGAGGGGCTGCCTGAATATGATGCCATTTCTAGGAAATAATTGGGAACATGCACAAAGAAAGGAGTGTCCATTAAAGTATTTTTATAACAGCAAAAAATTGGAAACAGCATCATATCCAATAATGGGAGATTTGGTCACCATAAATTATGAAACATTCTATAGCCTCTCTGAAGCCACTAAAAGTAACGGTGTAGAAATATATAAACTGACAGGGAAAAATGTTCACAATATATTGCCGAACGGAAGAAAGCAGATTACAAACAATATGATTCCAATTTTATTAGATACTCATTTTCTACTTTTTCTACAGTGAGTATGCATTACTCGTGAAGTAATAATAATTTCAATTTATTGAACTCTTTCCTTCTGCCAGGCACCACGCTAAGCCCTCTATAGCTATTATCTTATTTAATTCTTTGTATCATTATCCCCATTTCACAGATAAGGAAATTGAAGCTTAGAGAACTTGATTAAGGTCTGTGTCATAGTTATTAAGTGGCAGAGGCAGAGATTTGAACTGAGATATGATTTTGTACAGTATGTACTCTTAGATACTATGCTACTCTGCTCTTCTTTTAAAAAGTAAATAAAAAATAAAGTAATTTGGCTGGGTGCAGTGGCTCATGCCTGTAATTCCAACACTTTGGGAGGCTGAGGAGGGTGGATTGCTTGAGCCCAAGAGTTTAAGACCAGCCCGGGCAACATGGCCAAACCCTGTCTCTGCAAAATAATACAAAAATTAGCTGAGCATGGTGGTGCTTGCCTATAGTCCCAGCTACTTGGGAGGCTGAGGTAGGAGGATTACCTGAGCCTGAAAGGTTGAGGCTGCAGTAAGCCATGACTGTGCCATTGCCCTCCAGCCTGGGCAATACAGAAAGACCTTGTCTCAAAGAAGAAAAAAAATGTGGTTTAAATATAGGAACTGTGAGACACTAGAAAGTATTTCTGGGTAGAGAAATACCCAGTAGAGAAAATTAAGAATCTTTTAATTTTTTGCATTTTATTTTATTTTTGAGAGGGAATCTCGTTCTGTCACCCAGGCTGGAGTGCAGTGGTGCAGTCTCAGCTCACTGCAAACTCCGCCTCCCGGGTTCACACCATTCTCCTGCCTCAGCATCTGGAGTAACTGGGACTACAGGCTCCCGCCACCACGCCCAGCTAATTTTTTGTATTTTTGGTAGAGACAGGATTTCACAGTGTTCGCCAGGATGGTCTCCTGACCTCGTGATCCGCCCGCCTCGGCCACCCAAAGTGCTGAGATTGCAGGCGTGAGCCATGGTGCCCGGCTTTTTTGCATTTTGAAAAGATAACATAGTTTTTATTTTCATTCTGGCTTCCAAATAAAAAAGTACATGTTGTGCAGCAGACCCTTAAGCCTTATCAGCCCTTTCCTTTGTCTTCCCCATATGCCCCTGGGATATACACAATCTAATTTGTGCTTGAGTTTTATGACCTGAATTGTTGTACAATATATGTATTTGTAATTCTTGCACTATCTGTGTGAGTGTTATTTGTTGAGAAATTCTAGAGGACAGGGAGCTTGTGAGATTAAATTGTTTTGTGGGGTACTCAAGAAGTGCAAGGGTTGAAAAGAATCCTTCCGCATTGCTGAGGGGCTTCTGGGCATCCCTGGCCTTTTTGACTTCCCAACTGCTTTTGACTCTGCTGGACCACCTGCCCTGTTGTTTGAGATAATTTTTTTTTTTTTTTTTTTTTGAGATGGAGTCTAGCTCTGTCGCCCAGGCTGGAGTGCAGTGGCGCGATCTCGGCTCACTGCAAACTCCGCCTCCCAGGTTCACGCCATTTTCCTGCCTGAGCCTCTCGAGTAGCTGGGACTACAGGCGCCTGCCATCTCGCCCGGCTAGTTTTTTGTATTTTTTAGTAGAGACGGGGTTTCACCGTGTAGATCAGGATGGTCTCGATCTCCTGACCTCGTGATCCACCCGTCTCGGCCAGAAGTTATACATACTGATTTTAGAAAACAAGAAAAAAATCATGAAAAAGAAATTGTCTCTAATCCCAGAAATAATTGCTATTAATATTTGATGTATTTTTTCTATACATAAAAAAATATGTGGCTGGGCGCGGTGACTCACGCCTGTAATTCCAGCACTTTGGGAGGCCGAGGTGGGCTGATCACCTGAAGTCAGGAGTTCGAGACCAGCCTGGCCAACATGGTGAAACCCTGTTTCTACTAAAACTACAAAAATTAGCCAGGTGTGATGGTGGGCGCCTGTAATCCCAGCTACTAGGGAGGCTGAGGCAGGAGAATCGCTTGAACCCAGACGACGGAGGTTGTAGTGAGCCATGATTACACCACTGCACTCCAACCTGGGTGACAGAGTGAGACTGTCAAAAACAACAACAAAAAAAGTGTGTGTTTGTGTAGTATGTGTGTGTATAGGGGTATTCTGTTATGATATTGCTTTATAACGTGTTTTCATTTAATGTATTACTATTATTTTTAAAAATAATAGCATTATTGAGAAATAATTTATATACCATAAAATCCACCCTTTAGAAATGTGCACTTCTGGCCAGGCGCAGTGGCTCATGCCTGTAATACCAGTACTTTGGGAGGCTAAGGTGGGAGGATTGCTTGAGCCCAGGAGTTCAAGACCAGCCTGGGCAGCATAGTAAGACCCTGTCTCTACAAAAAATTAAAAATTAGCCAGGCGTGGTACCATGTGCCTGTAGTCTTACCACTCAGGAGGCTATGGTGGGAGAATCGCTTGAGCCTGGGAGGTTGAGGCTGTAGTAAGCCATGATCTCACTACTGCATTCCAGCCTGGGTGACAGAGCGAGACCCTGTCTCAGAAAAAAAAAAAAAAAAATACAATTCACTGGCTTTTGGAATATTCATAGAATTGTAAGAGTATCACTGCCATCTAATTCCAAAACATTTTCATCATCTGAAAAAGAAACCCCATTCCTGTTAGTAGTCACTGTCCATTCCCTCCTCCCCCCAGCCCTTGGCAACCACTAATCTTTCATTCTCTATGGATTTGCCTATTCTTGATATTTTATATAAATGAAGTCATATAATATGTGGCCCTTTGTATCTGACTTAGATCATCTTAGAATGATGTTTTCAAGGTTCATGCATGCTATCACATGTATTAGTACTTCATTCCTTTTTATGACTGAATAGTATTTAATTGTATGGATGTATCACATTTTGTTTATCTATTCACAGATGATAGGAGAAATGTTTCCACCTTTTGGTTATTATGACTGCTATGAACATTCATGGGCAAGTTCTCATGTGGATGTATATTTTTAGTTCTCTTGGATATATCCCTAGGAGTGAAATTGTGGGGTCATGTGGTAACTCTACGTTTAATTTTTTTGAGGATCTGCCATACTGTTTTCCAAAGTGGCTGCACCATTATGCATTTCCACCAGCAGTGTATGAGGGTCCTGGTTTCATCCACAACCAACACTTGTTTATTATCTGACTTTTTAATTATAGCCATCCTGGGTATAAAGAGATACCTCATAGTGGTTTTGATTTTGGTTTCCCTAATGGCTATGATGTTGAGCATCTTTTCATGTGCTTCTTGGCCACTTGTAAATCTTCTTTGGAGAAAGACCTGCTTAATATATTCAGGTCCTTTGCCCATTTTTGAGTTGGGTTTACTTTTTGCTGTTGAGTTTTAAGAGTTTTCTCTGTATTCTGGATATTACTCCCTTATAAGATACATGGTTTGCAAATATTTTCTCCATGCTGTGGGATTTTTCTTTTTTTCACTTTTTTTTTGGATTATGTCCTTTGAAGTAAAAAGTTTTTATTTTGATGAAGTCTCAATTTATCTCTTTTGTTTATTTGTTCCTTGTACTTTTGGTGGCATGTCTATGAAACTGCTACCTAATCCAAAGATTTACTCCTATGTTCTCTTCTAATGGTTTTGTAGTTTCAGCTCTTACATTTATATCTGTGATCTGCTTAATTATTATTGAATACTTCTCTATGATTTAACATTTTTCTTTCTTATAAGTGGAATTACCAAGTCAAAAATTGCATAGTTTTTTTTTTTTTTTGTTTTTTTTTTGAGATGGAGTTTTGCTCTTGTTGCCCTGGCTGGAGTGCAGTGGTGCAATCTCTGCTCACTGCAACCTCCGCCTCCTGGGTTCAAGTGATTCTCTGCCTCAGCCTCCCGAGTAGCTGGGATTACAGGCACACACCACCACGCCCATCTAATTTTTTGTATTTAGTAGAGACGGGGTTTCACCATGTTGGTCAGGCTGGTCCTGAACTCCTGACCTCAGGTGATCCACCTGCCTCAGCCTCCCAAAGTGCTGGGATTATAGGCTTGTGCCACCATGCCGGCAAAGATTGCATGTTTTTGAGACTTCTTGTGACTGTTTTCTCCCTGTCATTTCTACCCCTCCCTATCTGTCTCTCCACTGCTCTGGTTCAGGCCTTTGGCATCTCTTGCCTTGAATTTTATGGTAGCCTTCCACCTGTTCCTGATGAACACTGTCAGTGCAGCGTGTGTTAAGTGTACTGGTGTGGTGGTGGGTGCTGTGACAGTACAGAAGAGGGGCACCTCTCTCAGTCTGATGGTTTGGGGTAGGGGTGGTGAGAAGGGGTTGGGGAGGGCATCAAGGAAGGCTTCCTGGAAGTAAGCAGTGAGCTGACTCTGTAGGTGGAATGGGCATTAGCACAGCGTGAACACGGAGCATCAGCATTGTGGGCTGGAGAGCAGAGAACACGCGCAAGGTCGCGGTGGTGGAAGCGGCAGAGCACGCTGGTCTGGAGAGTGGGCGCTGGCTCGGCTGCTTCCTGGCTGTGTGCTCTTGGGGGAAAGGGACTTCCCCTCTCTGCGTTTTAGTTTTCTCATCTGTAAAATGGGGATAGTAATAGTAGCTAACTCCTAGGATGGTTGCAAGACCAAATAATGCAGCATATACTGAAGTTGTGGCTGGGAGAAGCAGGCAGATGAGGTCATTATGGGGTCTCTTGATGTACAGGAGGTAGCCGTGTATGCAGGTTGGGAGCTGAGGTGATGGAGATGGTTTTGTTAGCTAGAGGGCTGGCTAGGGTAGCGAATACAAGCTGGTCTTTAGAGTCAGACCACCTGGGTTTGGATTTCAGCTTCACTGCTTGTTAGTTATGTGACCTTGAGCAAGCCATTTCCTATGTGCCTCAGGTTTTTGTCTGTAAAATGAGAATTCTTGCTCATAAGAGTATTGCAAGTTTTTTGTTTTTAAAGATGGAGTTTTGCTCTTGTTGCCCAGGCTGGAGTGCAATGGTGCGATCTCGGCTCGCTGCAGCCTCCCCCCAACCCAGTTCAAGTGATTCTCCTGCCTCAGCCTCCAGAGGCTGGGACTACAGGCATGCGCCACCATGCCTGGCTAATTTTTGTATTTTTAGTAGAGATTAGGTTTCTCCATGTTGGTCAGGCTGGTCTCAAACTCCTGACCTCAGGTGATTAGCCCACCTTGGCCTCCCAAATTGCTGGGATTAGAGGCATACAGGCATGAGCCACTGCACCTGGCTTTTTTTTTTTTTTTTTTTTTTTTATATTAGGGTCTCACTCTGTCACCCAGGCTGGAGTACAGTGGCATGATCTTGGCTCACTGCAGCCTTGATATCCTGGGCTTAGGCTATCCTCCTGCCTCAGCACCCTGAGGAGCTGGGACTACAGGCATGTGCCACCTTGCCAAGCTAATTTTTGTAGAGATGAGGTTTTGCCATGTTGACTAACCTGGTCTTGAACTCTTGGACTCAAGTGATCTGCCTGCTTTGGCCTCCCAAAGTGCTGGGATTACAGGTGTGTTGTGAATAATAAATGAGTTGATATGTAAAATGCTTAGAATAGTGCCTGACATATCATGCTGTGTGTGTTAGCACTTTTTGATGGAGAAGTTTGTAATGGTTTAGGAACAAGGTATATTTGATTGGTTGTACAGGATTCTGTTAAGTCTGAATAGAGTGGGAGATCCAGCCAGGGGCCAAAGTTTTCAGTGCCTCAAAGTTAGCTGCCAGAGGCCTGGAAATGTCAGCAGCAGGATGGGAAGAGGGTGATATCGCCAGCAGAATAAGTAAAAAAAGGGGAGGAGTTTGTACAAGAGGGTGGAAGAATCATGATCCTGATGTGGCAGTGAATAACAATAGCGATAGCAATTACTTTTGACCAGGCACGGTGGCTCACGCCTGTAATCTAGCACTTTGGGAGGCTGAGGCGGGTGGATTGCCTGAGCTCAGGTGTTTCAGGTGTTTGAAACACCTGCTTCAGGTGTTTGAGACCAGCTTGGTCAACGTGGTGAAACCCCGTCGCTACTGAAAATAAAAAAATTAGCCAGGTGTGGTGGGCACCTATAATCCCAGCTACTCAGGAGGCTGAGGCAGGGGAATCGCTTGAACCCCGGGGGCGGAGGTTGCAGTGAGCCAAGATCGCACCACTCACTCCAGCCTGGGCAACAGAGTGAAACTCCTTCTCAAACAACAACAACAACAACAAAAGCGTTTTTAAATGAGCCGGGCATGGTGGCGCGTGCCTGTGGTCCTAGCTATCCAGAAGGCAGAGGTAGAAGGATCGCTTGAGCCCAAGGAGGTTGAGGCTGCAGTGAGCTGTGATTGTGCCACTGCACTCCAGCTTGGGCAATAGAGCGAGACCGTGTCTCCAAAAATAAAGAAGTCAATAAAGAATATTACAGAAAGCTTGGGCTATGGGAGTAGGCAGTCTGTCCAGGGTGCCAGTATTCTGAGGGTTTCTTCACCTTCATGGAGGATGAAGAGTCATTCCTGCCCGAGTTGGTAAAGCCAAGGTTGCCAGCAAAACGGAGTTACAAATCCCAGCCTCAGGAGGAGGGGCAGTTGGGCGGCCCAGCAGCAGCTGTTTGCAACTCTGGCAATTGGGAGTGCACCATCTCTGCTGGTGGGGGCTGGCCTTGACATCCCGTGGCCGCCAGGGGATGTGACCTCCTTTGGTTGCTTTCTCCGTATTGGTGATAAATCCCAAAGCCCTTTGCTGGTGTCTCGGTGGTGGCAGGTGGGAGAAACCCTGTAGGCAGGGGAAGGGGAACCTGTTCTCAGAGAGCTGCAGAGGTAAGGGAGCCTCCCAGAACAGGGTCTTGGAAATCGAGTTACTGGGTCTCGGAGATGGAAAAGCAGGTTCAAATGGTAGCTGCTGATTACCCTCCCTGAGGCCGCCACAGCCCGAGCCTCATGGGCAGAGTCATACCCAGCAAGGTTGGGCTGGGACCCCACTGAGGCCTAGGGCCTTTCCACCAGAAAGGCCAGTGCAGGTGAAGAGCCATCTGGCAGAAGATGGGGACACTAGGCTGAGAAAAGTGGTGAGAATATTTGGAGCTGCTTGAGATAGACCTGTGGGACTGTCCCTCATCAGAGGCCGAGCCAGCACCCATGGAGGCCGGAAGTGGCTGGCAGGTGTCAGCAGGGGACTGAGGCTTTGGCAGCTTCTGCTCCAGGCTGAGTTGCAACCAGGCCTGGGACCCCCACCGCTGCGGGCAGTTAATCTCCGAAGGCCGGAGTCACCACCACTAGAGAGCAGGAACGTTGAACTTTTCAATCACATTAATTTCCACAGGAAATTGTTGTCTTCCTTTTGTCCAAAGGTTAGTGATTTATATTTACCATCCTCTTAACTAGCCTTGAAATTTACTGTTGCCAGGTCACCACCAGCATCCATAAATTTCAGGGTGGCAGCTGAGCATAGCCAAGTGGCTTGGTCCTTGGAAGGGTACATGCTGGCCCTTTTGGGAGGGCAGATTAACTGGCTACAGACGGTCCTTGTACAGACGTCCCCCTGAGGGGGTGGGTATTCACTGTGCAGGGGAAATGAGATGAGGTCTGTTTGACAAGGTTGCAGGAAGGCTTCGTTAAAGGCAGCCCTGGTGGTGGTGGCGGCGGCTGGCTTGTGCCTCTTCGCATATCACCAGCTGTGGATGGGGTGGCAGCACAGATGGTGCTGGAGTAGTTTAGGGTGGGGAGCAGGGGCCAGATTCCCAGCCCTACACTTTGCTTAGACAAGTACCTTAACCTCACTCTGCCTCAGTTTCTTCATCTGTAATAAGAGGACCTGCCTTAGAGTATTGTTATAAGGGTTAAACCTCAATAAATATAGGCTATTATTACTCTCTGGCAGGACGGGGTAGATGGCGTGGTACAGGTCAGAGTCAGTCAGCTTCATGTCCCTGCCTGCACCGTCCCATCCATTTCTCCTTTTAAGACCTTCTTCTTCCCAGGAGGCTGAGGTCGGCAGATCACTTGAGGTCAGGAGTTCAAGACCAGCCTGGCCAACATGGCAAAACTCCTTCTCTACTCTTAAAAAAAAAAAAAAAAAAAAAAAAACCTGCACGTGGTGGTGGGCGCCTGTAATCCCAGCTACTCAGGAGGCTGAGGCAGGAGAATTGCTTGAACCCGGGAGATGAAGGTTGTCCTGAGCTGAGATCGTGCCACTGCCCTCCAGCCTGAGTGATAGAGCAAGACTCCATCTCAAAAAAGACCCTCTTCTTCCATCTGCTCATGGAATTAGAACAGGGGCTGGCAAACTTTTTCTGTAAAGGGCCAGTCAATATTTTAGGTTGTGCGAGTCACCTGATCTTGTTGTAACTACTCCACTCTGCTGCTTTTAGTGTAAAAGTAGCCATAGACCCTAAGTAAATAATGAGTGTGGCATGTTTCAATAAAACTTTATTTGTGGACACTGAAATTTAAATTCCATATAATTTTCACGGGTCACAAAATATTCTTTTGATTTTTTTTAACCATTTAAAAATGTGAAAATTATTTTAGCTTGCAGGCCATACAAAAATAGACAGTGGGCTCAGTTTGACCCTGGGATTGTAGTTTGCTGAGCCCTGGATCAGAAGGTGAAAGGGCACTCACTTGGGCTGTCTTCGAGTCTCTAAAGGAAGGTGCCCTTGTGTTGGTTTGTCCGGTGACCCCACGGTGCCTCCTGAGAGGCCTACAGAAAGGAGCTGGAGCAGCATGGGGTGGGAGCTGGTGCACACGTGCTGGCAGGATGCCTGGGCCTGGCACCCGTTGGTTCCCTGCCTGCAGCAGCCAGAGTGCTGCTAGCTCTGGATTGGGCAGTCACCCCCGCCCCCACCCCAGCTCTGGTGTTGACAGTCCACATCTGTGTTTCAGAGAACATCCCCAGCCCAGGTGGGAAGGAGGCAGCAACTCGGCAGCCTGTGGTGATTCTCTTGGGCTGGGGTGGCTGCAAGGACAAGAACCTTGCCAAGTACAGCGCCATCTACCACAAAAGGGTGAGTACTCTGGTGCCCTCACCCCTGAGCTGCGTGAGGGCTGACCGCCTTTGAGGCAGGCCTGGGAATGGCTTTAAGAACAGCCTGTGGAGATGGAGACCAGCCTGGCCAACATGGTCAAACCCTGTCTCTACTAAAAATACAAAAATTAGCTGGCATGGTGGTGCATGCCTGTAATCCCAGCTACTTGGGAGGCTGAGGCAGGGGAATCGCTTGAGCCTGGGAGGTGGAGGTTGCAGTGAGCAGATTGTGCCATTGCACTCCAGCCTGGGCGACAGAGACTCCGTCTCAAAAAAAAAAAAAACAAACAAAAAACACCTGTGAGGAAGGCCATGGGGTTATAGGGACTTGGTGGGATTATCCCCACTTGGCTGCTAGCTCTGTGGCCTGGTGTGACCCCTTTGGTCTCCTGATGGCTTCCCCTTCCTTCCTCCCTGCATCCCACAGTGGGCAGCCCACCCTTGATGTGCCTCACAGTTGTGGAGTCGGCCCAGGCTCCCGTCCCTGTTAACTGGCCAGTGCCTCTGCAGGCAGCAGGAGCTGGGACTGGGTGTCTGGGCATAGCTTGTACTCCCAGGACCTCCTCCTTTCCCACCAGGTGAGTTTCTGTCTTGTGACTGCCATGGCACCTTTCACATTCCCAGACTAGTAGGGCCTCTTGGAAAAGAGATTATGCTTCTTCTCATCCAACCAAGAGTTGCATATAGAGACTGTGGTAACTGCAGAGGGCCTTAGCAGGACCTGGTTATATTTTGGAAGCCTCCAAAATATTATGTGAGCATCTTGGGCCTCCAACTCCACCCTCCCCTCCCACATCTCTCCCCAAAACAGCCTCCTGCCAGGGTACCCATACAGAGCGCTCCAACTGCCAGCTGGAAGCCCTGGACTGAGCAGTGGGGGGCAGCTGGGAGAAAGGCCAGCTGAGCCCCCTTCCTCTCAGCATCCCTCCACTCACTCATGTCCACATCCCACCTGCCCGAGGTGTGTGGTGGCCCTGGAATGGGAGAGGGATTGGGGGAAAATGTAGTTCTGAGCTTGAAGCCTCTCCCCAGCTCCGAGGCTGGGGCTCTGGTGTTGCCTTTTACAGACAGCCTCACTCTGCGGGCAGTTTCAGCTGCTTCTGAGTTCTGCTCACTGGGCTCGGCTTATCTGGCTTCTTCATTAGCCTGAGATCCTTGAGGGCAGGCAGGGGACCAGGAATAGTCAAGTGTGGCTGGGATGAAGAATGAAGGGACAGGTACCTGGCAAGAGGTGGGGCTTGGAGGGGGTCCTCAGGGGATTTAAGCAGGGATGTGATGTTAGATTCGTGAATCAGAAAGTCCCTCTTGGCCTGGCGCAGTGGCTTACGTCTGTAATCCCAGCACTTTGGAAGGCTGAGGCAGGCAGATCACTTGAAGTTAGGAGTTAGAGACCAGCCTGGCCAACATGGTGAAACCCCATCTCTACTAAAAGTACAAAAATTAGCCGGGCGTGGTGGCGCACACCTGTAGTCCCAGCTACCAGGGAGGCTGAGGTGGTAGGGATCGCTTGAACCCGGGAGGTGGAGGTTGCAGTGAGCCAAAATCGCACCACTGCACTCCAGCCTGGTCAACAAAGCGAGACCCTGTCTCAAAACAAACAAAGTCCCTTGCTGCAGAGTAGCGGGGAGATTGGAGGGCTGGAGCTGGAAGCTAGAAATGAGTTCAGAGGGGCTTGCCATGATCCAGGGACAGAGGGTAGTCAGGACCTTGGAGCTGGGCGTGTCGGTAGAGGTAAGGTGATGGATTGAGGAGCTTGTCAGGAGGTAGAATGGCAATTTAATGAGAGATTGGGCATGGGCACAGGGATAGGGAGATTCCCAGGTTCGCCAGGTTTCTTGGCTGGGTACCTCCTGGGTAGAGGGGAGTGTGTTTTTTGAGACAGGGACACTAGAAGAGAATCCATAGGCTCTGGAGTGAATGAGATCACCCAGGGAGTGTGTGGAGGGACAGAAGAGGGACCTAGGACAGTCCTGAGGAACCCAAACTTAATGGAGTGGAAGATGAAGAGGGTCCTATGAGGAAAGGAGGAGTGGCTAGAGACGGATCTGAAAACCCAGGAAGGTGTGACAGAATCTGCAGAGAGTCTTTGGGAAATGGGCCATTGTACAGGGCGGGAGTAAAGATGCTATTTGGGCAGAAGGCACGAGGAAGAAAGTAGATGGAGTAAGATCCCAGAGAAGGCAGAGGTGTTGAGGTTGCAGGGTTGGGGGAGGGGTAGTCTTGGAAAGGAAGACTTTCCAATAGGGAGGACAGGATGAATGTAGAGAAAAAAAAAGTCCAATCCAAAACTCTAATATTTTATTATTTAAAAGAAAACAGGGTGGATGCTGTGACTCATGCCTGTAATCCCAGCACTTTGGGAGGCTGAAACAGGAGGATCACTTGAGCCCAGGAGTTTGAGACCAGCCTGGGCAGCATGGTGAAACCTGATCTCCACAAAAAAATTAAAAAAATTAGCCAGGCATGGTGGTGCATGTCAGTAGTCTTAACTACTCAACCTGAGCCTGGAAAGTTGAGGCTGCAGTGAGCTGTGATTGTGCCACTGGACTCCAGTCTGGGTGACAGAGTGAGACCCTGTCTCAAACAAAATAAGCAGAACAAAACAAAATGAAAACACCATATTCTAGCACCTAGAGATGATCTCTATTTACACTTAGTGTATATCCTTCCAGCTTTTTTTGGGGAGTGTATATTTTCTTTACCTACATGAGACTTATTGAATGTACTGCTTTGTATCCTGCTTTTTTCAGATCATGATTTCCACCTTCTTGTTTCTTTTTTTTTTTTTTTTTGAGACGGAGTCTCGCTCTGCCACCCAGGCTGGAGTGCAGTGG
>NC_045434.1:177635729-177698621 GCF_002776525.5 Piliocolobus tephrosceles
GGTCTCGATCTCCTGACCTCGTGATCCGCCCGTCTCGGCCTCCCAAAGTGCTGGGATTACAGGCTTGAGCCACCGCGCCCGGCCCACCTTCTTGTTTCATCTCATGTAGTTTCCAGTCCATATTCAGATTCCCTAATTGTCCCCAAAGCATCCTTTACAGTGGATGTGCCCAAACCAGGATCCAATCTAAGATCATACGTCGCATTTAGTTATTTTGTTTCTTCTTAAGGCTCTTTTAAATCCAGAACTGTTCCCCTCCCCACCTGATTTTAGATTAAATGTCTTGCTCTGTCACCCAGGCTGGAGTGCAGTGGTGCAGTCATAGCTCACTGCAGCCTCAACTCTTGGGCTCAAGTAATCATCCTGCCTCCAGCCTCCCAAGTAGCTGAGACTGCAGGCATGCACCACCACGCCAAGCTGGTATTTTTTTTTTTTTTTCTTCTTCTTCTTTTTTTTGTTTTGAAATGGAGTCTTGCTCTGTCACCCAGGCTGGAGTGCAGTGGCGTGAGCTCGGCTCACTGCAACCTCTGCCTCCCAGGTTCAAGCAATTCTCTTGCCTCAGCCTCCCAAGTATCTGGGATTACAGGCACGTGCCACTACACCTGGCTAATTTTTCTATTTTTAGTAGAGATGGGGTTTCATCATGTTGGTCAGGCTAGTCTCAAACTCCTGACTTCGTCATCTGCCCACCTCGGCCTCCCAAAGTCTTGGGATAACACGCGTGAGCCACTGTGCCCGACCATATTTTTTTTCTTTTTTAGAGATGGGGTCTCACTATGTTGTCCAGGCTGTAGAACAGCCCCTTTTTTTCACGTTACTGACTTGAAGAGACTGGGCTGCAAGATATTTCTACGAGTGTGTGATTCCAGATGCTGCCAGGGAGAAACATACAGTGGGGACTGAAAGGCCTCTGTCGGATTTGAGCATTTGGGAGAATGTTGGTAGCCTTAAGCAGCCTCCTCTTCAGAGTCTTGGGAGGGATGCTTAGGCACTCCAGGGCTAGGAGGTCAGGCGACTGATGGCAAGGTACCTCTGCTGACCATCCCTGTTTAGCCATGGGTCATTTAACTACTGTGGGCATATGATTTTCTCCTTGTTACTACCATGTCACTAATTACTGCTGCTATTGGTTGAGAGTTTACTTTGTGTCAGGTGCTGCTTTGGTCATTTGAGAGATATATATATTTTTTCATCTAATTTTACCCATAACCTTATGATATGGGTGTTATCCCAATTTCACTGTAATCTTATAGATGGGGACCCAGACTCAGAAAGTAGTAAGCCGGCCGGGTGTGGTGGCTCAAGCCTGTAATCCCAGCACTTTGGGAGGCCGAGACGGGCGGATCACGAGGTCAGGAGATCGAGACCATCCTGGCTAACACGGTGAAACCCTGTCTCTACTTAAAAAATACAAAAAACTAGCCGGGCGAGGTGGCGGGCGCCTATAGTCCCAGCTACTTGGGAGGCTGAGGCAGGAGAATGGCGTAAACCCGGGAAGCGGAGCTTGCAGTGAGCTGAGATCCGGCCACTGCACTCCAGCCTGGGTGACAGAGCGAGACTCCATCTCAAAAAAAAAAAGAAAGTAGTAAGCTGTTCCTTGTTCTTACTATTGATACATAGTGGTGCCAGGAGTTGAACCCAGACTCCTGGGTGCCTGGCACCCAGTGGTGCCAGGTGTCTGACCCCAGCGCTCTCCAAAGTCACATTCCCCCTACAAAGGGCCCTTTGTCTCTGGAACAGGAGGATGAGAGGGGATTAGGAGCCAGGCATGGTGGCTTTTCTAACTGACCTAGAAGGGGACCTGTGTGGAGACTGTGGCACCCTTGGCCCAGGCATGAGGAGTATAGAAGCCTACAGGGGGTTTGGGCCCAGATTTTAGAATTTGAGGAACAAGTGTTTACTGTATTTTGAATTTCAGGACAAGTATGAGGAGTGATCCCAGGCCTAGGAACCAGAGACATTTGGGTGTCAGGTCCCTGAGTCCAGAGAGTATGGACTCTGTTCTTAGGAGCCTGGGAGAGAGGGAAGGTGACAGTGACCAGTGATGACGGTGATGTGGGTCTAGCTCAGAAGTGGCCTCTGGTGGTCAGGGCTGGGGCCTGCAGGCCGCCTCTCGGGTACTGGTCTCATGGGGTACTGCTTGTGTCTGGGGAGGCAGGGACAGTACAGATCTGAGGTGCTGAGGCAGGGTATAGCCAAGCAGTGAGGCCCCGCCCCAGATGTGCAAGGCTTAGGATGGGAGGGTGGGGTGCAGACAGGAGGGAACCAGAGTAAAGAGACTTCCTCTGGTCAGCCCAGATGTCTCCAGTACATGCTTCAGGCTCTGGGCCTCAAATACCACTCCAGGTCAAGAGGGCTTGGCCAGCATGAAGCGATTAGTCCAAAAATGGGCCTTGAGTCTACCTTCCCCACCCAGAAGGCACCTGTGTCTGTGGGCGGCGAGCTGGCGGGCTCAGGCTGAAGCAGGACCCAGAGCATTGCTGACTCTGTGGGCCCATGGCCTATGTCCTGCAGGCTGGGGTTGCTGGGCCCCTCTGACCTTAGCTTATACCCACTACCCCCACCTCATCTGTGAGGACTGACCGGGCCTCTCTCCCCAGGGCTGCATTGTAATCCGATACACAGCCCCGTGGCACATGGTCTTCTTCTCCGAGTCGCTGGGCATCCCTTCACTTCGTGTTTTGGCCCAGAAGCTGCTCGAGCTGCTCTTTGATTATGAGATTGAGAAGGAGCCCCTGCTCTTCCATGTCTTCAGCAACGGCGGCGTCATGCTGTACCGCTACGTGCTGGAGCTCCTGCAGACCCGTCGCTTCTGTCACCTGCGTGTGGTGGGCACCATCTTTGACAGCGCTCCTGGTGACAGCAACCTGGTAGGGGCTCTGCGGGCCCTGGCAGCCATCCTGGAGCGCCGGGCTGCCGTGCTGCGCCTGTTGCTGCTGGTGGCCTTTGCCCTGGTGGTTGTCCTGTTCCACGGCCTGCTTGCTCCCATCACAGCCCTCTTCCACACCCACTTCTATGACAGGCTACAGGACGCGGGCTCTCGCTGGCCTGAACTTTACCTCTACTCAAGGGCTGACGAAGTAGTCCCGGCCAGAGACGTAGAACGCATGGTGGAGGCACGCCTGGCACGTCGGGTCCTGGCACGTTCTGTGGACTTCGTGTCATCTGCACACGTCAGCCACCTCCGTGACTACCCTACTTACTACACAAGCCTCTGTGTCGACTTCATGCGCAACTGTGTCCACTGCTGAGGTCACTGCTCCACCTCACCTCTGCTCCAGAAATAAATGCCTGACGCCTCCCCACAACCTGCATCTGTAGGGCACTCTTCTGGTTCACCTCTCTGTAGCCCTTTGGGACTTTGCAGTCCCCTAAGTAGAAAATTCCTATGGGCTTGTCTCCTGGGGGCCTCCGTCTGCTGGTGGTCTGCATACCACAGAATCCTAAAGGGCAGGAGTGCCTGGGCATGTGTCTGTGGGAGCCTTGTAGTCATTTGTCTTTGGACAAGCGCAACAGTCAGGCTGCTGATTCCTGTGGCATGCAGGCTGTAAAGGTTGACAAACAGAGGGGGGTGAGGGTGAGCCCTAGTTGATTTTTTAAAAATTTAAACTGTGGTAAGAACATTTAACATGAGACCTACTCTCTTTTTTTCTTTACTTATTTATTTATCTATTTATTTCGAGACAGGGTCTCACTCTTGTCACCCAGGCTGGGGTCCAATGGTGCAATCTTGGCTCACTGCAGCCTCAACCTCCCAGGTTCAAGTGATCCTCCCACCTCAGCCTCCCAAAGTGCTAGGATTACAGGTGTGAGTCACCACACCTGAACAAGATCTTCCTTCTTAACAAAATTGTGTGTACGATACTTAAAATTTAAGAGATTATGTGCACGGCAGACCTCTAGAACTGAATAGTCTTGCATCTTGCATAATTCAGAACTTCATCTTGTGTAACTGAAACTTTGTGCCTGTTGCCAGAGTTGAGTTTTGATTCCTTGAATGGAAGGTGAGCTTTGTGGGGAGATGTCAGAGGGAAGGTATCTTAGTCAGGGGTAGTGTCAGGCTGCGGATAGGGGCTGCGGTCTTTGCTCCAGCAGGGCGAAGCCCTACAGTGTAAAGTACCATCCACATGGGTCCCACTTGGCAGTTCAATCGGAGTCTGAGGTAGAAGCCAGATGAGGAGCTAAGGATACAGAGGTTAAGGGCCTGCCTGGCTCTACCACATTTTGCTAGGAAGCCGCTGGATCCGGGAAAGTTGCAAGCTGAAAGTTGCCAGAGAGTAGGGGGGCGGGAAGGCAGCAACATTGTAACAGGAGCTGGGACAAGCTAACTCCCAAGCCCTAAAGACCAGAACCAGGGTGAGGGGATTTGGGGCTGAAATAGCAAACTCCTTCATCTCCTGGAAGGGAGACCCACTTAGATACTCTCTAAGCAGGAGAGGTGAATTCAGCCTGATAGTTCAGTTATCACTTATCATTCTAGAAGTCACTACTGCACACTGTTGCCATGTAGTAGGTATTCAATAAATATTTGTTGATGGAATGAGCTTACCGTGGTGACCAAGGGGCTTAGGGGGCAGTGAAGGAGATGGCTAGAAAAGCTCTGGATGGGAGCTGACTCCTGATATTCTCGGGGATGATGGACCCTCTGTCCCCAGAGCCGCGTTCTGTCTGCATCCCATCAGTCCTTGGTGGGTCCCCACTATGGTGGTGGCAGGGATTCCCATGCTGTGTGGCTGCATTCCTAGCCATGGCCAACAGGTGGCAGTGCAGCCTGTGCCATGAGACAGCTAAAGGCTCCCACAGCAGGGCGGGCTTCAGTGGAATGCCCTCGCTCTGGGTTAATGGCCTCCTTTAGAGACCATATGGCCCCCAGGGTGGCGGTAACCAGCCATCAAGGACCTACTGAGTCCAAGCCTGTGGGAGGGGAGAGTAAAGACATCAAAGAAGTTGGCCTGACAGGAACTGGGCATTAAGAGCCTCCCCTTCATCTCTCTGTTGCCCTCACCTACCCACTCTTCTCTTCCAAACCTGTTTCTTTCCCAAACCCTCAGCCATCACTTGACAGAGGCTGTGTACATTCCTAGGATCCCAGGATCCCTGTGTTCAGGATAGTGGGTGCCATCAAACTGGGTGAGGGGCTGTGAAGGGCCTTTGCTGGGCTCCAAGGGGGACTTGTCTGTGCTTCATCTGGGTGCAAGGGGTGGCAGAAGCTGCCAACTGGACCCAATTCTGAGGAATTCACTGTGGGTATCCCAGAGAAAATGGGCAACTAAGGCTGGGGATCTGGGCAGATGGGCCTGGTGAGCAAGGTGTCAAAGCAAGTCTGGAGTCATGGGGTTACTCCGGGGCCTTGACTGTTTTTCTCCAAACAGCTTTCTGTTGTGGGTGAGGACTTACATGTAGCTTTGAGCACATTTGAGCACATTTGAAGCTGAGCTACGTCACTGGCAGTGGGGAGCTGTGGGGGTCAAAGTGCCATCTCTCCAGTGCTAGCTGCCCAGCCTCGGTTCTGTGAGCACATGGGAGACTTGAAGGTCCATCCTGGATAATAGGGTTTCCATTCTTTCCATTTGAGAATGTAGGCAGTAGCTACACTGGGATGATGGTCACTAGAGATACATTTGGAGAACAGAACAAAAGCCTGAGAGGCAGACAGGGTGATCCCACTGTGGTCTCTGGTATGTTTCAGGGGACCAGAAAGGGATAGAGGCCTGGGGCTTGTGTTTGTACCAAGCTTGTGGCCACTCCTGCCCTAGGTTGGGGGATAGAGCTTGCATCCCCTCTGTACCCCCAAGCTCTGACCTCTTCTGTGATTAATGAGCTGACGATTCTGCATCAATAAAGAATTAACCTAGAGCCCCTACCCATCAATAGTCAGGAGCCCAGATCCCCAGCCCCACCCCCATCCAAACCAAATGCTCCAGGGCCCCAGAGCAGACCAACCTGCACAGTGTCACACACCTACAGCTAAGTCCTTTCCCCCATCCTGCTGCTAGGAATTAACTCCCTCACTGCCTCAGCCCACCTCCCCTAATTAGCTCCCCCACCTCCCCACACAACACACAGGCAGCAACTGTTTATACTGGTTTAATCCATGTCAAATGTAGTTTACAAAGGGAAAGGACAAGTACCTTTGTATAGAATATACAGACACAGCATCACACCATAGGGCCCACGGGAGGGTCGGGGAGACGACACTTCTTCCCTGGGAAGGGCAGCTCTAATCCCAGAAATGGTTCTCAGCAGAGGCTGGGTGGCCAGGAGCACTGTCTTCCAGTCCCCCATCTCAGCCTCTGCTTCAGCTCGGTTCCCGTTTCCTGCTTCTACCCCCCCCAACTCCTTATAAAGAGTCCCATGAGCTAAGACTAAGGAGAGGATCATGTCCCTTGGGGCATGTGCCCCACGTCTGGGAGAAGAAATATACACCACTGGACACCGAGCACGTGGGAGAGGGAAGGGACACCACGGGAGAGGGAGGCAGGTACCCCAAGAGGTGGATGAGCCGAGCCCCCAGCCAACCCTGAAGGAGGCACTGCTTCCAGGGGTTCTTAAAAAAGAAGAAAATCATACAACCAAAGGGGGAGGGGACAGGTAGAGGGCGAGGAGTTGTCCCATTTATACACAACATTGTAAACATACACGGTCTATATTACATGTGCTTCAGTCTGGTGTTTGCATGTCTGTCTGTCCATCTGTCAGTCTGGGGGCTGCACCTCAGGAGCCGTGCCCCACTACTCCCCCAACCCCCACCTCCCTGCCCTACCCTGGGAACAGAGCTGGAACAGGTATGGCCCCCAAACCATAGGTGGGAGCCAGCAGGTAGTGCCTGGGCCACAGCCTCTACTCTGGCTCCAGAGTCCTGCGTGTGTAAATGTGTGTGTGTGTGTAGTACGCATGTGTGAGTATGTGCATGTATGTACATGGGGAACCTGTGTGCAAGTATGTACAAAGGGAGAGGGTCACTGTCACAGAGGCTGGGGGCAGGTGGGGCTGCTGGAGGCGAGGCCTGCCTGGGGCAGACAGCTCACAAGTAGATCCTCCGCAGGTCTCCGGGCGCTGTGATCGTGTTGCACTGAGGGCAGAGCTTCTTGGCACCCTACAGGGAGAACAGGGAGGGCTCTGGTCTATACAATGTGCCACGTGTGCGCATGTGAGCACCTGGGCCTGCAGCCATGTCTCTCTGCAACCGTGTGTGCTGGGACCTTGGTCCTGTCAGCACAGGCTGGGGACGCACAGGCAGCTTCTGTGAGCAGGCAGGCACGCTCCTGTGTTGGGGGGACGCCAGGATCAAACCGCCTGGCCAGCCCCGCAGCAGGAGCCCCGGTAATGAGAACAAGGCTAGGTCCAGCTGTGGCAGCCGCAGCCCTAACGAGATTACACGCGGCCTTTGATCAGGACACAGAGCCCACGTCCGAGCCTTTTATTGCTGTCTCCGGGCGACATTTTAATGGCTGCTCCTGAGCGAAGAACAGGGGCAGGAGCAGAAGGAGCTTAGTAATGGGAGGGGGAGGGGCCAAGGCCCTGGTCCTGTTTACCCACCGCCAGCCTCCTCCTGACCCTGGGCCTCACCAGTCTGTGTGATGCAGTGGGCCTTCGGGGGGCAGGGGGAGGGGAAGGGAGAATGCAGTGAACTCATGGAGGGGGAGAAGTTCCTAAACCTGCAGTGGGGGAGGAGGAGGCAGCGAGCCTGGGGGTACATATCCTGATCTCCTTTGCCCCATGCTCCCCACTTCCCCCAGGCAGGCTCAGGCATAAGCACGGACATCTGGGCAGTGCCCGGAACGGCCTCCCATTCCCCGACCCCCATGCCACCTCACCAGCGTCCGCAGCCAGCACTCCTCGCAGTGCACGTGCCAACACTGGATGGACGTCAGGGGCATCGAGTACGAGTCCTAGGGAGGAGGGGGCAGACAAGGGGTCACTCTGAGGCAGGTCCACCCTCCAAAGAGCCCAGAGCACAGTGCGGAGACCCTCTCCAACTCCCACAGAGGGCGCAGAAGCCTGACCAACGGAACCCCTAGGTTCTTTTCTACTCACCATGCAGATGAGGCATTTGTAACGGTCCCCACGAGATAGCTGCCGTTCAAGTTCTCTGACCCGAGCCTTCAGAGCCTCAAACGTGGTCACAGCTGAATCTTCGGTGATTCTGTAAAAAGGAAGGCATGGTTGGGTAGCAGGCGGGCATCTCCCATTTGCACCTCCAGCCTACACCTCCCTTGCATTCCAGAACCAAATACATAAATGTCCCCTAGGCATCCCTGCCTGCCCCCTTCCTCTGATAACCCGAATCTGCAAATTCCACATTCCAGAACTAAACTCCTCACCCTCTCTGTTCCTCCATTCCCATCCCGATGAATTTTTACACCACAGATACCAGGGAACCATTTTCAACCACTCCTTCGCAGTCTTCCCAACAACCCAAATCTGTCATCTTTCCTAGTATCTCCAGCATCTCTCCACTTCTTTCGCCCCTCACCACCACTAGTCCAGGCTCTCAGATGTCTTGCACCAATTCCTCCACTAACTTTTTCCAGACAACCTGTCTGCCTCCAGGCCCCTCATCTCCATTCCACTCTCCCAGCACCTTGAAGAATTTATGTTCTCAAAGCGAATCTCTCGTGGTGTGATGTCCAACCTTCCAATGTCCCCCTCAGAGTAGAGCTCCACCACACTCCTTGGTCCAGTTCCAGCCCACCGCACCCCTGAGGACCTTGCCATGCATTTTATGCTCGACTGCTACGTGTCACCATCCATGCCACCTTTTTCACTGCCTTGGCCCCTGCACTGTGATCCCTCTGCACCCCCTCGCCTGACTCACTAGCTCTGCCTCATCATTCAGACCTAGTTTTGTTCTCATGCCCTCCCAAAAGCCTTTTCTAGCCCCCCGAGCCAGCACTGCACAGTGGCTCTCACAGCCCCGTGTGAACTCCACCACAGCAGTGTAAAGTTCCTGAGTGTGGGTTCCCTGAGGGTGGGCTGCTCGCTCCACCAATACTATGGCCAAGAGCCCACCTCAAGCACGGGGCACGAGCAAACACCTGCTGAAGAAAGGGCCCGTCCAACCTCCAGGGAGAGGGGGAGAGATGCAGGGACTGGGTGGGTCCCACATGATCTAGGTCCCTTTGCCACAGGCCTGGCCTACCTCCAGGGCTCCTTGTTACTTCCTAGGCATATCAGATGCCCTGGTAGTCCTGTCTGTGGACCAAGCCCTGCACCAGAAGGTCCCTCCTGCATTTCCAGGACTCCTTGGGCTGCACTGCTGAACAGGGAATAGCTAGGACTCTCTCAAGGAACCTTCCCACCCTCCTAAAACAAGTGAACAGGACCCAGGGGAGCTCACAGAGGGAGGAGAATGCTTCCTGGAAGAGTAGAAAAGATGGTATAGGAGATTGGCCTTAGGGAATAATAATGATAATACAAATAAAATAGCTAAAATTTATTAAGCACTTACTAAATGCCAGGGATTGTACTGAGGGATTGCTAATTATTATCTTATTTACACCTCACAAAAACCCCATGAGAAGATTCTAATATCTCCCATTTATATACAAAGAAACTAAAGCACAGAAAGATCAAGTAGCTTGCTGAAGGTCCCCACAGAGTCAGGGAGATGGGATTCAAACCTGGCACACTGATTCCATGATCAACTAATAATTGTGTGACTGACCATGACTGTACCGGCTACACCCAGGAGGAGGGGGTTCCAGGCCAAGAGGCCCAAGATTCCAATCTGGCTAGAAGGCCCATGTGCAGGCCAAGTGCTACAGTGAGAAAGGAGATGGCATGCAGGAGGACCTCAAATGCCACACCTGAAGGAGCTGAAGTTTATCTCACGGACAGCAGGAAGCTGCTGAGGATGCTGGAAGAGCAGGGTACGAACAGCTCAGGTTTCACAGATGTACTCAATCAGGAAGCAGAGGCTGGACTGAGAGCAGGGGGGAATCATAAGGGAGGTGGACTCTGGGCAAGGACAGTCTCCTGGGGGCACGTGTCCTGCAGTTTAGGGGAGACAATCAGCTCAGGAAGCTTGAGAGCTTACAGGTGGTCTGTCATTGCTGGATGTGAGTGGTAATGGGAGTGCAGGGAGGATAGTGGTCGCATTTCATGGGCAATAACAAACTTCCATCTCTGGCCTTTTTCCTTTGGGGAGCTAACAGCAACACAGAGCATGACTCCTTAGTGGCTGTGTCCCGGTATCAGGGACACTTAAATCCATCACCCTAGGGTCCGTGATTCCCTCTGCCTTGCCTCTTTCCAGGGATGCCAAGAAAGGCTCTGACTCATTCCTCCTGGTACTGGCTGATTCCCTGGGGGCTTCCATTTATCCCTCTGGTTCTGGAAGTCTTTACTACCCCTTCTCTCGTCACAAGCCCTCAAACAGCAGGCTCCTTCCCTGGCATTTTGCACAATGCCATATGTGCCATCCCCATCTGGATTACAGGTAAATTCCTGATAAGGAGACAAGGATTTGTAGCTGTGCTCCCTTCCACTCCAAGGACTAAGCTGAGAATTTGCCTAGTCCTATATGGGTATTTCAAAGATGGGGAAACTAAGGCCTGCGGCTGGGGGCAGCCTACCCCAGAATGGAGAACTAACTCCCAAACCTCAAATCAGAGAACTGGAGCTGGGATGGCATGAGGCCAGGAGAGAACGAAGTCATTTCCCATGCCATCTCCAAGAGCTACAAGGCCACACTGAAGGCCAACAGCCAACTCCAGAGCCTGCCTGTCCTGGGTGTGCTCAGCACACACCTGCCCTCCAATCTTGGTTCTGGCGAAATACCCAAACCTCCAACCCCTGGTCCAGGCTGGCTGTGAGCTATTCCTGAGTCCCTCCAGGGCATGGGGGGTGGGGAGATTCCTGGAGGAGCCATGGCATCCTACCATTCCTTTTCCCTGCTTGGTAAAACAGATCTAGGGCAAGAAATAGAGAAATCTCGGGGACTGACGGGCCCCAGTCTCAGCAGACCCAGACCCAGTGGAGAGCTCTGCACATGACTGAGCCAGTCTCCACCTCATCACAGAGATCCCTGCCTCTGGGTGCCTGTGCTCACACAGGTGGGACAGAAATCCTGGCTCCCCCCAGCCTTGGGTGGGTTGTACCTTCATGGAAGCCACTGGCTCTGCCCCCACCTCCCCCTTGGGCGCCATCCCTGATTAATGATCTTGTCTTTCTGATTTATGAGCAGCCCCTCCAGACGAGGGTGGGTGCCCCTTACAACCCCGCCCGCCCCGCTCAGCTGGAGTAGGAGAGAATTATTAAATAAACATCCATACGTCATTCCTCCCCCCCACAAGCTGGTTGCGCCGAACCCGTACGGCCCGCTCCGGCGCTGACACGGAGCAGCTGCGGTGATTCATGGGCAGCCGGGCCCTGCACCGCGGCCCATACATCATGCCAGCAGCACTCGCGGCCCCGGCCGAGATAAACTGATCAACCACAACGGGCTGGAATGAATTTATGACAACACAAAATGGAGGGAAACAAATGGGAGGTGACCCTGGGCCACCGACCCGGCCCCGCACCGGCCTGCAATCCACTCTCCTGGCAGGAGGCAAAGATGGAACACTGGCCCTGGAGTGAAGAGGCTGCCTTTGAAGCCCAGGCAACCTAGCCTGCAGTCAGAAGGTGGAGTGGGTTACTGGAGTTAAGTAATGACCAATGGCAGCAGCACCAGGCAGCCCAGACTGGACAATGCCATCTCCTGAGGCCAGAACTGGCTTTCCTTGGGCTTCTGGGAAGTCAGGGAGATGCCCAGCTGATACTAAATCTTTGTGGTTCCCGGGGATCCAGGCCAGGGATTGCCCAGCGCTGCGCGAAGTGCTAATGGATCCCTTTTCCTCTGCCAGAGCACCCAGGCCAAAAATTCCTACCAGAAGTGATGAGACCCAATGTTCCTGCCTAAAACCCACTGCGAGTGCCACCCGGGACAAGAAAAATGAAACCAATTTAGCTCCCGATTAAGAAACAGAAACTGGAGATGAATCAAGTGCGCCGGCTGGGCTGGGCGGCCATACATCACATTCCCCGGGTGGAGGCCGCCACAGCGGGCAGGCAGGCGGGCGGACTGCTCCTCCCTCCGCCAAGGCTCCCGGGGCCGTGGCCCAGCGATCAATTCACAGAGTCACGCTTAGCACCAGCTGGGCTCCACTGCCGGCTGTGTGCCCAGGGCAGCAGCACCGAGCTGCACTTGGGAGGGCCAGAAGCCCTGGCAGCAGGCCTTCCTGCTAGCAAACGGCCCCTCCTCCCACTGAACTGCGGTCCCAGGGCCCCCTCCTGGCCAAACACTTACTTCTCGATGTCGCTGTTCTTGCAGGTCTTCTGCATGGCCTCCTGCTTGCTGCTTTCACCATTGCTGGTGGATGGCATCTCTGCTGGGACAGAGGGGCAACTCACACTCCGGCCAGACTGGGCAGCACAGGTGAGGGGTTGGGCTTGAGTCAGTCACCACCATCCAGGGATACCCCCTCTCCCCCATTACTCCTAACCTGGGGCAGGACTTACCGTCATTGGCCCATTTAGAGAACTCAGGCGTGATGCGTGTGCTGGGAGGGCCGCCACTGGAGGAAAGGAGGGAGGAAGAACAAAGTGAGGCCTGAAGGCGGGCAGGACAGCCCTGAGGGTCAGAACTGGGTTGACCCCTGCCTCAGGGCTTCCTCTCTGTCTGCTCCACACCCCCAGGCCTGTGCCCACACTTGCTTTAGGACTGCGCCCCGGAGTGCCTCTCTCTCCTTGGCTTCACCAGGCTCCTCGCCTGTGCAGGGGATGACATCAGCCTCTGTATATCTGGCATGGTGGTCAAGGACAATGGATCCTAGTTTGCAGCAGGCCACGAGGGTTGAAGCTCAGGAGAGCATGCCCCTCCTGGCCAAAGCTGACTCTGGCCGGGGGTGGTGGTGCAGGTGCATACCGGAGGAGCTACTTTTCTTATTCCCTGTGGCCTGCCGTATCAGCCCCACCAGCACCCACAGTGCTCCAAGGATACTGTGGCTTCCCATACTCCAAAGTGTCATCCCCATCCACATCCAAGTCCGCATCACTGTCCGGGTTCTCTTTGCCGCTGCACATGATGAAGCCGGAGCCTGTGGGAAGCAGGGTGTGAGGAGGGCCTGCGGACAACAAGACTAGGCCGAGGGTGCCCCTCCTGTTGCCTGCAGGTAATGGTTAGGCTTCGGACCTGTTAAGGCCCAGAGGGAAACCTGGGCCTGGGATATATAGAGCCAGATACTCCAGTGCCCCTGACCCTGACATTTCAGGCCCTTCACTCTGCAAACTTCATCTTTCTCTGCCAGTGCATGCTGCTCCAAGTGGTCTCTGCTCATAAACTAGCCCATTCATACATTATGTCACGTCCTTGGGGGACACTCAGCCCCAGGCGTGCTGTCCACCTATCTTCCAGGTCTAGGAAGAACAGGAAGAGGACAGAAAAATTCAGGTCTAGGAATTTCACAGGAAAGGAGTGGGGCCTCCCCCTATGCCCCATTATCCAGCCTGACAAGTCCATCGGAGGAAAGAACAGGCTGGCTAAGGCCAATCAGAGCCACAGAGTGGGACCCCCGGCCAACATCCTGATTTTGGCCGCTAGGTCCTTGCCAGCAAAAACACCAGGCAGCTGTTCAAATATTTGGTGTCTGAAGCGCCTGACATTAATTATTCATCTCCACCTCACTCAGCCCAGATTCCTGGACAAGTGCAGTTATAAAGGGATTAAGAAGGGACAGACGAGGGAGGACAGGCACGCACACCTACTTCTCAAAGCAGTCCATGAAGGCAACCAGGCTGAGCGGAGGCCAGGCCATGGGCCAGGCAGGCGGCTGACCCCTGAGGTGCATCTGGCAAGCCATGGGTGGGCTCTCAGCTCAGGGGGAGGGGCGAGCTGCTGGGGCTATACCAGGCCTGCTCACCTGCCAGGTGATCTCTCTGTCATCCAGGACCACCCTTCCTGATAGCCCAGGGTCAGGTGCTATAGAGTTGTTCCCCAGCTCCCCACTTCCTCCCAGTGGGTCTCAGACCACACCTCACTAGCTAGCACAGCCCTGCCAGGGACAAAAGAATGTGAGACTCTGTGGCTACTGGGATCAGCAAAGAAATACTTAAAGAAGTGAGGAAGCAGCTCAGTGTCTGCCTGATGATTTCAGACATTTCTGCTTGTTCCTCTCAGGTCCTTATACTCTCATTAGGATATGTCTTGTAGGGAGTCCTCAGGCCTCTTATCTGTTCCCTCATCCTGCTTACCACTGAGTTCTGGCCACCTTTCCTCCTGCTCCAGAACCATCGATGGCTCCCCACCGCATGCACAACCAAGCCCACACTCCTCAGCCAGATCCATGCAGATCTGGGTCCATCTCTGTCTTTACCCTTGCTCTCTACTAATTCACTCTGTAAACCCCATGCATGTAGACACAGAGACTGCTCACCAAACCCCAAACATACCCTGTATATCCCACTCTTAAGACCCCTGCTCATGCTATTCACTCCATCTGGAATGTTCTCCATTTTTCAAGCCCTGAAAAACACTGAGTCTTGATCCTTCTCCCTTCTACCCCACCAGTCTCTGGTCTCACAAAGATACCACCAATCCCAAAGGTAAGCAGCACCGGGAAGGAAAGACGCCGGGCACAGCCTGGGCTCCACCTCTCCCTGACAGTCGTCATTTGCCCTCTACCCTGAGGCACTGACACACTTGAGGCAACAAGCAGGTCAGCAGCAGGGTCATTAAGCTGAGAAAACACCAAGTTACAGCTCTGTCTCCTGTTCACAGCCAGGTGTCCTGACAAGCAATTCCCGCCTTGTGGGTGAGTGGCACCTCTATAAACCCTCTGACAGTTTGGGAGACAAACTCCACCATCAATCAGAATGTAGCTATCAGGTTCACTTACAGCTTGCGGCACCCAAGCCCTGCCAACCCCCCTTCCCCAAGTACACGCAGCTCAGCAGCTGGCCTCACATCCTCTGCTCGGTCTGGCCCTGCCTAGCCCTGCCTCGTAAGTGGAAAGCAGAGAACCCTGGCACCACATGTGAGCCCAATATGGCTCCATGGCAAAGCAGAGAAAACAAGGTACTCCAGGCCGGGCACGGAGGCTCACGCCTGTAGTTCCAGCACTTTGGGAGGCCGAGGCGGGCGGACCACAAGGTCAGGAGAGCGAGACCATCCTGGCTAACACGGTGAAACCCTGTCTCTACTAAAAATACAAAAAGAAATTAAGCCGGGTGTGGTGGCCCGCGCCTGTAGTCCCAGCTACTCTGGAGACTGAGGCAGGAGAATGGCGTGAACCCGGGAAGTGGAGCTTGCAGTGAGCCGAGATTGTGCCACTGGACTCTAACCTCGGCGACCGGCGACAGAGCGAGACTCTGTCTCAAAAAAAAAAAAAAAAAAAAAAAGAAAAGAAAAGAAAACAGGGTACCCCAAAGCTGCCAGGAAAAGCTCCAGCTTCTCAACACAGAAAGTAGCCCTGTGGCCTGAAGTCCTTTTCTCTGCAGTCTTACTGCCCACCATGCCTGGCCCAGGACTCATACTCCATTAAACAGAGCTACCGTGGTCTCCCAAATCCTCTGTGCTTTCTCATGCCCCCATGCCTCCACACCTCCTGCTCTCTGCCTAGAACCTTATCCCTCCTGGTCTGCAATGCACATGCCTGCTCCTTTGGCAAGTCTGACTCAGCCCAACCATTAACTCAGTGCCCACACAGAGCAGCTGCTCTCTAAATCCCTGCTCAAGGAAAGAACTCACACCTCAATGCCATTCTTTCAACCTTTATTGGGCTCATCCTCTGGTTGGCTCCATGTTGAGAACAGAGAGCTTCAAGACCTCATCCCTGTCCTCACGGTGCTCTGCGTGGTAGATGGGGCTTCCCAGCTTCTTATACACAGGTGGCCCTTCCCTGGTGTCCACCCAGACTTCTGTGTAACTCCAGAATCATATTTATTACCACATATTGTCACTGTCCCTCACCAGACTGGAAGCTGCAAGGGTCCCAAGTTTGACTCACTGTTGTGATCTCAGTATCAGCCAGCAGAGCTGGCTGGGCTGATGGCTGGCGCCACACAGCACACCCCAGCAGTACTGGCTAAACACTGGCGACACTGCTGTATTAGGTCCCAGTTAGCGGGTGGCCTGGAGAAATCTCTGAGGATACAACTTTCCTTATCAGATCCCAGCTCCCAGCTCCCAGGCCGGCAGCAGCTTTCTGTTCCTCTGGCCAGTCAGGCAGGATGGACAGCACGACACACTTTTTTTGCCAAAGAAAAGGCCCCTGCCTCTGGTCTGAGCCATCCACTCTGACCCTGACCCCATCCTCCAGCTAAGACAGATGTTGGGAACCTCTCCCTACCCCCACAGGTGTTCAGAACAGGCTGCTGCCAATTTCACTCTTGTGCTGCCCCAGCCTGCTCCAACCTCTTTCCCAGCACATTAAACTTTATTTTCTTAATGAAATGTCACTTGCTGACTTCTGGCAGAATCATAATAAAAAGAAACGGCCATAAAGCCGTTTTATGCAGACAGCACCCCCGCCAGCTTGCCCCCCCGCCGCTTGGAGAGGAAGGCTCCGCAGTCGTTTGATGTTCTCAGCTGCCGGACTCTCCCAAGCCAGTACTCAGAGGCAAGATGGCACAGACAGCTCCTTTCCAAGTCTCTGGCTCCTCTTCCATGTAGCTCCAGGGATAACAGGCAAGCTGCCACTCCTACTGCTGCTATCCAGGGAAGGAACTCAGCCCCCAGGACCTCCAAGATGGCCCAGAGTACCCTTCAGTCACCAGGGAGGGCCCCTTGCTACGGTTCTGCCCCACCTTAAAGTGGCATGAAGGCCTGAGCCCTCACCCACAGGCAACCTAAGCCTGATGGTCAATGATACCCAGCAGGGTGGTGCCAGAGTTGCCCATTCCTGGCAGGGTGGGCAGTGCAAAAAAAAAAAAAAAAATCCTTCTCCTCACAGTGAAAACTTAGCAACAAAGAGGGAGAGAGTTAAGTGCAGAAATGAAACACAGGTCTACATTTTATAAAAACGACCCTTCTCCCATAAACTCATTTCTTCCTGGGTTATTGAGAAGGGAGAAAAAAAAATCAGTGTTAATTTAATCAATTGATCAGATGATCGATTGAGAAACTGGAGATGCCCGTTTACTGGGGGTAGTATCATCCTGGAACCTGAAACCACAAAAAAGGAGGCATCGATTTCCTCACCTGCTGCTCCCAACAAAACCAGAGCCCAGGGAGAAAGGAAAGTCTCGGGGCCCTCCAGAGGCCTGCGCTCTCCAACACGGAGGGCAGGGGCAGCAGCTTCCGGCGAGTTTTACACTGGAATTAGTTACAGATGCAGTTACGGTGTCTTGTGTAAACGCCATCGATTGGGGAGCTGACAGTCTGGGGAGCTGCGATGCGGGACAATCAATCGGCCTGCAGTGTCACCTGCCACCTCGCTGAACAGTTGACAATGCAATTATCCAGTGTGGAGGCAGGGAGTTGGCGTGTGTCAAACGCACTTAGCCACTTTCCGGGCCTCCTCGATAACGCGTTTCACTGCCTCACGTCAGGAGAGACGCAGAGAGACAGACGCCGTTGAAAACCATTGATACTTGCTCCTTCTGCCTGCACTCCCTCTGTCCTAGCTTAACAATTGTGTTCCAAAAGGCGATTAAATCCCGTCAGTTGCCACAGGGGACAGAAGGTGCCTTGCTCCTTGCCACCTCTCCTCACCCCTCCCAACAGGCGACAGAGATAACTAAAGGTGGTAAGGAGTCACAAGGCAGCAGCACAACCCTCTCCACTCCAAGACCGCCTCCAGCAGTGTGCTGTTCCAACACCTGTCACTGACTGGACTGACTGGACCAGGAGCAGAGCTGCACTGGGGGACATTTTTAGCACCTGGGGCTCCTTTCTTTTGAGAACCAGCACACCAAAGGAGGCAGCAGCTAGGGCAAGGCCTATGTGCCCATGCCCTGGGGCCTACGACACCTCTTACCCCCTTGCCCCATACTTCTGGCGCTGAAATTTTATCAAGAAGTAGCCAGATAAAAGATTTGTGCCAGGCTGGGTGTGGTGGCTCATACCTGTAATCCCAGGAGGTCGAGGGGGGCGGATCACCTGAGGTTTCAGGAGTTCAAGACCAGCCTGGCCAACACGGTGAAACCCTGTCTCTACTAAAAATACAAAAATTAGCCGGGTGTGGTGGCACATGCTTGTAATCCCAGCTACTCGGGAGGCTGAGGCAGGAGAATCTCTCGAACCCAGAAGGTGGAGGATGCAGTGAGCCGAAATTGTGCCACTGCACTCTAGTCTCCAGCCTGGGTGACAAAGTGAGACTCTGTCTCAAAAAAAGAAAAGATAAGATTTGTGCCACAGCTGCTCTGCCTGTTTGCTTCATGACTTCTCATCCAGCTACTTGGAACCAGCTTAAATGTAAGGAACTCATGAAAGATAAGAAACGCCTCATGCCGGGACCTGAACAGGACAGAGACCGTGCACTGCTGACTGTCTTAACACCCTTCTTCTCCCTACCCACTCCACCTGTTTGGTTCAAAGGGGCTTCATGCTGGATTTTAGCAATGCATTCACCTCCAGGGCTTGAAGATATAGCTGCAGCCTTCTATTTCCTGTGATGCTTCCTGGGAAATTCCTCCATCTCAACACTCTTGTGACCACATCACTGCCACCTTATTTGAAACCAATCATTCCCATGTCCTCCTTCCAGCATGTCCCTTCCAGATATGAGGAGCTCCGGGCTCCCCAATGCAGTTGGGTGAACTCTCACTGGCAACCAACACACAGGAGGGACCACAGCTCACCACTGTAGGTCTCTTCTCCAGGATCCAGGAGCTGGATGGAGGACAGGAGAGGAAAGGCATGGCTCCTCAGTCACACACCTCCTTAGACTACAGGTGGAAGCAGGCTTGTCTTAAGGGCTGTATAGTTAGGTTTCCCCTGTAGTCTGCTTCTCTAGCGTAGAAGTCCCTTGCTTAGCCCAGGTTTGGTATGGTACCCAAGAAAAACATCTTTTCTCCCTACCTGCGGATCTCTTTTAATGGAATGTTGGTGGCGCACTAGGTTCTGTGTGCTGCCCTTTGTGTAAAGAGCAGTAGCAGGTTAGAAAATCTGTGGTTCTGAAAGGACAATCAACAGCTTAGGCACACAGCTTAAGTATTTCTTCTAGAATTGGGAAGGTCAGAGCGCCTCCTAGGCAGCAAAAATTCCTTCCAACTTACTTATTTGAAGTAATACCTATTTCCTTTAGTCTTTTCAAAAATCTATTTCCAGTGGGACCTACCTCAGTGCTCGCCTGCTCTGTCTGGTTATTTTGTCCTAAAATACCAATCCGAGCACTCCCAGGCCTGAGATATCTGGGAGCTCCCCCTCAGTAACCACAGGTCCCCATCTCTAAGGCCTGTTGCCCTCAGCCAAGTGTCTCCACTGAAACTCTTGCCTGTTCACTGCTTCCCACAGCAGATTACATTTGAGGTAACCCATCTGATCCATAAGACCAACCCCCAGGGGCCTGGTGGGAAGCTTTGCTGAGGATGACCAAGGGGCCCTAGTCTGGGAGGAGGGATGGGGGTGATCGGATACAGGAACTTATCTGCAATTCTTCACTTCTTTCATATCTAACAAGGACGGCAATCTCTGTTCTGTCAGCACGCACAGTGCAGTTTAAATGGGCCTCGCCACTCGCCTGCTCATCCTGCCTCTGCCTCCCTCTCTCTGAAGTCGGCTGGGCAGCTTCTTCAGCTGGCGTTATCACTCCCTCTAACCGGTCTTGGCAGGCAATCTAATTCCTCCTGAAAAGGTCACCGCCATTTTAACTGCCTTTCAATCACATTAAGCACGCGCTGCCCGGCTTGCGGCCCGGCCCGCCCGGCGGGCGATCAATGCGCTGCACTGACACCAGCCCGCCTGGCGGGGCCACACCCAACCCCCCAAGAGTTGGGGCCTCTCGGTCCTGGCCAGGGAGGGTAGGCTTGACAGATGGCCAGCTTTTGCAGACAGGGTTTTGGGGGCAGAGGCAGTAGGGATCAGCCAGGGCCTCCCTTTGATAGTCCCCCCACCGAGGAGCCTCAGCCTCCTCCGCTCCACTGCGCCCCGCTCTCTGCCTCGTGGCCCCCGCTGATCTCGCTGTAAAACAGCCTTTCAAGTCTGCCTGTCTTTTGACTGCACTAAGCTGTTTAAGAGGCGGCAGCAGCTTCTATCAGGAAAGCTGGAGCAATTCTCTGCAGATAAAGGCACCTCCGGCCCCTGTTCCCTCTTCAAGTCTCACTCTCATTCTCGCTCTCCAAATCGCTCAAAGAAAAGCCCCCTTTGAACTCCCCTCAGGAATTCTTGAAAGGAACAACCTCACAGTGTAAACACTCAGGGAAAACGGATACCCGCCCAGGGCCTAAGAGCCCCTCACACTGCTCTGCAAGTGCATCCCGGCACAAGGGAAATACTCTTGTCAAATCAGCAGGCCCTTCGCAGCTTCATCCTCCGTAAGCCCTGTCTGGTGCCCAGAAGCCATCAGGTCCAGGTCTGTGCCAAGGAACCTAAGAAGTTGCCACAGCAATGGAGGATGTGAGCAGTTGCAGCTGCCAACAGCGCTAACCAGAGCGGCATGCTGGAACTGACCCTGTGTGGCTGCCACCAAACACCCATGTGTCCAACTCACAGGACAGACAATCGTCAGCTCTGCTGCTCACTCTTCTAGGGCGGGCCTCAGACACTCTAAGGCTCCAGTACAGGATGAGTGAAATGGCAAACTCACACTCTCCAGCTCCGGTTCAGGGAGACGGTTTGATCTGACTAACCTTCCTGATTTATGTTTTGGCTTGCCCCCAAACACCTGGGTAATGTGAGAGACGCCCAGAGGCATAATGTCCCATCTGGCCTCTTAGCCCCTTCGTGGAACCACAGTCTGCACTGGACGGCCCTGCAGAGACCACTCCTCAGCATCCGCCCAGGTAGCGTGGCCCCATGGAGGCAGAGAACTTCTTCCCAGCTGCTGTGAGATTCCCCAGGGACCATACACAGCAGTACTCCCAAAGGTGTTGCCCACAGAACGAGCAGCAGACGGGAAGCAGATTGGCTCACTTAATGACCACAAGCTGCAGTACCAGCTGTGCTCATGCACAGAAAGAGAGAAGAGCTGGAGGCCAAGAGGCAGACAGCTCCCCTTTTCCCCTGCCCAAGGCTGGGGAGTTTAACAAGTCACTGACCCTGGGCACCCAACCAATTCTGCTGTATGACCTGGTGGGGGGTGCCAAGCCTTGCTCCTCCAAGGAGCTGGGAGGGCACTGGAGATAGGCAGGGCCCTGCAGCAACTGGGGAGAGCCCAAGGGAAGGAGGGAGCAGCTGGGCCCAGGCCCCTCTTGCTTCAGGGCAGAGGGCGCCCAGGGAGAAGGGATGGGATCAGAGCTAAAATTAGATTCACCAATGAAGCTCATGGGAGGTCAAATTTTGCCATAACTCACTCTCTCCTCTGTAACTGATTTCCCTGACATAGGGCTGAAGAGGAGGAGGAGGAAAATCCAATGTGTTTGCCTGGAAGCCCTCAGGGCCCCCAGTGCTAGAGGTGTACAGCAGGTTGCTGGATTCTCATTTATCAGCCTTAAGAGGGATGGAGTGATAAATGCATAACCGTCCCTTTAATATTTTATGCAGGTGCTAACGCGGCTTGGCTGTCACCTTCAATGCATCACCCGAGGCTGAGAGCCCCCCTCGTCATTCCTAGCTTGCAGCCTCACAATTCCATTTCCCCACCCAAATACATCCATTTTAATATGCACATCACAGGCAGGCAGCACGGTCACAAAGAAGCCCCACCAGCAGCAGTCCCCACGTGGTGGAACGGATGGATGACCAGCCACCAGCCTCGGCCTCTTGGCTCCCAATAGATGGATACCCAGCAGAGGCCTGGCACCGGAGTGCCACTGTCTATGTGTCAGCTGCTTGTACCTCGGAAGCCACCTTCCAGAAGAGTGGTGGCCCGTATCCGCTTCTGCCCACACCATTCATACTCCTCAAAGCGGTTGTTGTTCTCATGCTCGATGTCCACAGCATCATCCTCAGCCATGCAGGAGCCTTCCCTCTGTGAAGAGCAGAGCAGGATCATGCTGGGCCCAGGCCATCCCCACCTGCTCCCCACAGTCTGTGATGAAGGCACAGCTCTAGCCTCAGCTGTGGTGCGCCAAGTGGGCCCTCAGCTCTAGGGCTCCTCTGAAGCAAACCAATTTAGAGGTCAAAGACCTGGGCCTCTTCCCAATAGTTTTCCACTGGAGCCCAAGGAGGGAATGAGTGAGAGTGAAAGCAAAGGGAGAGAGCAGTGGACAGAAGTGAAGAAGCTGCTGAGACTACATGGAGACCCCAAGAGCCCAGATTCAGGGATAGTCTGCAGCTAGTGTTGGGGGAGGGGAACGGGGAAGGAAGGCGGGTGGTGATGGCCCCTCTACCTTAGAAAGGCAATGCTCCACATGCCTACTCATCTCCTGCTCCGATCCTGCCAGGGGGCGGTTGCACAGGGGACATACCTGCCCTTCATCTTGCTTCCTCCGTTTCATTTTCCCAATCCGAGCTGCACGGGGGAACCGAAAACAAAGCACAGAACAAGCAGACGGTCACTGCAGCCCCCAAGGTCCCAGTGGAGCTGACACATCCTGACCTCTTGCCAACCACTAGCGTTTTTATTCAGTGCCTGATCTGGCCCTCATCTTGAAGTACCTCCTGCTCCTTTGGGGACTGGGCTTTGCCAAGAGCACCTGGGGAGGAGACTGGTGCTAACTAAGCCAGTGAGTAAGTCTACTCTTTGGCCACAGCTGGTGCAAGGTCTACCCATACCTTTATTTGCAGTGTTTAGTTAAGCGTCCAATGGGCAAAGACACTCCATGTTGCTAGGTATCTCTCCAGAAAGCCAAGACCACGAACTCTTTTGGTGTCAGGAAATACAACTCTAAAGAGCATCTCTTGGCTAGAACCTAACCCCGCCAGTGGCCTGACTTGGCCTGCTGTTCACTCATCAGCTAAATCCTCCTTTGTTCCTGGGCCAAGAGCCCTGAGGTACAGCTCCTAGCATCCCACCTAGCATCTTAACAGGAAGAATTTCTCTGAGGTCCACTGATCCCATTTTACAGAAGAGGAGACTGAGGCCCAGTCACAAAGGTAAGAAGGTCTGGGTCAGACCTTTGGCAGCCAGGTCAGAAGGCTCAGGGAACCCTTATTGTGAGAGGCAGCCCTTATTGTGCCCACCCGAACCTGTTCCTTCATTTCTAATCAGTACAGAGGGGCTGGCAGGCCCTGGAGGCAGAGGGCTGCCTGCCATGTTGTCCCGCAGGGGGCTCAGTTCCAAAGTGCACACTGCAAGCCCACAGCACTGCTAATTAATGCTGAGCGATGCAATCATTTCTAATTAGCTCACTAATCCCTCTCTGCAGCCCTCCTGTCACTGAAGCAGGAAGGGGTCAAAACAAGAAACTCTGTTCCCTCTAGTCCCTTCCAGAATGCCACAGCAGGATCAGAGATGGCTACTCTGGGACCAAAGTGATGGGGAGGGGGGAGAGCCAGCCAAGGAGGGAAAGGTTCCCCAGTGCAGGGCCAGGAAGAACTTTCTCATGGACAGCGACCCTGACAGGAAGTTCATGAATGCATTCTAGGAGGGGAACACAGGTGAGAGCTGCTATGTTACAATTTAGAGCTTCTACTGTGTGTCAGGCTCACAGTCAAGTACGTTACCCAAGGTAGCTCATTTACTACCACTTGCTGAAGCTAGATTGCATTATCCCATTTTAACAGATGAAGAAACCCAAAGCTTAGAGAGATCAAGGCACGTGTCCAAGTAGCTAAAAAGTGGCAAAGGCAAGATAGGAAACCAGGCCTGACTTCGTAACCTAGAATGCCCTTCTGTTCCAAGGGGACCCCCTAACTGAGCAGCATCAACAGACTGGTCCCAGTGAGTGTGCTAGAGCTCCAGCTCCTGCCTGTTGTGAGCCTGAGGCAGGGAGCTACTCCAACTCCAAAACAGAGTGACCCCAGAAAGACCCAAACCAAAAGGAAAGCTACCATCCTGCCAGAACTGGGCATGGAGTTTGAGAAAACTTGGTCTGTAGCCCAGTCCATCTCTTCAATTTCCTGTGTTTTCACTATAGGTGACATGACTGTGTCCTAGTGCCCCACTTGACTTTGTGGACAAAGATCGAGAACTCTTCACTTTGGCTGCCCAAACTCTTGGAATCTCCAACTTAGGTAGCCTTGACACTGTAGAGCCAGGGCTGGGATGGACAATGGACGTGAAACCTCAGAAAGGCACTGAGCAAAGGACCCTGAGAGTTTTAGAAAGTGTAGTATGGAGCAGTGTGCCAACACAAAGCTTCCTCCCTACCATGCCTACACCAGGAGAACGCCTCCCTGGGTAAGAAGGTGCTGATGATACCACAATGTTCGATGACTAAGGAAACGAATCTCATGGAATGGTCAAGAAAAGCACGATACTGGATGTGCTCCTTGCTCAGGACACACAGGCCAGCAGATGATCCCTTGTAGTCCCTGGAAAGCACCCTGAGGGACTGGGCTTCATTTGGAAATTCTCAGAGAAGGCAGGTTTGGTTTTCATCTTCCCATTCATCTTCTAAATCCTGAACTAAGCTTACCAAAGTGTAGTAGGGAAAGTTCTGTTCTCTATCCAGAGGCTACGTATGAGTAGGAAGAATGAAAGCATGTGCCAAGTAGGTAGCATGGCATGGTTGGAGAAACACGGGCTTTGGCGGGAAACAAACTTCAAATGAATCACGGCTCAGTTACATCCCAGCTGTGTGCTTTTAAACAAACCACTTTCACCTCTCAGAGCCTGTTTTCTTATTCACAAAAGGCGTGTAATACTCCTCTCAGAGGTGTTGTGAGAATGGTGCTTAACATGGCGCCAGCTCATCATGAATGTTCTCCCTTTTCCAGACCAGGGCTCAGCCTGGCAGCAGAACCGACGTGGTAAGAGCTGGGGATCTGAACTCCATGGCCTCTCTCACTTACCAGCTGGTCCAGAGACCCTAAACCCCTTACAGTCACCCCCCAGATACCACACCCCAGTAAGCACAAAAAGCTAGGATCGTTCAATTGTATTCAGCAAACAGGAATGCTCTAGAGGTTTGAATCCAAAAGGGGGGCTGCTAGGTAGTGCATACACGGCCTGCTTTCAGAGAAGGCCTCTAAGAGCTGTCGAGCCCACGCTGATCACCTTTGTGAAATGTGGGCCGACTGGTAACTCAAAGAGCCCTGGGATGAGTTAGTTCCTGTTGCCGTGGGAACTCCAGATCTCACTGTATTGTCAAGTCTCAGCAGAGAGGCTGTATTCACACTATTGGGCACTGATTAAAAACTGGAAGAAAAACATTCTCAGCGCCCTGCAGGTTTGTATAGTGAGGTCCCAGCAGTTTGCAAATTCAAAGCTGAGTTCCCGAGTAGAATTGTGTAGCTCGTTCCTCATTCCCCGGCACTTATTGCCCCCACCCAGGGCTCTTCAGGGCCTTTAGAGAGGTTTGGGCAAGGACTGGGAGCCATACCTCCATTAGACAGACGGGGAAACTGAGAGCGGCAGCTTTGGTTTGCACATACTCAGGCGCCGTGACTGCGAAGAAGCCAATGGGCCCAAAAGTCGAAGAGACCCAGGCAAGCCAGGAGCGGCAGGCAGTGAGGGAGGGAGGAGGCCGGGGGTGGGGCGGAGGGAGGGGCCGGGCAGGACTCACCATTCAGTCGGGTCTGCCGGTTGGCTCGTACTCGCAGAAAGGTCTGGGAGAAGATCGCGGGCAGATGCAAGAAAAGAAAAGAGAGCGTCAGGCGCGGCCTGGAGTCCTGACCCCCGCCCCAGCACCGGACCCCCAACCAAGCCTGCTCCGCCCCAAACAGCCCGTAAACAAACCTACTTCCTCCCTCCCGCCGGCCCCTCTGCTCCTCCGGCCGCTCCGGGCTCTCGGCATAGCCGCCGGACGCTGCTCTAACGGGACCCCGCGGCCGCTGCGCGGTGCCGCCCCAGCCCCGGCCTCCGGCACTCTGGGCCCCACGGCCGCCCGGCCGGCGAGGGCGGCGATGCGGGCGGATTCCCCCCGGCTGCCCGGCGGCGGCGGCACCTCAGCTCCCAGCGGCGGCGGCGGCCATGTTGGCCCTGATCACGTGATCTGCCGCCGTCGCGCGCTGGGGGTGAAAGTTCACAATGCGGGGGGGCGGCCGGACCGAGACCAGGAAGCTGCCGTTTGTACTCCGGTAGCAACCAGCAGAAGCCTCCCCGGGGTCCCTCCCACCGCCCGTGAAGCCTACCAACCCCAGCTTTAGCGGCTGCAAAGTCCTTCCACCTCCCCCCTCCACGCCCCCTCCCGCTGCGGGGCTCCTTTCGCCCCACCGCCCGGCCCCAGCTCCCGCCTCCTGTGCCTGCCTTCCGCGCGGCTGCCCTTAGGGCAGAGGCATCGCGTTGGGCGCTTTGCAGGAGACAAGGCGTCGGAATTCCCGATCGTCCGTGGGCGATCCCCGCCCAACCCCTAGGCCACCCAGTTTTGTTATCAGACGACTCCCAACATGTCAGCTGTCTGCTGCACGGCCCCTGGAGCTCCCATAGGCACGGCATACCCACATGGCCAACATTAAACTCAGTATCCGCCAAACAGAGGCCTTTCTTTTGGGTTCCCTATTCAAAAGAGGAAGCCATCATCTACTCAGGTGTGCCCACAGACTAAAGTTGAGAGTCGCCCCTGACCCCACCTTCTCCATCCATCACACTCAGTCCTTTTCTAGATCCTGAAAGTCTACTTTGAAAGGTCTCTAGTTTTCTCAACTCCACCTTTGTATCTCCTACTCATCCTTCCTGGTCTGTAACTGAAAAATAGCTTTGCCTTGTGTAAGAGTACATTCATCTCTGCGCTGTTATCATAGCTTGTGTAGGTTTTTATCAGTGGACTGACCACTTCAGGGTTGGGGCCATGTGTGAGTTATTTGGGTGAACCCAGAGCCCAGCATGGTGCTGGGCATAGGCAAGTCAGCCCTGAGTTTTTTTCCATGGTTGTACCTACCTTGGTTGTCGTTGTGCTCCAGTCATACATAATCTTACGAGCTCTCTGAATTTGCAGCTGTTTCCTGTCTCATCTTTTGGTCTCCAGCTTCTCTCTCTGCAACCCATCCTCCACACTACACACAATGTGATACTTCTATTGGATACAATTAACCCTCTCCTTCTTTAAATCCTTCAGTGGTTCTCCACCAAGATCTGCAACCTGGCATATAGGCCTGCCCTGTCTGCCTCGCCAGACTCTTCTCCCACTGCTATTCTCTCCCTTTACACTCCTGCCACTCAGCTTTGCAGAGCTAACTGTAGCTCTTTGAGCACTCCATGCTCTGGACTCCAGGCCAGAGAGCCTCCATGGCCTCCAGTATCCCCTGCTTGGTTAACTGTTGTTCATCCTTCAGGACTCTGGTAAGACTTAGTTCTGTCCCCCAAGCCTGGGTTTGATGCCTCCTCTGAGTTTTCGCAGTTCCACTGCTTCTCTTTGATCATGTATATTTTGACTGTTTGTTTACATATCTGTCCCTTGTACCTGGGAGGTCATCTCTAGCCATTTACCCAGCACAGTGTCTTGCATGAAAGAGACATCAGTGGGAAGGGGAGAAAGACTTTATGAGATAAGCCCTGAGCCCAGTGATGGGTTGGTTGGGAAACAATCTCAGATTGAGGGCCAAACAGACTCAAGTTCAAGTCCTAATTCTGTTACTTGCAATTTATATGTCCTTAGAAAAGTCACTTCTTTCTAGGCCTGTTTCCTTGGTAATAGATTGGGGATGATGAATACAGTTGCTATGAGGTTTAAGTGAGGTAATGATAAAGAGGGCTATGAGGTCAGCAGGGGCTAAGTAAATGAGAATTCAAACTGGAAACCAAGGCTGGGCACGATGGCTCATGCCTTTAATCTTAGCACTTTGGGAGGCCAATGCAGGAGGATTGCTTGAGCCCAGGAGTTCAAGACCAGCCTGGGCAATATAGTGAGAACCTGTCTCTATAAAAAACAAAAACCAAAACCCAGAAACCAGTACCCGCTGCTTTCAAGGCCTAGCTCAGTGACTTTAAAAATCCAACATAGCTGAACAACTACTACATGCCGGGCCTTGTGTAAAGAGCAAGGGACGGGATACCCAGCTAGTCCCTGGGTTGCTTTCCAGCTTCATCTACTAACTTTCCTTGCATTCTACTTTCTAACAAAACCAAACTACTGGCAGGTCCCCAGATATATCATTCTGTTACACCTCTGTGTTCTCTGTACATAGTGTTGCCTTTATATCTGGAGTAACCTTTCTTCCTTGTCTGCCAAGTGAACTTCTGTTCCTTCTCTGAGTCCATTTTCAGTCATTATCTCCTGTGTGAAGCTTGCTCTGATTTTCCCTTCCTTCTACTGTAGTATCCTAGAAACTTATTCTTTATTATTAATTTTTTTTAAATTTTATATTTTTAGTAGAGACAGGGTTTTGCCATGTTGCTCAGGCTGGTCTTGAACTCCTGGCCTCAAGCAGTTTACCTGCCTTGGCCTCCCAAAGTGCTGGGATTACAGGCATGAGCCACTGTGCCTGGCCCCTAGAAACTTATTTATACTCCTGTCATGGCACTCAAAACACTGGACCGCAATTATCTATCTGCAAATCTAACCCCTTGAAGGCAAGGACACTAAGCTGAGCATGAGTGAGTACTAGATAAATGTTTGAGTAAAGGAAGGATAAGACAAGGTCCTTGCCTTGGAGAAACTCCAAGTCTAGTGGAGTCAGATTCATTGTGAAAGATTAAATACGGCCAGAATTATTTGCATCTTCTCCTATCAAGAGCTGCCTTTCCTCATCCCTTGATTATGGGCTAGCTTTGTGACTTGCTTTGCTTAATAGAAGCTGGTAGAAGTGATGTGTGAGTTCCAGATTCTAGGCCTCAAGAGGCCTTGTAGCTTTGGCATTTACCTTCTTGGTGTGACACTGCCCTGAGATTGCTAAGTAAGAAAGCTATTGAACATACTGGAGGATGGGAGGCCACATGGAAGAGAGCCAAGACACCCAATCTCCCAAACATGCAGTGAGGCCATTTTGGACTTTCCAGCCCAGCCTGTCCTCCGGGATGAATGAGCTGCATGAGTGAGGAAATGCCCACTCAACCCACAGCATCATAAATAATGAGTTGTGTTAAGCCACTAAATTTTGGGATGTTTTGTAGATAACGGAAACATACCTAAACAGGTGATCACAATGTAGGGTGACAGGGGCAATAACCAGGACACACAAGGGTCATGAGATAGCTCATCCAGAAAGGCTTCCTGGAGGAGATGATATTTGGGCAGGATTTGGAAGCATAAATAGAAATTTGATGGAGTGGGGTAAAACAGTTCTGTTAGAAGAAATAGCATGTGAAAAGATATAGAGGCAAGAAAGAAATGCGTCATCCAGGGAGTGGTGAGTGTTAGTTCAGTGAGCATAGCCCATAGGATTCATGGACAGTATGTGGAATGGAAGCTGGACATACAGGTTGAATCCGTATCACAGAAGGCCTTGCTGCCATGATAAGGAGCTTCAGCTTTATCTTGTAGGATACAACGTAGTTTGATTTGTCCTTTAGGAGGTGTGCTTAGAGTCTAGAACAGGGTCTTGGGTCTTAACCTGGGCTTCAGAGATCTCTAAGTGGTACTGGGATGGGCTCTAGAGCTTTCCTAACCTCCTGAAATTGTATGTATAATACTGCATGTGTGTGTGCCTGTGTGGTATGTAAAAACACATGTGTATGTTTTTAGGCAAGAGAGTCCATAGCTTTCCTCATAGTCTCTAGGAGATAAAAGAAATACATTTGTGGGGAGGAAGGTGGGTCAGGCAGTTGAGGCATTGTTGCCTGATGGTTACTCTTTCCTAGTTGAACAGATGGCAAGGTGCATGCCATGAGTGCAGTACAGAGGACGGGCCTCTGAAGGTGGGGCTCTGTCTGTTCCTCCAGACCAGAATGCTCTGCAACAAAACCTTGTCTCTGTTCCCTCTCAGATCAGAATTCCCTGGGGTCTGGTCATTTCTCTGCCTTGAACCAGGGTTGTCTGGATCGGGGCAATGTCTCCCAGGGGCTTATTGGGCTTCGTCTCTGAAACTGGGGTCCTTTAGAGAGAGCAGGGATCCCTTCCCAGGGCTTGCTCTTGGGCTCTGCAGTTTGAGTCCCGTGTGAAGGCATTCGGTGGAGTCTGTCCAGCCGTGCTGGGCACTCTACTCTCCAAGCTCTGCACCCTGTGCCAGGCCAGGCTGTGTCAGCTGTAAGGAAGGGGTGCAGAGAGAACACCTTTCTGTAATTCCCATAAGGGGTCAGGTGTGCCAGCAGGGCCCCTGGTTCCCTACCCCAGCTTACAGGTCCCTGCAGCCCTGTTTTTCCACATCAGATCACGGCTGTTCTTCCCTTCTCACACTGGCCCTCCCTGAGAAGCGCTGTTGCCATTTGGACAAATGTTCCTTGGAATAGGAATTGTTTTCTTTCATCGAACGGCTCTGGGGTTCTGAAAGACAGGGCTCTGCCTCTCCTTAGACAAAAGTTTTGGGGGAAGTTCTTTGTCCTTCCTGCTCCAGAGAAGGTCTATCTATAGCTAAGATGCTACCCTTAGGCCCCTCTGCTATGATCTTGTAGGACTGTGTGATGACTCCCTTCCTATTTGCCCAAGACGCTCACAGGCAGTGTCCAGGGTTGGCGGCATTGAATGGTTATTTGCTTAAGGTATCATGCTTTTCTTTTTTTGAGACGGAGCCTTGCTCTATCGCGCAGGCTGGAGTGCAATGGCGTGGTCTAAGCTCACTGCAACCTCTGCCTCCCGGGTTCCAGTGATTCACCTGCCGTAGCCTCTGGAGTAGCCGGGATTATAGGCGCCTGCCACCATGCCTGGCTGATTTTTGTATTTTTAGTAGAGACGGGGTTTCACCACGTTGGCTAGGATGGTCTCGAACTGCTGACCTCGTGATCTGCCTGCCTTGGACTCCCAAAGTGCTGAGATTACAGGCCTGAGCCACTGCGCCCAGCCAGTATCATGCTTTTGAAGTCTGAAATCTTCAGGTGATTCTGGGCTGTGTATCTGGGTCTCTTATGAAACCAAACCCCATAGGATACTTCCTGATGGATAGAATGATTCAGAGGTGCTCAGAGCCCATGGAGCCCACATAACCTTGGCATCTCTCCCTAAAATCCATCTATTTAAGGCCTATTCCCTGACACCTATGCCTCCTGGGTTCATTTAGGGGCACTGGACACAGAGGGAACCAAACCCAGTTCAGGCCTCTCCTGTGGCCTGTGGAGGAGAGGAGGAGTTAGCACCAGGTAGGCTCTTGAAACCTTCCCCCAGGTGAGCTTGCTTCTCATGGCCACCCACCACCCCTCCTCACCTGGTATCTGTCTGAGTGGTGGAGGTCATCGGTGGCAGATGAGTGGGGTGATGCCGTTGGAGACTCTCCTTCCCTCTTGATGGAAGCAGACAACAGGAGGGACTGGAAGAAGAAAAAGGACACGTGGCCTCAGGCCGAATGAGACCTACAGTCAGTCTCTAGAGTTCCCAGTCCTGTGGCACTTTTGGGAGCGAGGCAAAGAGAAGGAGGCTGAGGGATAGAAAGACCACTCTCGAGATTCTAAAGGCATGGTGTCAAGTCCTGGGAGTGTAGTTGTGGGAGAGCATGGCTTGGTTTTAGGGATGGGTAGAGACCCCCTGAGGGACCCTGCTTAGGCTAATCTCTGCCCCAGTGGAGCGAGACTCCCAGTCCACTCCCAGTAGACTGAGACTGTATATGTTTTGTTTTCCCTTGGAGAGCAGAGACTCTGGGATCCCCATGAAGGGTTGGGGGTAAAGCCATATACCTGCTACCCTGCCTGCCCTTAATACAGGCTGATGGCAGCCTCACAATAGAGACAGTAAATTAAATAGCATGTGAGTTTCCCACGTGCAGCTAGGGATGTCCACTGGTCCATTTATCCTGGTGCTACGTTGATGACCCTAGCAAAAACCCCAGCAAAACTAATCCCCCCATGTCAATCTTGTATGGCCTCTTCTACATACGCCTGCAGTTTAGATTAATAAACTGTCCGCTTGAAATTGTGTGCAAGCACCACAGTTTGAAATACCACATGGCACATTCTGCCTGAGAGCCAGCTCTTGCCAAGGCCTGTTCAGCTGCAAACGGGGGGCCTAGAGGCCTGAAAGCAATCCATACTTCCTCCCCCTACCTTCTCCAGCCTGTACAGCTCTGAGCCGGAAGCACACAATTCCCTAGGAGTCCTCCCCAGCTTAGAAAAGCACGCCAAATCGCCAGTGACAGCCCAAAGAAAGCAATTTGGGAAAGATGGAGCAGCCATTTATCCTTCATCTCCGCCTGAGCCTTAGGATGTGACCCGCATGCGGTGGCCATGCTGCGCATCCTCAGGCTTGGACTGGAAAGGGCCCTGGAAAGGGAAGGGACAGCTGCTGGTCTGGCAGGGCTCCCTGACTTGCCCATACCCCAGGAGCTGGAGGAGAGAAGAGGCTGGAAAGGGCCTGTGCGGGATTCTCTGTAACGTGGAGCTCCTTCTTCACCCACCCAAGCCCGGTGGGAGGCCTCGTGGGTGACCCAGCCCTCAGCTCAGAGAGGAGGTGCTCTCAGGCAATGTTCTTCTCCTTCTCTGGTCCCAAGGAAGATGCTAAGGAGGGGGAACAGTGTGGGTCACCCCGACCTCCGGCCCATGAAAAAGCTCCTGTTTGTGCGCCTTCGCTTCCTCTCTCTCTCTCCCTCTCTCTAGGTTAGAAGCCCTGAGAGGCCTCGGCGTTACACCTGGGGCAAGCGGAATAAAAAAAGGTCACTGGCGCTTTTTAAACATGGACCAAAAAGCAGTAAAATGTGTTTTGAAAAAAAAATCCCGGCATTAAATCATGACTTTTTGCCTGGCTCTTCGCCTCATTAAAAGTGGCCTTTTGGAAGGTAAAATTATCATTGTAAGCGATAAGATCTTTAAGAAAATAATTCACGGCTTCTTCACCCTTTAATATGATAGCCGCCACCGGCTAATTTTTTTCTTAATGGCAACGAGGCCATCAATCTTGTCTAAGGCCCCCTCGCCCTCTCCTCCTCCTCCCTCCCTCCTTCTCCCTGTCCTTTCAGTCTCTTGTTTGAACCTTCTCTCTCTTGCCTCTTCCACTCATGACCTGCTTCCCTAAAGCCTAGGTCAAGGCAGAGGATAGACCCTGAACTGTTCAGCTTTGGGGGTGTGGGCATATATCTGGAAGTGGGTGAGCAAGTGTCCCTTGTCTCTGTGTCTGATGGTCAGTATGCCTCGGTCTGTGGTTTCAGGACACATGTTTAAGACTTCCTATGTCTGTATTGTGACCTGAGTGTGTGTGGGTCTGCATCTGTGGGGAGCTAGGGACAGAGGTAGATTGTGTCTGCCAGGGGTTTGTCCTTAGAACACAGGCCTCACTGATGTCCAAGTCCCCAACCCTGCCAGCCGTGCTCAGGTGTCAGCTGTCACCTGTGGTGGCCGACTTGGAAGCTTGTCTCTGACTTTCCTGAACCACACCATTAAATGCTGCAGGCTGGGCCACACTCAGTGAGTATAGCTCCCTACCTCTGTGAGTCTGTAGCTGCCTGGCACCTCTAGCCTCCCCTTTCTCTTTGGGGCTTTGGCTCCTTGGCCAAGGCCTACACCCACCCAAGGCTGGGCTAGGCGCTCTGCTCCTCTTCTCCCAGCTTGCTCAGGTGAGCAGTTTTCTAAATGAAGGTACACGATCCATTCCTATACCTTTGAAAGGCTTGCAGGGTATCTGGGCCTACCCCGTGGAGGTGATACTTGTCACTCTGGCTCCTTTCCCAAAACTGCCCTCTTAGAGGTCACCAGTCACTGCCAGACTTCTAAATACAACGGGCCCCTTCTCCAGTCTTTCCCAGTTTGACTGCTGACCGCCTGATACGTTTAGAAACTTTCTTCCTTAGGATCCTGAGATACCACACTCTCCTGTGCCCCTCTTAACTCACTGAGCTTTCCTCCTCTGTCTCCTTCCCTGCTTCCTACACCTTATCTTGACACCAAGTGCAGGAGTCCCCCAGATTCTCACCTTGGTGTTTGCTCTAATCTCTCCAAACACTCTCCTGCACTGATTCCACCCTTCCCAAATCTTCCATAGTCATTCCTCACTCCCTATACAATGGGCTAGGGGTGGCCTCCCATTCTGAATAATTGTGGGAGAAAGGATGCAGCCTTCTACTGAGGAATGGGGAAGGGGATACTCGGTGAGGGAGGGTTTGGTTCTCCCCATGTATCCATCCCCTCAAAACCACCTTTGGGTAAGTAGTACCCACGGTGTCTGTGGCCATCTTTGGGGAGTTCTTGGTATACATTTCATTGTGCTAAGGCTTCTTGGCCCCTCCTTTAAGCCAGATACTTGCTCTTCATTTTCCCTTTCTCCATCTGATGCTTTCAAGTCTTTCTCCCATAGGGTTTGTTCAGAGAGGCAGACTAGTTCCCCAGATGAGTCCAGCCTCTTCCTTGGCTCCTTGTTGCCCTCAGGACAAAGTACACACACACACACACGGACACACGCACACACACACACACACCCGCACACTCATACACCCCTGCGCCCTCATAGTCTGGCATCTAGGGCCCTGCACTATCTTGACCTGCATGTCTTTATCTTTCTTCATCTGCTATAGCTCACTTTCTTCCTTTGAGTCTTCCCACCCTTAGTGTCTGGGTCACCCACATCCCCCAGGCCATTCTTGGCTCTGACCCCTCTCCCGGCTGGAAGAGGAGCAAGTCAGATGAGCACACTCTCCCTCATGCACAGACCACACACACTTACACACACGCGGTGCAGCCCTAGGCCTCAGGATGATGTTCAAGACCTGGAGATTGTTGAGGATATTAGAAAAGCTGGAGATAGTTGAGGATACTAGAAAAGCTCCTTTTTCTCAGGAGGAACCAGTTCTGGGTAGGCCTAGGTTAGTATGGGCAGGAGGAAAACATGTAATTGGCCACCTACCTTGGGGGTGCCTGGAGCCATGGCATCCTTCAGAAGGGAATTCTTGCTGCCAAGAAAGAAGAGAACAGGGTAACCATTCTACCTGCCGCCCAGGGCATGCAACGGTAGAGTAGCAAGAAGACCCCAGAGACAGAGAAGGCATACCCAGCCTAGCCCAGCCCAGCTCAGCCAAGCTCCACCCAGTCCTTCCAACTCCAGTGGCCCAGCCTAGCTCAGCCTCTCTCACGGGCCAAGGGCTAGTGGTGGCCCCTGGGAGGGAGACACAGACACTAGGCATGGTAGACTCCCCAGTGGATCTGAAGAAAGGGACTTTACCTGACTCCTTGTATCAGCCCTGAAGATTCTGCCTGTCCTGGAGACCCCCTTCTCTCCACCCCCTGTCCCTAGCCCGCTCTTAGCTCCTGTGGGATTGGGGTGATGGAGCTGACATGGCTCTTGTCAATTCTCCCTCCAACATGCTGCAAACTGTGTTAGGCCAGGAATGATCTCCCCCTGATTCAATTTGTCAGCCCCAGGCCCTCCGGCATCGGGCGCGGCAGGCAGGCGGGAGCTGGGCCCTGAAATATGGTGGGCGGCTCAGAGCAGGCGGGGGCTGGGGTGGGAGGTGATGGATGGGCTGTGGGGGAGGCGAGGACTGTGTTTAATAACAAAATTGGTATGCAAGGCCACATCCCGTGCTAAGCATGAGTGATCCAGAGCCACAAAGTATTACAAATCCCCGCTAAACAGATGCTGACAATGGAACAAGACGTATCAAATCAGATCCACTTCAGAAACATTAATATCCCTGTTCCTGTCCCTCCCTGCCCGCTGCCCCCACTACGCTCGCCACATCTGTGCTCGCACATTCATGCGCGTGCACTCACACACACATGCTCACAGAAGTGCCAGCTGATGAATGCACGGAGGCAGACGCAGCCCATTCACATAGGGTCCCCGTACAGACACACATATGAGCTATAATGTACAGCACACCCGCAGATATACCCAGAAAGCACAAGAACACACAGACACACATCCAAGGCAGAATGCACGGGGCACATAGAGACTTAACGAATGTAGACATAAGGAACATGCACAGATGAGCTTAGACACCCACAGACATACCGGACATGCCAGCAAAAGCACAGGCAGATTCGGATGCAGCAGTGACTCTCAGTGGGGCACAGGGGAGAAGGGGAAGGGATGTTCGCCTGCCCAGGGGACATCTGGCAATGTCTGGAGACATTTTTGATTGTCAAAACTTGAGCGGAGGGAGGGGAGGTTGCTACTGGCATGTGGTAGGTAGAGGATGTTAAACAGCCTACGGTGTACTGGACAGCCCCTCACAGCAAAGAATTATCTGACCCCAAATGTCAACTGTGCCGAGGTTGAGAAACCCTGGTATAAAGGTGCACACATATATACCCATAGACTTCCTATAATTCTGCCAACAGGCACAGATACAACCAGTCACACCTGGAGACTCAAACACGCATACAGATGCATAGGGCCACAGAGGCATATTCCCAGACACATGTCCATACAGATTCATGGTCCGGCGCGGTGGCTCATGCCTGTAATCCCAGCACTTTGTGAGACCAAGGCTGGTGGATCGCCTGAGGTCAGGAGTTTGAGACCAGCCTGGCCACCATGGTGAAACCCTGTCTCTACTAAAAATACAAAAATCAGCTGCGCGTGGTGGCAGGTGCCTGTAATCCCAGCTACTTGGGACGCTGAGGCAGGACAATTGCTTGAATCCAGGAGGGAGAAGTTGGAGTGAGCCGTTGCGTCACTGTACTCCAGCCTGGGAAACAAGAGTGAGACTTTGTCTCAAAAAAAAAAAAAAAAAAAAAAGGATTTACAACAGCCACACAGATTAGATGAGAGCTGCTCATGTGCACAAGTCCAATAAACACATGCATAGATATGGACACCTGTGTGTACCAACACACACCCAGACGCACATGTACCCACAAATGTAGACACATATGCACACACACACATAACATATGTACATCCCAGTGCAGGGGCCACCAGGCCCAGCAGCAGAGTGAAGCCAAGGTCTGAGTGTAAAAACATAGCTGTCAGCCAGTCTAATCACACAGTGGGGGCATCACAGACTAGGAAGGCCAGCTACAATAGGTTCCATTCAATTATGTTTTGCTCATAAATGGTTCATGCCAGCCCTGATGTAGGCACTGGGGATTCAAGGAGGACACGGAACTGCTGTTGAGAAACAACTAGTTTTTGAGTCTATGGCTTTTATCATTCGTTCACTCCTTCATTCACTCAGTAAACAAATACTACCATCACCATTTCTGGTATGGAAATGGGGCATCTACTGTACAACATCATGCTTGCTCTGCCCTGGCCTAGGATATGAATGTTATCTCCAGCTGGATCAGGTGACAGCAGAAAAGGAAGGAATGAACAATGATTGTGCACCCACTGTATGTGACAGGTGCAGGCCTTAATATATGTTATCTCATTGAAACTTCACAAAATCTCTACAAAGTTGACTACCAGGTCAAATGACATTTATATGGTCACACAGTCCATGGAGGGTTTGGGATTTGAGGTGGTGTCTGGCCAAGCTCACAATGCTGGCCTTTAAATATCCATGCTACCTACATGAAGACACCCAGGGCTTAGAATAGAGAGCAGAATCCAGTTATTTTTCTTTGCTTGCTGTGTGACTTTGGGGAGGGAACTGCTGACTCTGGGCTTCAGTTTGCTCTGCTGGTGAACAGAAACAGGGACATTCAGGGTCAGAATGTCCAGCCTGTCACTTGGTGATCCACTCCTCTGGATCTTTTCCTAGCAACACTCTTTGCTGTCCCTTGCATTGGATTGGTACTACCTGAGGCTCCTTGCCTCTCTCTGAGCAAGGGACCCCCCCCTCCCTATCTTCCCTCCAACAACCTGATTACCTCCCAGTGTGCTTGGCCCCCCAGAGGCTGAGCAGTCTGCTGAAGGGCCTGCCTCATAGAAGAGAGGTCTGAGGCCAGCAGCTGTAGGCAGCCTGGCTCCCGCCCAGCCCATCAGCTCTGCCTTCGTCCCTCCCTATTTCCACAGCCCGCCCCCAACGATTTCCTCCCTTGCTCAGTCACTCGCTGCCTAGTGATCCATGGGTTTTAAATTATAACTGGGACCCAGGAAACGCGTTCCTAAGTACAATATTCATGGGCTGGGCTGACACTTTTAATTAAGGTGATTTACACTGAATTATCCTTGGAAATAAAGAAATGGTGTGCTGCCCGGGAATAAACCATCATCACCAGCCGCCTTTGTAAGTTACACTTCGTTTTAATCTATTTGGGGAATTGTTTATCTAGTTCATTACCCAACCAAACACCGAGGCCGGCCTTAAATAAGGCTTAAGTGAGGGTGGGGGCACTGCCATCTCCACACCCCGCCTCTCCTCTAGAGGCACCCAGCCTCCCTCTGGCTTCTTTCAGGCCTTTTAAAGTGCTGGCCAGAGAGCTGGTTTCCCAGTCCAGAGGCCACATCTTGAGTGGCTCCAGAAATCTCCCAGAGAATATCTCTAAGTTCAGGCCCCACCAAGCCAAGCCCCACTTTCGTGCAATCTCTCCATGCCCAAGGCTCCTTCATCTCTCTGGGTGGAAACTCCTGCCTGAGGGCCACTGGGAAGTCTGGGGGCCAACTCCTTCCTCCGCCCCCACCCTTCAACCTCTAGCCCCCATCTGTCTATGTCCCTGCCTGTCTCTCCACACATCCAGTCCCTCCCCCATCACCATCCCAGAGACATCTTAGGCTGAGCTTGCCCAACGTCCCTTCCTTCCCTCAGACACTTGCTTCTCTGCTACCATCACTCTCCCAATCATCCAAGTTAGAAAGCTTCCTCCCAGTAAGCACCCCAACTAAGTCCTGTGGCTTCTTCCTCCACCCGGTCTCTCGTCATTCCCTCTTCTGCATCCCCACTGCCACTGCCACTGTCCTGGGTCAGCCTCACCAACTTTCCCCTGCACCCCAGCCAACCTCCTCCCTTGCCTCCTGCTTCTACCCCCAATCCACACTCCACACTGGCGTCACAACCATGCCCCTCCCACTTGTCTCTCTCTGACCGAGCTTCACCCTGGCTCCTGAATGTTCGGCTTACTCTCCACCCCATCAAGGACGTCCTCCAGCATCGAAGGCCCTCCACAATCTGTTCTCCATCTAACTTCGCCCTCCTTGTTCTACCTGGCCAAGTTCTGAGGTCTAATGGAGCCCCTGTGAAGGGGCTGAGAAGGGGAAAGACAAAGGATCGGGTGACGGAGAGAGTGTTGGCACAGCCTCTGATCTCAAATGGAAAAGTGTTTGGAAAAGTGTGAGGGCTTTGCCAAAGGAAGTTCTGACTACTCTTTCTGTAAGTGTCTGTGCGCCCATGTACCTATGGGAATGACATCCATGGGACAAGACTTCTTTCAGGGTGTGTGTGTGGGCACATCTCTGTGTTGGAATGGGTGTGTGTGTGCACCTGCGTGTCCTGTATATGTTTGTGCCTGTGTCTGAAGCACAGCCAGCCCTGGCTCTGGAGCTGGAAGGTCCCTGCTTCTAGAACTCTGTGAGCCCATGAGTGTGTCTGAAATAGCAGCCTGCTCCTAGTGGGGTGTGCTTTGTGTTGTTGGGCAAAGGGAGGCAGGAGGCAGAACACCAGGCCAGTCTGAGGAGCCCCTTAGGAAGCAGTCAAGTGGAGGGGGAACATGTCCAGGTTGATGGAGGGTACCTGGCGGCAGCATCCACAGACTCAGGAGCTGGCTAAGCTGAGGAAGGCCAGGGAGGGCAAAGGAGGCAATGGAGGCAAAAGCAGGGTAGGAGAGGAAAGGGGACAGTTGGAGGCGAGAAGAGGGAGGAGCCAGCAGGGGAAAGAAGGGCTGGGGCAGAGAGGAGAGGGGAGGGGAGGAGGGAGAGCTGGGGAGGGGGCCTCCAACCATGTGCCTTTGGTGGATGGGGCTGCCCTCATGCGGGCTCTGCCAGGACCCTGGAAGTGAGGCACACACAGACTCTGCCCTCCTGCGGGCCTCAGTTTCCCCATCTGTGAAATGGCTGGTTTCAGGCCCCTCTGCTCGGGGAGCTGATGGTGGGGAGTGGAGAGGGGTCTCAGGAACCCGTATGTCATCTTTTCCCAACCTCCTCTGCTGTCTTGGCTTCCCTAGAGCGGGCAGGGGCGGGGCAAGGGCAGCCAAGGCTGGGGCCCTCCCCGCGCTCCCCGCTGCGCGGCCGTCAGCCTGGAGGGAGCTGACACGCTCCTTGGGAATTTATCACGCACCCAATTACAATGTTAATTGGCAAGTTCCTGAAATCAATTAATTCGCAAATTTTTTCCAATTAAAAATCCAGATAAATCACGAGGGCGGCGGCGGGCCGGTCCAGCCCGCAGTCCGGTGGGCGCAGCGGCCGCAGGGAGGGAGGGTGAGAGAAGCGAGGGGAGGGGGCGCGGGCGCGGCTGCCCTTGAACGCCTTTGCCGGCCGGTCCGACTGTCAGCGCGTCGGGCGCGGCGGGGCCGAGACAGATAAAACCATCGACCCGTCGCCGCCAGCGCTTCGGCTTTATCGATCCGACGGGAATTTCACTTGCTGTGCAGATCCCGCTGTCCGGCTGTCAGACACCCGGTTGGAGGGGGGCGCGTGCCGGGGGCGCAGGGCGTGCACAGACGGAGGGGGCATGGGCGTAGGGGTGCTGGGCTGGGCCGCGACGTGAGGCGTACAGATGCGGGGACGCAAGACAGAGCCGCGAGAAGCATGGAGCTCGGGGTCGGGAAATGGACACAGGGATGCTCCGGGAGGATGTGGGGCATGAGGGGGTTGTGCAGGGTCGTGGGTGGGTGTGTGGAACAAGGAAGGCTGTTGGCAGAAGTGCATGCCCCGGACATTGCAGGTGTGGAGCACCTAGGACTGCGCTGTAATGTGGACCTCACCGAGGAGGCAGACAGAGAGCTGGGGGCCCCCATTCTCCAGGCCCTTAGGGGGCACACTGCTTTTACAAGGCTGGGCAGGCTCCTCTATCCTCTGCTTCTATTTTCTGACCCTGTTAGGAGAAGTCCTCCTCTGGGAGCAAATTACACAGGACCCCTCCTGGACAGTCAAAATAGGGAACTCAACTGCAGAAGGATCTTTTTTTCCCCGACTTTCAGCCACTGGCAGGCCAATCCTAGGTGTGTGTGGGAAGTGGTGGGGATGGGAGTGATTCAGAGCATGGGTACTGAAGTCAGATTATTTAGGTTTGAATCTTATCTTCATCACTTACTAGCTGTGCTTAAAGATGTCACTTAACTCCTCTGCACCTCAGTTTCTTCCTCTGTAAAATGGGAGCAATTATTATCACCTACTTCAGAGGGTTGTTGTGAAGATTAAATAAATTAATGCAATGTAAAATACTCGGCACATAGTGAGTGTTCAACAAGGATTATTATTATTATCACTAGTATAGTCTTCTATGCCCATGGATTCTTGGATACTCCTCCCTTCAAGGGATAGAGCTTCTAGAGCTTAATTCTTCTCCCTTGAGAATGAGCTGGACTTGACGACTTGCTCCTAGTGAATAGAATAGAATAGAATAGAATAGAATAGAATAGAATAGAATAGAAGCAACACTGTGTGACTTCCCGGACTATATTATAAGAAGCACTGTGGCATCCTCCTTAGTGCATGCTCTGTGGAAAGTCAGCTGCCATGTCATAGGGAAATTCAAGCTGTCCTATGGAGAGACCCACATGTGGGGGAACTGAGGCCTCCTGCCAACAGCCATGTGAATGAGCATCTTGGAAGCAGATCCTGCAGTCCCAGTCAGATCTTCAGATGACTGTTGCCTTGGTTCACATCTTGACTGCAGCTTCATGAGAGATTCCCAGCCAGTAGCCACTACTACCCACAACCATCCAGCTAAGCTGTTCCTGAATTGATGACCACAGAAACTGAGATAATAAATGTGTGTTGTTTTAGCCGCTAGGTTTTAGGATAATTTGTAGCACAGAGATAGATGACTAAATATTTCTTCCTTCAAAATTCAGCTCAGGCCTCACCTTCCTGAGGAAACCTTCTGTGCTCTGTGCTGGGTTTGGTGCCTCCTTGACACCCCCCAGCTCCAGTTCTTCCCGTAGAGCAGTCTCCATCCCTCCAGGTTTGTACTTCCCGACCCTCCCAACCCTCATACTACGAACTTTCAAGGTCAGAGACCATTCTGATTCACTATGGGATCCCCTGCACCCTGCGTGGGGATTCGGTGAGAAGGTAGAAGGAAGGAGGATCAGTCAAGTCTGATGACTTAAACTGAATAAGGGTTGGACTAGGAGGAGCAGGGCAGACTGTCCCTCAGTAGTAGATTATATTGTCCAAAGATGGCTGCAACCATATCTTCCATCCCACATATGTTTCTACAATGTGACCTTGCCAGTCCTCCCATCAAAAGGGGGGTGGTGTGTCCCCTCCCCTTGAATTCTGGGTGGTCTAATACTGCCTTGATAAATAGAATACAATGGAAGTGAGACTCAGCGACTTTCAGGCTACGTTATAAAAAGTGATCCAGCTTCCATCTCATTGGCTGGAACATTTGCTTCTGGAGCCCAAAGCTGCCATGCAAGAATTCCAACCATCCTGAGGTTGGCAAGCTATGAGGAAGCCCAGGCCACATGGAGAAGCCCTATGTAGGTGCTTTGATTCCAGCCTCAGCTGAGGTCCCAGCTGATAGCCAGCGTCAACCCCCAGACATGGGAGGGAAGCAGCCTCCACATGACCCAGCTCCCAGCCACCCAGTCTTCCCAGCTAAGGCCCCAGACATCACGGAGCAGACATCAGCCATCTCCTCTGTGCCCTGTCTGAATTCCTGACCTCACAGATTCCACGAGCACAATGAAATGGTTGCTTTAAACTGCTAAGATTTTAGGTAATTTGTCACACCTCTCCTCTACTCTTTTTGATAACCTGGCTCCTCCACCAGGCCTTGAGGAGGGACAAGGGAGGGAGGCTGGGGGTGAGGTGGGGTGGGACAGTGGGGGACACATCTGAGCACATTCTGAAGATTGTCATCTTTCAGACACTGAGATTCATAGAGAAGGTAGTGCCCACTCCCCTGGAGGGACTAGGCTGTACTTCTGAGGGGCCTGCCAGGCCTAGGACCTGCTTCTTTTATTCTGCTGTGAGGCTCAACATGGCAGTGCTGGGCCTGTGGCAGTGGCTCACCCCTGTCTAGCTCCTCTCATGTTTTCCTTTGAGGCTGGGGACTGCAGGGTCACTCTCCTCACATCTCCAAAAATAGAGCAAGAAGAGGAAAGTGGCTTCATTCAGCGGAAAGATCTGAGGATTGAAACAGAGTTGTAGAGAAGGGTGGCAGGGTCCTGTCTTCTCCCGAGGGGCTGGGGTATGGGCCAGGCGGCTGCTCCTGGGATTCGGGGGCCAGAACCCTGCCTCCAGCAGGCAGGCTCCCTGGCAGGTGGCTTACCTCGAGGGCAGTTGAGCTAGCTGCTCCAGTTCCTGCTCCATATGCTCCTGCAGCTCACTGGGCCTCAGCAGGACCTGGCAGATGGGGCAAATTGGGGCCTGGCTGTCGAACAAAGCTGCTGCTTTCTTCTTACCTGGTGAGGGGAGAAGAACAGACAGACACGTAAGCTGGGCTAGTCCAGGAGGCAGACCCAGCATCTCAGTCCTGAAACCTGAGCCTGCTGCTGCCTTCTAGGGCTTCTTGGCCTAGAGGAGGGGCCTAAGGGTTTCAGAACCCACAAGCACCCCTCCTCCTTGCAGCTCCAGAGGCTGTGCCCATGAATGGTACCTCCTCAGCCAGCCACCCCTCTCAGAAATCTATTAGGGCACATCCCCCATGGGATGTCTATTTTTTTTCTTTTTTAAATTAATTAATTAATTTTAGAGACAGAGTATTGGTCTATTGCCCAGGCTGAAGTGCAGTGGTGTGATCTTGGCTCACTGCAACCTCTGCCTCCTGGGTTCAAGTGATTCTTCTGCCTCAGACTCTTGAGTAGTTGGGATTACAGGCGTGTGCCATCATGCTTGGCTAATTTTTGTATTTTTTGTAGAGATGGGGTTTCATCTGGTTGGTAAGCCTGGTCTCAAACTCCTGGCCTCAAGTGATCTGCCAGCCTTGGTCTCCCAAAGTGCCGGGATTACTGTGCCTGGCCTTATTATTATTATTATTTTTAATAGAGATGGGTGTCACTATTTTGGCCAGGCTGATCTCGAATCCTGGCCTCAAGTGATCCTCTCATCTTGGCCTCCCAAAGTGCTAGGATTACAGGCATGAGCCACTGCTCCTGGCTGGTTGGGATGTTTAAACGCCTCTCTTGCCACTCATGGGGACATGCAATGCTCTGTAGCCTCTGCTTACAGGCGTGAGGATGGGGAGCCCTATTAATCTAGAAACATCCCTGCATATCCATGGATGCTCTGACTGCACAAAGGACTTTAGTTTGAGCCCAGATCTTCCTTCCTTCTTCTTCCCACCAGTTCCTGGAGGGGTCAAAATCAGCTTTCGGATAGATGAAGGCCATGCCAGTGATGAGCAAGATAGTTGCCTAAGTAGGGTTGCCAGATTCCACACAGGATGCCCAGTTGAATTTGAATTTCAGATAATGAATTTTTTTTAGTATAAGTATGTCCCAAGTATTACATGGGACATACTTATTCTAAAAGTTATTTATCATTTTTCTAGAATTCAAATTTACCTGGATGTCCCATGTTTTTATATGTTAAATCTAGCAACCTTGTACTTGAGGAAGCCGCAAGTTCAGGCTGAGCACAAAACCCACCTCCCTTTGACACCAGACTGAGGATGATTACGGCTCCCCTGGATGCCCAGAGAAGAGTCATCTGAGGGCTCAAAGGAAGAAGGAATTCATTTTGGGTGTGTGTTTTGAGGCCTGGAAAAAAGAGAAGGCTTAACCAAAGAAGTGAAATTTAAGCTGTACCTTAGAAATTTATCAGGCAAATGAATGAGTTAGTGAATAAGTTGTGAGTTCCTTGGGGGACAGACCATTTCTTATCTATCTTTATATTTATAGACAATTTATATCAGGCCTGGCATAGCCTAGATGCTCCACGATGAAGCAAGAGAGAGAAAAAGAGAAAAGGGAAGAAGAAAGGTGGGAACGAAGAACAGACTGTCCTAGAAGCCAGATAACCTTTGCAGGGCTGGGACAGCAGCTCCAGCCATCCAGGAGGCTCCAGTCTGTGTGGCAAGGTCTCTGAGGAGGGGAGGAAGTCCTGCTGATCAGGTGGCTGTGTCTTGGATGCTCAGGGGACAGCTGGAGGGAAGCTCTGAGTAACAGCAGCAGATGTGGCCCAGGTGTGGGATGTGGGAGATGAGGCGTCCAGTCTCAGCTCTGCTCCTACCTTCAGTTAGCCAGAGAATCTCACAGGTGAACAAGACCCTAGACATTCTCCGGGCCATTATCTTTACTTTACAGCTAGGGCAACTGAGGCTCAGAATGGGACACAGACCTTTGTACTCAGCTTTTGATCTCATTACTTTCTTCACTCAGCAAGCATGTAACAATTATTCTGTTGGGTATTATTCTAGGAGAAACTGGAGCTCAGAGATAAATATAATGCATCCTTGGCCTTGAGGAGAACACAAATTAGTAGGAAAGGCAAAAAGAGAGCCCATGACTGCAGTCAGTGCTGGCGAGAACTATGAGGAGGACATGAAGGATTCGTGGGAGGGTGGGAAGGGGCCAGCAAAGTTGGCAGGATCTGTGGGTGAGGTGACGCTCAGCAGGAGGCACAAGGAGTGAGTTAGGGAGTTGACAGGTTGTTGGAACAGATAATTGAGGCAGGGGCTGGGGTCTGAAGGGGGCAATGGTAAGAGAGGAAAATGGAGAAAGAGGTGGATCGCAGACATGGGGTCTGAGCTGAGCTGGAAATACCAGGGGTTCAGCCCCCATTAGCCTGGTATACCAAGTCTGGCTCTTAGGGGTTCCTGGAGCCCAGATGTCTCACTCCAGGCCTGGGGACCAGGTGTCAGCATTCCCACATACCTGTACTCAGTTCATCTGCTTTGCTGCCACAGGGACATTCTACTTTTCTGAGCTTGGCCTCAGTTTTCCTATCAGGACAACAGGCCCTCTTTCTGCCTCCAAGCTTCAGGAATAGCATTGGCAGGGATCAGCAGAGTCCTCTGCCCTCCATCCCACCCCCATTTTCTCAGGGGTTAGAGTGGCAGGTGTCAGCATGGCCATGGGCCCCCTGTGTCCCCTCCCCCGCTGTGTTCTCTATAATTTTATATTGAGACCTGTGGTCATGACGTGGGTTTTACTGCACTAACGACATGGCCTGCCCAGGTTTAATGACAAAATCCATACTCTGGCCCTGGGCCTGCTCCTCGTTTGCATAATTCCCAGAATACAGCTCCCTGAAGCTTTTGACCTGGGCCATTACAGTGGCCATAAAACGGGCCATAAAACCGCTGGGGATGGCCAAGAGGAGGGGGCTGTGGTCTTGCTGGGGTGGAAATGAAGCCCTCAACCCCATACTCTTCCTACGCTTGGGAGGAAGCAGCCTTTGGCTCTTCTTTTCCGCAGCTCCCAGAATCTGGAAGTCCATTTCAGGATGGCGAGGCCCCTGGAATCCTTAGTCCAGCTGCCCATCGGATGCGGGAATCCCTTCTCCAATACTACTGGCAGCACCACAGGTGGGCAGACCAAGCCCACCAGAGGCAGGCTGTCAGCAGGTGTCCTCTCGAGTGTTCCTCTCTCCAGCTCATGACACCCCCAACCCCCAAAAGCCAGCCAAACCCTTTTGCCACAGGTAGGTCTAGGTCACATAGGCCTCGGTTGAATCCTGTCCCACCTCAGGAGGCCTTGCTCCCTCAGGAGGTCAGGAGCCGGGCTGAGCAGCATAGTGGGGAGATGCGGGAAGCACAGGGGGATGGGGATGGGGACAGGGACTGGGATGGGCTGTCAGTGCTAAAGATGATGAATGGGGGAGGTGACGCGGGAGGCCCAGTGTTATCGGCAGAGGATGGCGGGTGCGGGCGCTCGCCGTTCCTGCTAATCCCCGGGGCGCTGCCTCAGCCCTTGCACTGATAACGAGGAAATGGGACTGACAACAATTTTTAGCTGAGAGATTCTTCACCAAAATGCCAGGCGGCCGGAAGTCTGACAGCGCCTGATTGAGTGTGTGAGTGCGTGGGGGGAATGCCCGCAGCCCCCTCCCTCCCATGCAAAGATGGATCGCTCATTCCGCCTCCCGTCCACATTCATTACCGCACCTCCCTCCCCACCGCCCCAGCCACCTGCCACCTTCACTTCTCTGCTTGCCGCAGGTATCCCCGCAAGCAGGAGGAGGGCAGGGAGGGGAGGGGCGCTGACCCCATCCTCAGCCTTACACAGGGCAACTCCAGCTCCAAGAGCGGAGAGGCGACTCTGTAGAGGCAGGGGCTGGGAGTCAGGGGAATCAGGTCCCAGCCTGGAGGCGCCCTAAGTTGTATGACCTCCAGAGAGTCCCTTGTCCTTGCTGAACTGCTAGAACACCTTTCCTGCTGGACAACAGTGAGGCTCCAACAGGGAGTGACTGATGGTAAGCTGCAAAGGACAGGCCTGTGAGGAGGAGAGGAGAGGTCATGCCAAGGCAGCCCTCTTCCTAGCTTGGACCAGGCTCCAGCCGGCCTAGCCCTCTCACCTCAAAACAAGGCCTCAGATACCTGGGGTCCTAGATCAGCCCTCTGCTGCCCCCCTCTGTTGGGAATGGTTGACCGTTGGGAACAGGCAACTCAAGGGCAGGCACAGCCTGCTCCTTCCCGGCCATCTTCCACAGCGAAGCCTGGTGAAGAATTGGACATATAGCGGCCAGGGGTCTTGTTCAAAGGGAAAGCCCTCCCCTCCTTGACCACTCACCCACATCTGGCCTTGCAGTTCCCCACCGCGTGACTGCCTCTCTGGCTTGGCCTGTTTGGTTTTGCCCAGTTCTGCTGCATGAGAGTTCCATCCTCACCTCTCTGCTTGTCCAAGCAACAAATCCCATCTCTATTATCTTTTCTCTACAGACCACAAAAAGCATGGCTTGACTGCCTGGTGTCTGACAGGGATGAGGAGGGTTGAAATGAGGGTGAGGGTGACTGTAATGACAGATGGCCATGGAGGCTGGGGCTTTTAAGAGTATGTGTGTGGGTATATGTGTGTGTTTATCTGTACACATGTGTGTCCTACCCCTACCTCTTCAATGGAAGGGCTTCCATTTCCTAGTGACCAAGAAACAGGAACTTCAAGCAGAATTCAACAGAGCTGCCTCTTGCTAGCTGTGTGACCTTGGGCAAATCACTTAATGTTATTGAGCTTCATTTCTCCTTATATGAAATGGGGAGAATGATATCTAACTCCCAGCAATTCTGTGAAGATCCAGTGAAATCAGGGCTGTGTACAAGGGAGGAGTCATTAGTGCCTCCAGTAACACACTGGCAAAGTTTGTTGTTTGTGCCAATATCCGCCCCATCCTGACACCTGCCCTGCCTTGCCTGTATCTGGCCTTCTTCCCTTCTATGATCCAGATCTTTTACCATTCAGTAGGTGCCCTGGTCCTAGTTCCTCTGGCCCCCATGGAGTTCCTTCTTCCTATCCATCATTACCCATTTATCTGTTTATTGGTTTATGTGGTGGTGTATCCATCTGTCCATCCAACTATCATCTATCCATTATCTGTCCATTTTTAATAATAACAACTGTCTATCAAGTATCATTATATATTTGGCTGTAGGTCAGTACTACACATACTTTACCTCATTAATCCTTACAGCAGTTCCATGAGGTAGGTGTTACTGTCTCTGTCACACTGATGAGGAAAATGGGGCTCAGAACAATGTGGTGACAGCTACAAAGTTCAGAGCAGGGATTTAAATCCAGGTCTGTCTGAGTCCAGACCTGAGCAATACCCAACTACCTACCTACCTACCTATCCACCCACTCACCTAGCTGATTCAATACGACTCCACAGATGTTTACTGGATGACCACTAGGGGTCGCTATAGCACAGATGCCAGACAACAATGAAGACTGGCATAATCTCTGCCCTCAGGGAGCTTAGGACCTAACTATGGATGGAAACATGAAACAATTGTCCCCAGAGTGGTTTTAGGAAAAGAAAAGTACGTGGGGCCGGTGTGGTGGCTCAAACCTGTAATCCCAGCACTTGGAGAGGCCGAGGTGGGAGGATTGCTTAAGGCCAGGAGTTTGAGACCAGCCTGGGCAACACGGTTAGACCCTGTCTCTACAAAAAAATTAAAAAATTAGCCAGCTGTGGTGGCACGTGCCTGCAGTCCCAGCTAGTTGGGAGGCTGAGGCAGGAAGATCGCTTGAGCCCAGAAGTTTGAGGTTGCAGTGAGCTATGATCTCACCATTGCACTCCAGCCTGGGCTACAGAGTGAGACCCTGTCTTTAAAAAAAAAAAAAAAAAGTACATGGAACTAGGGGAATATATCATCTGGTCTGGAAGGTGAAGGAAGTGACATTCAACGAAGGCTGAAGGATGTGTGGGAACCAGTCAAACAGTGATTGTGGGAAGTGGAGCTCTAGATAGAAAACAGCACATTTGGCCGGGGGCAGTGGCTCACGCCTGTAACCCCAGCACTTTGGGAGGTTGAGGTGAGCGGATCACGAGGTCAGGAGATTGAAATCATCCTGGCTAACGCGGCGAAACCCCGTCTCTACTAAAAATACAAAAAAAAAAAAAAAAAAAAAAAAAAAAGCCAGGCGTGGTGGCAGGCACCTGTAGTCCCAGCTACTTAGGAGGCTGAGGCAAGGAGAATGGCGTGAACCCGGGAGGCGGAGCTTGCAGTGAGCCAAGATTGCGCCACTGCACTCCAGCTTGGGCGACAGAGCAAAACTCCGTCTCAAAAAAAAAAAAGAAAACAGCACATTTGAAGATACACAGGAGAAAGAGCCTAAGTGAGGAATCAGAAAAAGTCCAATGTGGCTGGAGCAGACAGAGTGAGTGAGGGACAGAGTGCTGAGGTATGATGATAGAGAGGGCACATCCTGGAGGACTTTTAAACTACATTAGTGATTTTGGTTATTATTATTATTTTTTAACATACAACGAGAAGCCATCAGAGAGTTTTAAACAGGGGAGTGATATATCAGACTTGCATTTAAAAAAGATTATTCTAACTGCAAAGTAGCCAGTGGTCTAAGGGGCAAGAGCAAGTGCAGGAAGGCTATTTAGGAGGTTATCTCACTAACTCGGGAGAGACGATGGCAGCTTGCTCTAGCATGACGATGCTGGAGATGAATAGAGGCAGATGGACTGGACATGGAAGTTAAGGGACAGAAAAGAGTTAAGGATGACTCTAAGGTTTCTGGCTTGAGCAGCTTCTAGGTGGTAGACCATTGACCAACTTATGGAACGGGAGCAGCAGGCTTGGTAAGGAAGAAAATGAGTTGAGTTTTGGATGTACTTAGTTTGAGGAACTATTAGACATCCATGTGAAGATGCTGAGTAGGCACTGTATGTGAGCCAGAGCTAGAGTTCTAAACCTGGGAGACACTGACATAGAGAACCAAAGCTCACCACTGTGTCCTCTGTGCCTGGAACAATGTCTGGCACATGGTAAATACTCAATAAATATTTATTGAATAAATAAGTGAATGAAGTTCAGAGTAGGCAAGATCACCTAGGGAGAGAAAATACACTAGGAAGAGTATCTGGAATAGAACCTTGGTTCACAGTTAGAGGAAATTTAAGGCATCAAGGACTAAGAAGGAAGAGCCAAGAGGCAGAATGAAAACAAGGAAAGTGTGATGTCATTGAAGCCAAGAAAGGAAGAGTTTCAAGGACTCTACTGTCCTCAGTAGGGTCAAATGCTGTTGAGAGGTCAAGGCATGAAAAGTGTCCCATCCACTCATCTTATCCATAGCACAACCATCTACCCTCCAGTTCATCCACCTGTCATCCATTCAAACCACCTAATTACTCATCCACTCTCCCCTCACTCAGTCCCTTCCTCCTTCTCTTAAAACTATGATTGGCGCTTCTGCTGAGTATGGGACAGCAAGAGTTAACATGCTGACAGATGGCATTTTTTACCTTCAGTCAATATGAACGAGGCCCCAAGACTATGATTCCAAACATCTGGATTTCATCAATATGTGATCTGTCATCGTATATTGGCATTCCCCAGTCTCCGGGCCAGAGCAATGCGGCTGGTTTTATTAATACGTCAAATACATTATCCGTGTAATACACTTGTCTGGCTGGGGCCTCCCGCTGGGGCGGGGCGGCGGATTTGAATGTATGATGAATCAGTTTGCATTACATGTCCGTAAGTCATCATTTGTCAGGATTAATAGGCATCCCTGGTTGAGGAGGTGGGGGTAGGGCGGGCAGGGGAGAGATATGTATGTAGCCGTGGCCCATGCTTTCCTCTGGTGCCCAGGGATGTCCTAGGAACAGCTGTGCACCCTCTTGCCCAGACCCCAGGGTAGTTGCCAGTGCTTGTGGGGCAGAGGTGACATTTTCAGCAGTTCCAGAGTCACTTGGAACCCAATAGGCCTATTTGTTTCCGCTTTGGGCTTGCTAAACAACCAAAAAGGCTAGGACAGGGGTTAGTTGCACAAGCTGGCTAACTCCTTCTCATCCTTTAGGATTCAACCTAGGGTTCCTTCCTCCACATGGCCTTCCCGGACTCCCCCAGACTGTACTGGGTGCCTCGTCTGTGCTCCCGAAGCCTCTTGTGCTACTTCTATCCCAGCACTTGTCACAGTTTTATTACTGCCTGTTATGATTCCGTCACCTTTAGGTTGTAAATTTACTGAGGGCAAAAATTAACTTGTTCCCTGCTACAGCCCCAGCATCTAGCAGAGGGCATAGCCCAAAGTGAGAGAATAGTCGTAGTAATAGTAGAAATCAATACATATTGTTCGAATTAATGAATAAGTGATCACTGACCTTGCTAAATCCCCAAAGAGGCAGAAGCCAACTGGGAGATGCCATGGAGTTTCTCTGTGCTTCCTTGTCCCACCCTGACTCTGGTCTAGTCTGGTCATCTACCCTTCTACATATGCTTTGCTTTGCTTTTTCTTTTTTTGTTTTTTGAGACGGAGTCTCACTCTGTCGCAGGCTGGAGTGCAGTGGCACGATCTCAGCTCACTGCAACCTCTGCCTCCCTGGTTCAAGTGATTCTCCTGCCTCAGCCTCCTGAGAAGCTGGGACTACAGGTGCCCACCACCACGCTCAGGTAATTTTTGTATTTCTAGTAGAGATGAGGTTTCACCATGTTGGCCAGGATGGTCTCCATCTCCTGACCTCGTGATCCACCGCCTCAGCCTCCCAAAGTGCTGGGATTACAGGCATGAACCACCGTGCCCGGCCCCTATATAGGCTTTTCTTTATCTGCTCCTCTTCTTTCTATAAGGCATGTATAGACCCTCTGACACAGCATGAGGTTCCTTATATGTGACACACATACCTAGATATAATATACAGGTGTGAAACATTCATACCTACATACCCTTGCCATCTTTCCTTCTCCCTCCATTCTGCCTGCAGAAGCTCAGACTGGCACTGCCCATTCCACATGGCCTCCTGCCAGCTCCAGGTACAAGAGCCTGATTCCTATTGTAATGCATGCTATTTACTGTCTCTAGCAATAGAGGGTGCCTGGATTGAGCCAGACATGGCTTCTGGGTGGCCAGTGGCAAACATCTGCAAGACAGCCAGGTGAGGTCAGTCTGTGGACAGGTTTAGGCTCAGACTTGGGCTCCAGCTGGAGCCAAAGGCTCCAGGCCAAGGCACAAGCAAGCTCACTGAGTCTTGGTCATATAAGCTAAACCCTTGGCCCCATGAGCCTTTGTTCCAGCCAAAGGCACCAGCCAACCTGTTCAGAGACTGGCGGGGCTTCAGGGGCCACAGCTGTTTCACATCCATGACCTTGGCTATTTCAAACATAACTACAGCCTCTCTTCTCTTGTGGAGCTACAATTCAGTTTCCCTCCTTCTTTAGCTAATAACTTCCAGACAGCTCCCTGGGCTGGGCTGGGCCAGTGGTGGGTGGGGCAGGCAGGGCCTCGCAGAGTTTGGGATTAGGCTTCAGAGACTACAGTCAAGGGCCTGATTCTGGAAAATATCCACACGTGGACCTGCACATGCATCCTCTCGAGTGTCTGGACACATGCTTGTGCTGGCACTGGCACACACAGGTGCTCACACGGTGTGGGTATTTTTTTGCATTTAGACAAACACCTGAGCACCTATGCATATGTTCAGGTGTGGACCCACTATACCTGCCTATTCTCCATAGCCTGCCCACACACTCCACTCTCTCCCATGCCTTCCTTGCCATGCAGCCAAAATGCTGAGACTGTACTGTTTAAAGGAAAGTAACTTCAAGTGTGCTTTACCCCCTGCTGGTTCTGACGATGGGCTTATAAAAATGAAGTGGGAACCTCCGCAGCTGTGGGCAATAAATCCTGAGCTGCCAAGGAGGGCACTGTTACCTGCTTTCCAGGCTCATGGGTGGACCGTGGGGCACCGATTACAAGTGCCTGCAGGGTTGGATGGGCAATGGGCCAGCTGCCTGGCCTCAGGCACTGCCTGCTAGCACATCCCAGGCCAGCTGCCTCCCTCACACCTGAGGGGTTAAGAGACCCAGAACCCTGGGGAGGGAACAAGGACTATGAGAGCAGCAGAGGGAGGTAGAGGAAGAGAAGGGCTGGATGGGGAGAGTGAACAGCCAGCCACGTGCTGCTAAGGCTGAGGGGAGCCCTCGCATCTGGAGATCAATTAGCATCAATTACTGACTTCATTTAATTGTCGTCCAAGATGAATTTGTCATTTTTAGCTGGGAATTAATGGGAGACCTTCACCTCTCCCTGGCAGCAGCGGCAGAGCCAACAACGGTCACCTCAGCCTCCCAGGAGCTCTGAATCCTGCTTGGGTCTGGGGCCAGACTTGGGCAGGCAAATAGTGGGGCTTCTGCTCCCTGAGCGAGCTCTGGCCTGGCCCACTGTAGCCTGGGGCCAAGGTGGGGGCCATGGGTCCTGGGTAGCAGTTCTTTGCAGCCTCTGGCTTCAGCCAGAAATTAATTTGCTGGGCTGAGCATGTTTACCTTTTCCCAGCAAAAGCGAGACAGTAAACAGCGGACCGGCGGCTGAAATTGAATTGATAACTGCATCAACGTGCCAGATAACGCCTAAAATAATACGCCGATAAGGAAATTCGATTTGATTTGCTGCTGCGCATCAGATTGGCCCCATCTGTAGCTGCCTGTAATCATTTTCAATTGCGTTGGGAAACCTTATTTGTCCTTAAATATTTCTGTCATTTTTCATTGCTGGCGACAGATCCTTGGGCAGGTGGCAGGGTGCGCTGCCTCTGTGGGCGCAGGGCGGCGGCCCGAGGAGGAGGGGTGGTGCGGACTCGGAGAGAAGGAGGCAGGGAGCAGGCAGCCGGGCGGTGACAGCTGTTCCTCCAATCAATCACGCTGTCGACAGGGAGGGACGACTGGCTGGCAGAAATTGAGTTTGCCTCACAGGGGACGATTGAGCAAATTAATAGCCCATTAGCCAAGCAGTGACCTGAGAAATGAAGGTGCAGGGGTTCCTGCTCACTCAGGCCGGATGGGGTGGGGCAGGGCAGGGGAAGGGTCTGGGGAGGGGAGAACTAAGGAGGAGTGTGGGAAGAAGAGGAATGGATGGATGGATGGGATGAGCGGTATGTGTGTGTGGGGTGGAGTCCGGAGTCAGTAAAGGAGGAGAGACATCAAGTTGGGGAAGGCAGGCTAGAGATGCAGGCAGTTCCGGGAGGGTTGCGGTGGACAGAGGGTAGTGGTGGAGATGGCTCCGACTGATGTCTCTCCGCTACCTTCCCAGCATGACCTCTGGGACACAGGACCATGCCAATAAACTCCTCTCCATCTGCGGTCTCTAGATACTCCCTTTACTTCCTCTACTCATTTTCCCCAGAACCTGGAGATGCTGCCACTCACTTGTGGTCCTCTCCAGTGCAGGCTTTTTATTCTCTCAACTCCATGCTCCTCAGGCCAGAAGGTAGGCTCAGTGTCTTCCAGCTCATTGCCTCTCCACCTTCTGGACTCTTTGAGGTCAGTTACCTACCATTTTCTACACTCACCCAGGACTTTCACACTCGCCTCTCTCCCCCAAGCCCATTACTGTCCGGACCTCCTAAGCTCCTATTATTTTTTCCTGTACTTGACTTCCTCCTGGAGATCCTTGTCATCAACCTAAATAGGACCTGTGATGGAACTCCCTCTCCCCCAAGCCCTCTCAAAGCCTTGTACCCATTAAACTTGCTCCTCCCTCTTCCCTTCTCCCAACTCCCAAGCCACCACATACTCATGGATGCTAGCCCGGGCCCGTTGTGCACCTTCAACACCATCTTGCCAACACACTCAACTTCTTACTTCCTTTGCCTTCTCCACAACCCAACTATTCTCCTTTTTGTCTCAGACACGCAGGCGGCTAAGCACAGCTGGGGAAAATCACAAAACCACGCAGATATGTGCCAATAAAAATTCACAGTTTCCAATCTCAGCACCACTAAGCAATCCTTTTACATGCTCTTGGTCAGCTCTGTCTCCTCTTTCCCACAGAGACAATTCAATAATATTTTACTATCTTGAGTCGCCTCTCCATCTCCTGTCCCCCCTCTCTGCTAGGTGGCCTTGCTTCCTCCTTCACTCTGCAATTTAGTCCTTAGGCATGAATTTCCTCAGCTTATGGATCTACTCTCACCTCCTTGCTCCCTCCAGTTTCAGTGGAAGAGGCATCCTCCTACTTTAGCCTAATCACTTCTCCTGGGCTCCAATCCCAATCCTGCCTGTGTTCCCTGGGAAAGCCGCCAAGTTCTCCCTCTCTACTGCAACTTCTTCCCTTCCTCATGCTTCCCTCCATCAGCATATCAACTCCCGCGTCTCTCCCATATTACAGCAACATCAACCTCAACAACCCAGCTCTCTCTTCCATATGGCACCCTTTTACTAATGGCCTTTTCTTCTCCTTCTCTTCTCACCTAAGATGCTCCAAAGACTCTTGCTTGCTGTCCATACTTTTACCTCCTAACCACTTCTTAACTCATCACAGCCTGAGTTTCATCCCCACCATTCTATGGAAACTACTCTCAATGAGGTCCTTGGTGATCATCCACAATAGATACTCCAGTTATATTTATATATCAGTCCAATAAATATTTGTTGAGTGCCTTCCATGTGCTAGGCAATATACCGGGGTCTAGGGATACAATGAGATCCATGTCCTTATGGAGTTCAAAGTCTAGTGAGAGAACAGATGCAATAAAATACTTGTACAATTGTAAAATTGCAATTGTGCCAAAAAGAGGTCAACATTGCTGCGGGAGCCTGTAATATGGAGATTTGCCTTGTTCAGAGAAACCTAGACAGGCTTCCTTGAGGAAGAGTACACAGGCTGAGGTGTGATAGATAAGTACTTGTTGAAGAGATGAGGAAGAAGGGAAGTGGTAACACTAATCAAATGCTTACTCTGTGCCAAGCACTATACTTTTTATTTATTTTTTTGAGACAGAGTCTTGTTCTTGTCACCCAGGCTGGAGTGCAATGGCGTGATCTCGGCTCACTGCAACCTCTGCCTCCCGGATCCGAGTGATTCTCCTGCCTCAGCCTCCCGAGGAACTGGGACTACAGGTGTGTGCCACCACACCTGGCTAATTTTTGTATTTTTAGTAGAGATGGGGTTTCGCCATGTTGGCCAGGCTGGTCTTGAACTCCTGACCTCAGGTGATCCATCCACCTTGGCCTCCCAAAGTGCTGGGATTACAGGCGTGAACCACCGCGCCCAGACTAATCCCTATTTTATCAGTAAGGGAACAGAGGCATAGAGAAGTTCTTAGCTTGCCCATGGTTACGAGGTAAGTGGCCGTGTGGGACTTACGTAGTACCACAGCCTCATGCATGCTCTTAATCACGCTATTCTGCTGCCTCTGATGTTAGCTATTGCCCTTGTCATCATTCACTTCTCCCTCTCTCCGCATTCTATGTGTGATCTCTGAAACTCTGGTTTCATTCCCTCAGCCTGTACCTCCAATCTGAGCCACGTACAACACTGCGTAGAAGATGCTCTGCTTGGACGTCCCAAAGGATCTTTAAGCTCAACACGTCTGAGATGGGACTTACCTTCCTCTAGGCCTGTCCTCCTCCTGCTTTTGGTTTCAGTGAATGGTGCCACTATCCAGAGACCTCCCTAAATTGACAATCTTAACCTTTACTCATTACTCCAGTCTCTACATCCAGTAAGTCAACATCTTACCTGTTTTCTACCTCCTAAGTACTGGTCAGAACCATCTTCTTTTCTTCATTGCCCTAGTTCAAGCATCTTTATATTCAGTCCCTACTCTTAGGTCTCCTCATGTATTTCTCTCCCCTCTAATCTATTCCATCCCTACAGTTACAAAGATCTTCCTAAAACACAAATCAGATCATATCATTCAGCTGCTTAAGATCCTTCCCTGGCTCCCAAAGCCACAGCATACATTCTGAACTCTATCATACAAGCCCCTCTCCAGCCTCCTATCCCATCTTGCAATAGTGTGTGCTCTGGCTGGACAAAATGTAGCTCTTCATCTGGCGTTCTCACTGCCAATAATGCTCATGCCCATGCCATCATCTCCCTGTGGGCAACTTTTAACTGTGATTTATTCCTTTTTTATTTTGAGACTGGGTCTCACTCTGTTGCCCATGCTGGAGTGCAGTAGCTCAATTACAGCTCACTGCAGTCTCCACTGCTAGGCTCAGTGATCCTCTCACCTCAGCCTCCTGGGTAGCTGGGACTACAGGCACATACCGCTACACCCAGCTAACTTTTTGTAGAGATAGGGTTGGGTCATGTTGCCCAGGCTGGTCTTGAACTCTTGAACTCAAGCAATCCATCCACCTCGGCCTCCCAAAGTGCTGGGATTATAGGCGTGAGCCACCGTGCCCAGCCGTATTTATTCTTGAAGAGCACACTCAGACAAGGCTTCCTCTTTGAAGCCTTCCCTGATAGTTAATTACGCTCTTTTTCGTGCTATGTTCCGCATATGTCTATACGTCTATTATTGCATACATCATATAATATTGCAATTATTTGTTTATTCATCTGTCTTGTCTGGGAGATTCTGAGCTCTTTGTTTTATTTATTTATTTTTTACTGCTCCTTGTGGAGCAGGGCTACCCTGTAGGCAGTGTGCCCAGAGTAGCCGATACTGAGCTTTTTGAGGGCAGAGAGATTCTCTGATTCATCCTGGGACACTCAGGACCCTAGGTATAGGGTCTGGCATAGGGTGAGTATTAGTAACTGTTGAATGATTCAGGGACTAAGTGAATGGGAGTGAAGGGCCTGCAGGAGAATGCCTGGAAAAAAAGAGAGGTGGGGTGGGGGAAGCGTGAGGGTGAGAGAGATGGGAACAGGGGAAGGAAGGCAATTGAGGCAATGCTGAAAACTTTTGCTTAAATGAAGCCTTGCTTCATGGTCAGTAAGAGTCGGAGGCCCCAAGAGTGTCAAAGTGTAGAAGCTCTCAAAAGACAGAAGCTCCAGAACCGCTCTCCTTACCAAAATATTAAGTGTTCGTAGACCTGGTGGGAAATGGGTGGGCAGTGACCATGTGAACATAACCAGACAGCAAAATCCCATGCCTAGAAACACTGACAGACATGCACACGAGGACAGACGGCCAGTCACGTGCTCCTACAGGGTCCCCAGCGGCTCCCCTATCCCAGAGCCCTCTGCAGGCCTCTCGGTGGGCCCGTGCCCCACCCGGAACCCCTGGGCTGCACGCTTTCTCTCTCTCGCTCAGCAATTTCCCTACCCAAGAAAGCTCTAAGGGTTTCAATTACCGGCGTGTGGGATTTAGTGCCCTGGGCTTCTCTGACTGGAGGAGATTTATTTGAAGGTTTAGTGTCGTGGAGAATTCACGTCTTCACTCCCAGGAGCCCAGCTTCCGTCCTGAGCCCCTAAATCAGGAACCAAGATGGGCTATTGTCACTTACCGCATTAGCCTCGTTAGCGGACCAGGAGGGGTGATTAATAGCAATGCACACACAGCCATCCTGCTCGCTTGCAGCTCCTGCTGCTGCTCATGACCTGGGGAGGGGTGGGGACGAGCTGAACCTGCTCCAGAATAACTGAGGACTCTTTGCTTAGCCCCCTCCCTGTTTCCCCCTCCCCATCACCAGGCAGGAAAGTCCACATGACCATTCAAGATCTGGAGACAGTTCAAAGATTAGCAAGTCTAGCCAGAGAGAGCACATCTGGAGGCCTGACTCTTGGAGGGGGTGGGCAGGGGGCGTGAGGGGGCTGGTTTCAGGATACGTCCCAAAGTGTACACCTGTGTTCGAGAGAGAACGCGCGCGAGAGAGAGAGGTGGGTGGGGTGGGGTGTGAGGAGACAGTGGGGGGTTGTACATGAAGGAGGTAGACAGGTGTATGTTTATTTCATTTCCCAAATACTCTTTGAGACTGGAGATAGCGCACCGAGGAAGACAGACAAGGGCGCTGGGAAGAGGAGGTGTGTACACGAGAGAAAGAGGTCCACGTAAGTCTGAGAAAGACCAAGAAGTGTGCAAGGAGAAATCAAAAAGTGTGGCTGAGAGAGGGGTGAATATGTGCGTGTGAGAGGCTTCTATGAGACAGAGAGGTGCGTGTGTGCCGGAGCCATCTGGGAGATGTTCATGTGAAACGGTGTGTGTGCAAGAGCGGGTGTGGGAGGGGGGATGAGAGAAAGGGGTGAGCGACAGACGTGTTGTGTATGAAAAGAATGTGAGAGGTGTTGATGAGAGGGAGGGGCACAGCGTGAGAGAGGGAGGTGAGAGAGGTTCGTGTGTGTGTGTGTGTGTGTGTGTGAGAGAGAGAAGGGCGTGTGTGTATGTTGAGACAGAGAAGGATGTACATTTTCTGTCTTGTTTTCCTTTGTCTCTTCAAGTTATCCCCTCCTTACCCCTTCCCCCCTAGAGTTTTTGAAGCCATGCTAACCTGGGTTTGAATTTCAGTTCTGGCTACTTCATTCATTTATTTATCTATTCATTCACAAAATTATTACTGAGCATCTGCTAGCTTTTACCTTCCTGTGCCTCCTTTTTCTTACCTATAAAAAGAAGATAATAATTATACTTGCCTAACAGGGGGATTAGGATACCTTGGTGGTGTAACTTACATAAAATGTCTCGAAAGAGCACAGAATTTGGAGCTAGATGCACTCTACAGCATAGCATCTGGCATGCGGGTCAGGAAAGGGTAGCTACAGAGCTGCGGCTCCTCTGCCAATCCCTTTCTCTCTTCTTTTTCCGTCTCCCTTACCCTCCTTCCTCCCTCTCTCCCACTCTCTTGTTCTCTCTCAATCACAGCTGAGCCACAGTATTAATTATTAGAACCAATTGACTGTTTAGACTCTGATGTTTTAACTAATCACCACTAATGGCAGACACTGGTGGGCAATCACATTCATTTAGTTCTTGGGCAAACTCCTCATAGTTGAGAGCAGACTAGAGGGAGGGGATCCAGCAATAACTGGCATTTGGGAATGATGGGAGGGGAGGCTCTCTGCTGCCCAGAAAGAGTCCCTTCTCTCCTCCCCGGGCCAGTCAGGCCACTTGGGATGGGTCCGCTGAGCCTTGTCTTGGAAGTGGGTCGGCTTCCTTCCCAACCTTTTTTTTTTTTTTTTTTTTTTGAGACTGAGGGAAGTGGTAACACTAATCAAATGCTTACTCTGTGCAAAGCACTGTACTGTTTTGTTTGTTTGTTTGTTTGTTTGAGACAGAATCTTGCTTTTGTCCCCCAGGTTGGAGTGCAATGGCACGATGGCTCACTACAACCTCTGCCTCCCAAGTTCAAGCGATTCTCCTGCCTCAGCCTCCCGAGTAGCTGGGATTACAGGTGCCTGCCACCACACCCAGCTAATTATTGTATTTTTAGTAGAGACAGGGTTTCACCATATTGGCCAGGCTGGTCTCCTGACCTCAGGTGATCCACCCGCCTCAGCCTCCCAAAGTGCTGGCATTACAGGGATGAGCCACCACACCCAGCCCCTTCTCTATCTTTTTACTTCTCTGCCCTTTGGCCTCAGTCTCCCCTTTTGACTTAGAATTCTTTCATGGGAGTCTCCAGCAACCACCACAGTGGAAATATCCTACCTGCTCCCCTTTCTTGAGTTGCTTTTTAGTTGTTGTCCTTCCTAAAAGTCCATTTCCAGGAAGAGTCATGTAGACATAGGTTCAAAAATCTTTGCTCCTTGGCCGGGCGCGGTGGCTCACGTCTGTAATCCCAGCACTTTGGGAGGCTGAGGCGGGCGGATCACGAGGTCAGGAGATCGAGACCATCCTGGCTAACATGGCGAAACCCCGTCTCTACTAAAAATACAGAAAAATTAGCCGGGCGTGGTGGTGGGCGTCTGTTGTCCCAGCTACTCGGGAGGCTGAGGCAGCAGAATGGCGTGAACCCGGGAGATGGAGCTTGCAATGAGCCGAGATTGCGCCACTGCACTCCAGCCTGGGCGACAGAGCAAGACCCTGTCTCAAAAAAAAAAATAAATAAATAAATAAATAAATAAAATCTTTGCTCCTCACAGAGCATCTGCTCGATGCTGGTTGGAATGGGAAGCTGTACCCTATCCATTCTGGCTGAGGGTTTCAGAGAAGAAAGCAGACAAACACGTGCTCAGTATTGCTGAGTCTGGAGAGAACGCTAGGGCCGGGGATGTGACCTGAGCATCATGCCCCTGAGAAAACACCTGCTTACTGATCCTGCCTTCTTCACACTGAGGCCGCAGAGCCCCAGTCTGCACACAGCCCTACTCTGCACTGAGCCCTGGCCCATCCTGTACCTGCTCCGCTAGACTGTCCCAGGGAGCCAGATTCCCAGAACTCAGGAATGCCAGCGTCAGGGTGCAGGACAGGCTGGGCCAGATGGACCACAGGGCTTGGGCGCCCTGGAGGAGGTGGCCTAGGTGCCCATGGCCAGTAGGTGTCGCTGTGGCTCCAGCACTGGGAGGGGTGTTAGGCAGGGGCCCCGGAGCCGGCTGAGGTGCTGGGTGTCCCTTGGCCTCCCACTCCTACCTCAGGCCTTCCTTCAGGCGGAGCCTTCACCAGGCTTCTCACACTTTAAATGTGCATGGAACACTTCGAGGTTAATCTAAAACACAGATTCTGATTCAGCAGCTCTAGAGTGGATCCAAGATTTTGCATTTCTACCGAGCTCCTACGTGAAACCAGTGCTGCGGGTCTGTGGATGCTCTTTGAGTAGCAAGGTCCTAACTAAACAGCTCCATAGTGGGGAGGCACTGGCTCTGCTGTCTTCCAAAGCCCATCTTCACCCTCACTCCTATGTCTTTAAATAAAGCCCTGAATCAGAGGCCAAGGGTAGAGCCCCTCTTTTTTTCTGGAGATGGGCTTAGCTAGACCAGCATGAGTTGGGCAGTTTCTAGAGAAGCTCTGAACCGAAAGCTAACCCCAGTACTTTGAGCCAACCCAGCCCTACCTCCTAGCCCAAGCCCTAAACTTCAATCCAGTCCAATCCAAATTCCCCAATTAACCCCAGTTCCCAACGGGCTATTGGTTGCTTCAGTCCTGCCCAAGACCGAACGCCCCCTTAGCCTCTCGATAACCTTCCTAGTCCTCTACCATCCTTTCTTCTGGATACCAGCCTGAGCCAGAGCAGTGGGGTATTCGGGTGTGGGGAAACATGCCTGGATCAGGCTCTCAGAGGACTCAGCAAGGGAGCTCAGGGATTGCCCCAGACAAAGGAAAAGAGCAATTTGGCAGCCTAGTTGAGAATAGGCATTCCCCAGACTCTCCCTGCAAGGCCATTTCTGTCGGGGAAAGGAGTTCTGTCCCTGCCTTACCCCATGTGGCTCTGCTCTGCCCGATGGGCTCCATTTCCTGGGATGTGTGGAAGGCTGGGAGGAAGCATGTCCATTAACCCAGCCCCAAGTGCAGGTGGAGGGGGTAGGGTGGAGGGGGTAGGGTGGAGGGGGTAGG
>NC_045434.1:177698721-177709893 GCF_002776525.5 Piliocolobus tephrosceles
TGGAGGGAGCGAAGGGAGGAGGAAGGAATGAAGTAACAAGGAGGGATGGGGGCAGGCAAAGTGCCCTCCAGGGCTTTTCTTTTCAAATCAAAGTTTCTCTTGGGGGCCTTTCACCTTCTTTTTTCTGTCCGCTGCCTGGCCCTTCTGGGTAGTGCAGAAGTGGATTCCTGCAGGGGTGGTAGGTTATTCAAACTGGACTTTAAGAGTTTATCCCCCCCCCTTTTTTTTTTTTGAGATGGGGTCTCACTCTGTGGCCCAGGCTGGAGTGCAGTGGCGTCATCTCAGCTCACTGCAACCTCTGCCTCCCAGGCTCAAGTGATTCTCCGGCCTCAGCCTCCCAAGTAGCTGGGATTACAGGTGTCCACCACCACGCCTGGCTAATTTTTGTATTTTTAGTAGAGACAGGGTTTCGCCATGTTGGCCAGGCTGGTCTCGAACTCCTGACCTCAAATGATCCACCCGTGCCTTGAAAGTGCTGGAATTATAAGTGTAAGCCACCATGCCCAGCCAAGAGTTTATCCCTTTTAAGTCTCATGTTTTGTGATTTTTAAGTAAGAGTGCAATTATTTTATTTTATATCATTTAAAAAATTTTTTGAGACAGGGTCTCACTCTGTCACCCAGGCTGGAGTGCAGTAGCAATCCTAGCTCACTGAGCCCTCGAACTCTCAAGCTCAAATGATCATCTTACCTCAGCCTCCTGAGGAGCTGGGAGACGGGTTTGTGCCACCATGCTCAGGCAGTTTTTATTTTTTGTAGAGATAGGCTCTCACGATGTTGCCCAGGCTGGTCTTCAACTCTTGGGCTCCAGTGGTCCTCCTGCCTTGGCCTCCCAAAATGCTGGGATTACAGGCATGAGGCACCACCCCTGGCCTGTTATTATTATTGATATCTTGTGATATTTAGCACTTTAGAGATGAAAAGTTTCTTTAGATAGGGAAAGGTAAAACTTGCCTGAGGCCATGTTGGTAGGAAGCTTAACAATGAAACTTTGGGCTCCTGATAGTCAGATGCTGTGTTCTGACTCCTACACTGAAAACATCTGGTCAAAGTAACCCTTCTCAGGACTGTGATAGGACAGTGGGTCTCATCTTTTCCTGCCCTCTGCGGGTCTAGGGCATGGGATGGTACAGGGAAAAGGGCTTTGCCAAACAAACTGGTGGGTCCCTGTGGGCTGGCTCAGGCTTGGGTCTGTGTTGGGAGAGAAGGTTGGGTATGGTCGGCTCCTGGATCTGTTCTGTGGCCGCCTACTGGGCTTCTGTGACCAAAAGAGACAGGCAGAGACACCATGGCAGCTCTGGGCCCATCCCCCCAGCAAAAACACCTTCCTCTCTCCTCAAGCTTGTACCCTCATTTCTCCCCACATGGCACCCCCTCTACTCCCACTCCCTGCGTCCTATCCTGGTGGCTCCATCATAGGCAGAAGGCCAGGGCCAGGGCTGGGCTGACATAGGGAACAGGAGTTAGGCAAGGAGCCTGGGAGGGCAGAACACGAACTTTGGCATCGGGAGACCTGGTCTTGAAAGCACCTGGAAGCATGGCTAGCCATCTGTCTTTGGGCAAATGCTGTAACCCATCTGACTCTTCTTTTCCCCACCTAGAGGCTGAGGATGACAATACTCACCTCCCCCTTGCTTTAACAAATGAGTGAGAGGAGGGTGTACCACCTGAAGCACAGGGACTTGCAGAGTGGCTCTCAGCATGCCTTCCTGCCCTGGGTGGGGAATCACAGAGCAGCTATGGGCCTGCGAGTGCAGGGGGCCTGGGCTGCCAATCTGGGAGCCTGGGGGAGGCTTTGCCCACAGGCTCTGTTTCCTCCTCCCCGGAAGGCCTGGCCCTTCCCCAGGCACAGTGGTCAGTGGCCAGCAGGACAACACAGGCCTGTGTCATAAGGAAGGCAGCTGCGTAGGGGGTTGGGCTGGATGTTGTGTGCAATAAGGGCCTGAGACAGAGGGGCAGCTGGGAGGCCTGGCCAGGCACAGCCTGTCACCAGCTGCGCAATGGGCCTCTCTGCCCTGCCACCACCAGCTCCCCCTAGCTGAAAGGTGCCAATCCCAGGCTCCCTTGCTCTCCTAGCTCTTGGTTCTAAGCACAGAGTGGGGCCGCAGGAAGGAATTCGGGGAAGTATACCACAACTGAGGCTGGGTCGGCTCGAGGCAGCGCCTTCCCTCCGCCCTCTCTCCCTCTGTCTGTTGGTCTGTTTCTCCCTTCCTTCTTCTCTCATTCCTTTCATTTTTATCATGTCCTTTTCCAAACTTAGTCCTGGAACACACTCAAAGATTGTGGGCCAGTACTCTGGGGGTGTGGAGGAAGGAGTGAAGCCCAGGCTCAGAAGCTCACAGGATGGGGGACGGCTTGAGCACCTAAGATACCACTGTGGGGCTGAAGTGAGGCGTGAGGGGGAGGAGGAGGTCAGGGCTCGGAGGTGGAGAGCGCTCCCTGGAGGAGAGAAGTCTGGAGTGTCAGATGGCAAGAGAAGGAAGAGTGGAGTGAAAATTAAGACAAAGGCCAAGAGGCAGCCCAGCAGGGCTAGTGTGGCTGGAGGAGGAGGACAGAGGAGTGACAGGGTCCAGGCTCTAAAGGTCAGTGGGGCCTCCCATGGGCCTTCTATCTGCGGGCGTTTCAGAGCTGGGAGGACTTAGAGACCATGTTGTTGTCCTCTCCATATTTAGACAGGAAATTGTGGCTTGTGACTAGAATATTCCTTTGCAGAAGGACACGCTCTGGCCATGCCTCTAACCACACCCTAATAAGCCAGGGACTGGCCCAGCACAACGCAGTTGGATCCTTAGACATGGCGGATGTAGTTGGAATTACTGACCTCACTTAGTAAGAATAAAACCGAGACTCAGAGAAGTCAAGCAAAAGATACCTGAAGTCCCACTGCTATGCATAATGGCTCTGGGACTTGAAAGGGCTTAGATTCCTTAGCAAGGCCTGCAAGGGCATTGTGCATGGACCATGGGTGACTTGCCAGCCTCCTCTCTTGCTGCCTCTCACCTTGCACACCATTGTCCTGGTCCCACTGAATTCTTTTGGTTTCTCAAATGGGCCTTTAAACATGTTGTTCCTGGCCAGGGTGCGGTGGCTCATGCCTGTAATCCCAGCACTTTGGGAGGCTGAGGTGGGCAGATCATCTGAGGTCAGGAGTTCGAGACCTACCTGGCCAACATGGTGAAACCTCGTCTCTACCAAAAATACAAAAATTAGCTGGGTGTGGTGGCGGGCACCTGTAATCCCAGTTACTTGGAGGCTGAGGCAGGAGAATCGCTTGAACCCAGGAGGCAGAGGTTGCAGTGAGCCGAGATCGTGCCACTGCACTCCAGCCTGGGTGATAAGAGCGAAACTCCATCTCAAAGAAAAACCAAAAAGCAAAACAAAACAAAAACCGTGTTGTTCTCTCTGCCTGGAAAACTATCTTCCAGGGCTCAGCTTCAAGGTTAACTCTTCTAGGAGGCAGTACTATTAGAAGAGTCTGGCTACACTGTGTGCCCGCTAGCCCCCAAGACTTCCCTAACTGTGATTACACTTTTACTTGTCTATTTCTTCAGCAGGGCCTGGCACAGTGAGTGACGTCAAATGAATGAATGAGTGGAAGGTGAATGAATCCTCCCCAGCCCCCCACTTCCTACTCATCATTTCTGGTATCAGCAGCATCCACTCTCCATGGCCTCCTGAGTAACAGCACTGGGCATGGAGCTGGGCTGAAAGAACAGAGTCTGCAGGGGCAAACACTCCGGGGAGGGGGCACCGGACACAGCAGAGACTCACCCAAGTTTAGTTCAATGCAAGACCTAGCCTAAAGCAGGATGTATTCAGGGCCCTACATATAAGGCCACTGTTGAACCATGAGAGCTCTGAGGAAGCATGGGGCTCCTGCAGGCTGGGAAAGTACCACTGAGAGGAAGCCCCTTGACGGATGGAGAATACTCAGACTATGGAGAGCACAGGACCATAAGCTTGGGAGCAGCGGCACACAGTAGCAGCAAAGTTGGACGCAGGAAGGATTTCAGCCCCTCCCTGGACTTTCCTCACCCAGCAGGGCCTGGGCTGCCCAGCTCACCAAAGGGCCTCATGTGAGTGATTGCCTGGAAGGCTGGTCCTTCTAACATGCTGAGTGGATGAGCTGGGATGTCCCAAACCACACCTGTGAATCTTGGTACCAGCCTGCTCCCTGGCTCAGGGATCATCACAGAAAATGCCTTCTCTGAAGACCATACCTGGGCCAGCAGCTGCACTGCCACGGAGCCACACACATCAGCCCTGCTGTGCCCTGTCCATCCCTGGCAGTGCCTCTGTCCCCATATCTGGCTTTGCCTTGGGCCCATGACCTTCACCTATTTTTCCTATAGCGTTTTGCATCTTAATTTGCACAGAGCCCAGAGCCTTCTCACCTCCCATGCAGCCTTAACTTAAACCAGCTGATTGTGTGCACCCCTTCTCCCTGCCTTATACCCCCAGATCACGAGCACCCTGAGTCAAAGAATCATCATATTCTTTGTAGTCCCAGCTTAGGTGTTGTTTATAAACATATATTAACTATTGATAGAGACGGAGAAATATAAGACACAGGGGATGAGGGTTTTGCCTCCTTAAGCCAGTTTTTCCATGTAAAATGGAGACAGTAATTCCTATGACCTGGGAATCCTGTGAAACCTAAGTGAGGTCAAGACCGTTATGACTCCATCTTTAGAAGGTGGATATTCTTGTTATCCCTGTTTCACAGATAAGAACTCTGGGGCTCAGGGAAGCACGGCGACTTGCCAAAGGTTGCACAGCTGGGAAATCAAAGGTTGGGATTCAAATGAATGCTTCTGGCACTGTCTCGCTGTACAGCCTCCTGGGGAAAGTGAAGTTCGGTGGAAGGTGTAAGTCATGTCTAGAAGACAGATATGGCTTCTCATCTGACCAGCTGGGTTTAGAGTTCAACCTGCAGCACACAGCTGAGCAGGGCAAGTCAGAAAGGAGAAACAGTGGGAAGGGGCATGCCCCGGAGCCAGGGGGCCCCTCAGGGAGAAGATGCAGCCCTGTCCTGGGAAGCCTGATCAATTCTAGGAGAGGAGGCAGGCCTCAGGCACATGACAGGCAGGGTGAGGGTTGGCGGAGAAGTACTTCCTGGCAGGAGAGGCCTGAGACGGCAGAACCCGAAGGTGGGAGAGCCACCAGACACTGATGGCACGAAGGAGTTCACCCCGGCCTGGGAGTCACTCCCTGAACCCCAGGCAGGGGTGGGGTTTGGTCACCTGCCACCCTCTTCACACCTGGGCCGGGGCCCTGCTCATAGGCAGCCCTGAGCTCCAGCCACCTCTGTCCCCTGGCCCAGCAGTTGGCCCAGCTGGCTCACCTTCTCAATCAATACTGTGCTCTTAATGGGCCCAGCCACCAGCACCAACCAGGGGCATTAAATGTTAATTATATCTATTTGGATTTGAAAAATTTTATTACTCGAGTTAATTATGGTTGGAGTCATAAAAAGGTTTCAGAGTGAAAGGGCTGCCTTATTGGGGCCACTTTCCCCAAGATAGATTGGAAAGGCAAAGAAGAAATAAAAGCATCTGGCTTAGAGGGCGGCCGCTCCACATCCACCAGGCTGAGCGCGCTGGGCTGAGGACTCCGAAGCCTCCAAGGGAAAGGCCTGAAGAGCAGCTTGCCTACTGGCCGTACTGGTGCCCGGGATGCAGGACAGGCCTGTCCTGGCGGGGCAGGTCTGCCGCTTGGCAGCCCCAGCAGGAGTGATGCGGTCAAGTAGAGAAGGGCTCCCTGCCAGCGAGCCTCCGTGGAAGCTGCAGTCCTGCTGGGAACAGCCTGGCTCCCAGAGATCAGGATTGCAGGATATGCCCAGGGCTCCTCTCCAAGTGGTCCAAATACTGGGACCTCCTCCTGCCCAGCTCCACCCAGCCCTGCCTGATTGCTTCCTGCCAGCTCCGCTTATGATTCATGGGCCCGACCTTGGGCTATAAAGTGTTCACTCTAGCGGGTATAGAGGCAGGATTTACAGCCTCGGGGTCAGCGGTAGGCAATGACACACACAATAGCTGACTCACAAGGCTGCCCCATCCCCAGCCCACACATAACTCTCCCTTGCACACACAGGTACACACACATCTGGACATAGCCACAAATGCACATTCATGTCAGGAGCTATCTCACGCATGCATCTGGTAATGGGAGTTCATTTGTAGAGCAAGCACTGTGTCTAAGGTGCTTTACAAGCATTTGTCTAATCCTTAACGCTGCTCCTGTAAGGCTGGTCCAAGCCAGAGCTACTCATTTTATAGAAGAGGAAACAAAGGCTCAAGCAGGTTAAGTTATCTGAACACATGAGCCCTAGAAGAGAATCAGCCCTACAGAGAACCCTGATACCCGTCTGTTGGCCAGGGAAACTAATACCACCAAAGAGCTAGACTACAGCAGCCTGCAGGGCAAGAGAGACCATTCCACCCCCTCCCTCTTCCCTGTCAAAGGAGCCGAGGCTAGCAAGAGGGGGTGGGAATGTTCCCCCTCCTTGCCACCCCCTCCTTGCCACAAGGTGATGAAGAGAAGGGGGAAAATGCCTTAAAGAAGATACAACAGTGGCTGGGCACAGTGGTTCACGCCTGTAATCCCAGCAATTTGGGAGGCTGAGGTGGGCAGATCACCTGAGGTCAGGAGTCTGAGACCAGCCTGGCCAACATGGCGACACTCTGTCTCCACTAAACATATAAAAATTAGCCAGGTGTGGTGGTGGGTGCCTGTAATCCCAGCTACTAGGGAGGCTGAGGCAGGAGAATCACTTGAACCTGGGAGGCAGAGGTTGCCGTGAGCCAAGAACGCGCCACTGCACTCCAGCTTGGGTGACAGAGCAAGACTCTGTCTCAACAACAAAAAAAAAAAAAAAGAAGAAGAAGATACAACAGTGGAATTTCAAACTACACCAACTTTAAAAACAACAGAAGGAACTGAGAATTGGGGGGAATTTGCCCATGTTGTTAAGGGATGAACTGCCCATCCAAGGGCAGTTGAGGTGTCGCTGGTAGAGACTGGAGGGGGACAATATTTCGTATATAAAGTTTTAATCATCATTGTTATGATGCAGTTACTGGGAACACCATGTAAAAGGAGTTAGCCACTCCTCTCTTCAGCTTAATATCCATTGCCTCCACTTGATTTTCCATCTTCCCTCAATTTTCAGAACTTTTTCAGTGCCTACTGTCCCTTAGAGTCACTTCTCTCCATCCTCAGCAGGGACCCTGCCCTCGGGGTATTCCTCTCGCTCTTGCATTTTTGCCGGCGAGAGTGGTCATTTCTCCTCTTTGTGTGTAACTGTCTCCTAAAAGGGCCAACCCTTCCCTGGACCTTGCCGCTTCCTCTATCTCCTTCCTTTCTTCTGCTTCTAGTCTGCCTCCTAGAGCAAGAGCCTGTGCCTGTCGCCTCATCTCCTTCCCCACCGTCTGGGATGGAGCTCTTGTTGCTGTCCTGGCATCATCCTCAGTAGTTTCCTGGGTCCCTGGAGCTGTGACCCCCTCCTCAGGCATCTGGGGCTCTTCCTCAGCACTCCTGTCCTCCTTTCCACGCCACCCTCTATCCTCACCTTGTCCCTCATGTCTCTTCCACTGACCTGATGCGGGGACCTTGTCACTCCTGTGCTCTTTGCTCTTAGAGAATTTATCTTTTTACCCTCTTGAACGTCAACTTTCCAGGACTCCCAAACCTGCCTCCAATTTGATGTCTCTCCTGAAAGCCCATACTGAATTGTCAACTGCCCAAAGGATATGTCCATTTGGACTCTCCACTGTCACCTCCAGTGAAACATGTTAAGTCAGAAATAATTATCTTCTCTTCAAAACAGCTCCCTTTCCACCACCTCATTTCTTCTCATTAAATAACTATTCTGGTCACCTAGACTCCCCAAACACAGAACTACTGATTAAATTATTACATTAAACAAATGTTTTCCAGGTAACTACCCTATGCAAAGTCCAAATAGCACAGGGCAATGGGGGTGGAGGTGGGAGGCAGGAAGAACAGGGAGGCGGCCTGATGACAACAGAGAGTGAAGGTTTTGGAGTCAGGTAGATTTGGGTTGACAGCCTGGTCTGCTGCTTGCCAGTGTATGATGATGTTAGGCAAACTGCCTAAACCAAACATAGCCAGAACACCTACTGTGTACCATGCTCTGACCTAAAGGTCAGACAATCTCACAACAATCTTCCCAACGGTGCTATAATTATCCCAATTTAGAGATCAGAAAAAGAGAGAAGTTAAGGAACTTGCCCAAGGTCACACAGCAGAGCCAAGGTCTGAACCCAGGTGGGCTGGTGGAGGCTGTGCTTATGGCCACTGTGTTATATTTAACTTCTTGGGGTCTCTGCTTTGTTCTGTTTTGCTTACTCTTACGTCACCAGCCCCTAGGATCCCATTAAATGTCTGTTGAGTAAGAGATGACAAACAAACACATGACTGAAATGCATCTATTGGATTTGACAGTTTGAAGTTGTTGCTGACCTTGGCAAACGCAGGGTCAAGGGAGAGGTGGGGACTTAGGTGGAACAGCCATGGTTAAAGGAGTGAATGGGAGGGAAACAGTGCAGACACATGTCAAGCATGGATACCGTTCCAGAAGTTGGAGGGATGAAAGAGAGGGATTGGCGTTGTCTCAGGAAGCACAGGGGTCTGGATAAGGATCATCATGTGTTTTTCTTTTTGGTGTATGGAAGAGAGCTGGAGCTCCAGGAGGGAGTATTGCTGCTGGAGTCAGGCTTCAGAGGGACATGAGGAAATGGGATCCCAAGTGCTAGGAGAGGGAACAGTTCCTGCTCGTGAGGGACATTAGTCTACTGGAGAGAGAGATGGGTTAAACAGACCTGGGGACGAGAGGCGCTTTAGGAAACCCCCAGGGGCTGGGGAGTCAGGAGACGGGAGAGCCAGGTGACCTGGCGGGTAGACATTTGGGCTTCTCTCCTCTGCCTTTCCCCAGGATGCATGGTGACAGCTCAGGCAACCAGATTAGAAATGCTACTTCTGGGCCGGGCGTGGTGGCTCACGCCTGTAATCCCAGCACTTTGGGAGGCTGAGGCGGGCAGATCATTTGAGATCAGGAGTTCAAGACCAGCCTGGCCAACATGGTGAAACCCTGTCTCTACTAAAAATACAAAAAGTAGCCAGGCATGGTGGCAGGCACCTGTAATCCCAGCTACTTGGGAGGCTGAGGCAGGAGAATCACTTGAACCCTGGAGGTGGAGGTTGCAGTGAGCACAGATTGCGCCACTGCACTCCCGCCGGGGCGACAGAGTGAGACTCAGTCTCAAAAGAAACAAAACAAAACAAACAAACAAAAAGCAAAAAGAAATGTTACTTCTGGCTGTATCAAGACAAGCTTGGGGAGCAATTATTGGGCTACATATACCTAAGCCCCAAGTCCCAGTACTTGCAACTACTGAGGGACAGCCAGCTAGGGTTTCCCCACCATCCTGACAACCTTCAGGGGAGCCAACTCCTATTTCCAGAGCTGGAGCCAGCTAGGCTTTCCTGAGTGAAGCAATAAAAGGGGAAAATCAACATCCCAATGATCTCGTTTATGGTGCTAAGTAAGCTGTACAGCTTAATCCCTACGAGGTTAATGAATTTACGACTTGCTTTGGAATTTGACAAGGGCTGTAAAAGAGGAATGAACCACGTTCTGGACAGCTCCTTCCCAGCGGCTGCTAGGGTTGGACTAGCTTGACCTGCCCTGATAAAGGAGGGGCGAAGACATAAGTGGTGGGTTCATGGCCACTTGTCTGGGTTCTGAATTGAGTGAACCAAAGGAAGGACAATCCAAGGGCCAAAGGACATTTCCTGTAGGCTAGGTCAGGGTGAGCAGCCTGGGCTGCTTGAGTTGGAGTTCCCAGGTTTTCAGGTGACCTTGGTGTCTTGGGCAAGCCATTTAACCTCTCTGAGGTTGTTTCCTCATCTGGAAGAGACATGATGCTATGGTGTAGCTGTGAGAATGATGTGAGAGAATGCATGTAAAGGAAATAGCATTGGGTTTGTATATAGTAAGTCCTCAATAAATGTTAGTGGTGGTAATTATCATTTCGTTCTGTCTTAAATCATAATTTGCTGTCTACCTGCCCATGCCCCCACCATTTATCCATCCATTCAGAAATTCAATAAATCTTTACTGAGAAATTAGACTGCGTGCCAGGCCCTGTGTCAGATACAATTTGGAGTGAGAGGCACACACCTTAAAACACATTAAAAAGAAAGGATATCGGTGCTGGGAAGGAAGGACGTACAGGTTACCCTGAATGCACAAAGAAAGAAGTGGCTGAGCCTGCCTCTCTAGTCTAAGCCAGTTTTGAATAATGTCTTCTACTGATTGAGCACTTGGCACATCACAAAACTGATGTGCTTTGATTCTTGAAATAATCCAGTAATGACCACATTTTCTAAATCAAAAATTAGAATCCAGTGTGACTACATGGTATGGCAATAGGTCAAAACATTTGGAATAGGGACAGGTTAGAAAAGCTGGGACATGCTGAACTTCATAAACAGAGAGGGCAGGGATTTATCTCTGTTTGAACAGCTATGAAAATGAAGCTACAATTGTCAGTGGGAGAAGTGAGGCTTCATCCCATTCATTCACTGATTACTCTGTGAGAAGCCAAGGGCAAGGACTGTGCTGCTTATTTCTGGGTACATGGAGCCTAGAACAGAACCTGCAGAGATTAGGGCCTCAATAAATGTTTCTTACATGAATAATGAATCTTTGTATAAGTATATATATATCTGCTTCTGGGAGCAAAATTCCTCAAAAGAGAAACCGATATTCATCATTCTCTCTTTTTCCCCTCCCATATTCTTTTGAAAGCGCTCTGGCTGGGGATTGCCAAGGGTTCCCTTTTTGCCAGTTCTGATGCTTAAGTCTCAGTAATCCTCACTGGACTCCACGGGCAGTGACTTGAGCTCAGTAGATCACTCCCTTCTTCTTCTTTTGAGATGGAGTTTCACTCTTGTCGCCAGGCTGGAGTGCAATGGCATGATCTAGACTCACTGTAACCTCCGCCTCCTGGGTTCAAGCGATTCTCCTGTCTCAGCCTCCTGAATAGCTGGGATTACAGGTGCCTGCCACTACGTCTGGCTCATTTTTGGTATTTTTAGTAGAGATGGGGTTTCACCATGTTGGCCAGGCCGGTCTCGAACTCCTGGC
>NC_045434.1:177709993-177824220 GCF_002776525.5 Piliocolobus tephrosceles
GTATTGGCCAGGCTGGTCTCAAACTCCTAACCTCAAATGATCCACCTGCCTCGGCCTCCCAAGGTGCTGGGATTACTCAATGATCTGCACCCGGCATCACTCGCTTCTTGAATTTTTTACTGGGCCTTGGGCACATCAGTTCCCTGTTTCTTCCTGCATTGCTGGGCGCCCGTTATTCTCTTTGCTGGAGGGCCCTTCTTTTCCCATCCTTTAAATACTGGACGGCAAGAATAGACATATAAGAGGGGTGCATGGGTGTGGGAGTGAATCGACACTGCCGCTGAGGAGCAGGACCCCCGCTTTTGTGGGCTGCCAGTTTTCTCAGCCTTTGCCTTAGGGTGCATCTCTTTCCCGTTCCCCTCATCCAAGCTTACTGGCTTCTTGGTTGCCAGCTCTAGTGTTTTCAAAGTCTTCTCTCTTCCTTTGACTGTCCTCCTCGTTCTTCCATTCTGCAGCTAGAGTTCTTCTGTGATCTGGTGACTCCCATCAAACCAACCAAGAGCCCAAGGATCTGAGAAGCAGCTCCGTTTAGCTGGTAAGGAAGTAACTTCCCAGGGTGAGTGCTGGCCAGGCCGCATGTGGAAAGTGGGGCAGGCATAGATGCTGGTGCTGGCGGGCCCTTCCCTTGGCCACACCAACACCAGCATTGACACATAATGCCCATTCCCATGGCCCTGGCTAGTGGGCACAGCTGCTTCACACCTAGAGATGAAACCCGAGCACACAAAGAACGTGAGAATGGAGCAAGAAGACCAGGCTTGAGTCCTAGCTTTACCAAAGAGGAAGGAATAGAGAACACCAGCAGATCCCAGGTTCCAGGCAGGTCCCCAGAGGAAGGCCCAGGATCCTGCCCACCCCCACCCCCCAGGCCTCTTTCTTCCCTCATGTCCTTTGCCTCCTCTTTGCATCCACCGTGTCCCTCAGCTCTCTCTCCAGAGTCCCTCAAATATCCCTCTCTGCCAAAGGATGATCGTCTTAGGAAAAACACTGAGGGTTTGGTCCTGACTTTCCGTATCCCATGCACTCCAGACCTGAAAGCCATGGTTGCCTGGCCAGGGGTCTCATTTTTTCTGGAGACCACCCTTCCCTACTCCCCAGGCATGTGTGGGAAAGAGCTTGGCCAAAGTAGGAACTTCCTGGCCAGCACCCTCGGGAGGCCCTTTGCTCTCCAGGGAGGGTCCCTGCAGGCTCTACCTGTCCAACTGGCCCCAATGCAGGGGACAAGCAGCTGGAACCCGTCCTGCAGGCGTAGAGGCTGAAACAGGCTAATGAATCCTGATGGGAGAAGTGACCTTTTCCAAATGCCACATGTCATTGGATTTTATATCACACAAGGACAATGTGCCATGGGTATTAAAATCGTTTTTCCAATAGTTATATATGTGTGTGAGTGTGGTGCAGAGTCCGTATGACGAGAGGAAAATCCTAATGAAGATGTCATCAAATGAACCTTCCCCGATCAGCACCAGACAGGCAGTCCTTCAGGACACTCCCTGTTTCAGCCAAGGCTTGGCCAAACCTCAGCTCTTAAGCACAGATGAGCCTTTCTCCCACGAAGTTTCCCTGGACCAGACTCTGGCTCTGGGCCTGGCCTTGACTCCACTTCCTGCTCTAGGAAGCTCTATTCAACATCAAGGGAAGAGCAAGGCCTGGAGAAGGCAGCCACACAGCAAATGGAGTTCCTGCTGCACACAGGCCCTAGGCATGCTGCTCTTCACTCCTCAGTCTCATGGAGAAGCTGGAGGATGCTTTGGGAAGGAGGGACACACAACCAGCAGAGCAGGTCAGGCGGCAGGTGCGGCACTCAGCAGCTTTCAGAGCTCTGAAGGCTGGGAGAGGCTGGGATTGGAGCCCAGAACCCCAGACTGTTCTCTATAAAGCCTCAAAGGGTCTCATGGTCTAGCCTGTCTTCACAATCTTCCTAATAGGTGGCCTGCCCAAACACCTCCAAGGCCAGGAGGCTCCAGACATCCTCGGGCGGCTTTGCTGCTCTGGGGAGCTTCGGCTGTTTAGAAAGTTCACACACAGCTTGAGCTAAAATCTATTTCCCTGGAAGTTCCACCCACTGGTCTGTGTTTAAACTCTTGGGCTCAGACAAAAAAGGTTTGATCTCTGTCCCACACAATAGCCTTTTGGAAATCTAAAAACAACAATAATGTCCCCTGGAGTCTTCTTTTCTCTAAGTTGAACATTTCTAGTCCATTCAATGATTTCCAACATGACCCGATTTCAAATATCCTGACCCATAGGCACTCCAGTTCTATTCCGCTGAGAATGTTAGGCCCGTTTTCTATTGTCATGGTGGGAAAAGGGGAAAAAAGCACAGCATCTGGAGTTGGAGGCCCAAGGTTCAAAATCCCAGCTTCATTATGTAATAGCAACGTGAATTTGAGTAAGTTTCTTCATCTTTTTGAGATTCAGTTTCTTTATCCTAACACTAGATGAAGGGACAACCTTCTCCATGGAACAATTTCTTCTTCCTTTCTTTCTTTGTTTTTCTTTTTTTGAGACGGGGTCTTGCTCTGTTGCCCTGGCTGGAATGCAGTGGCATGACATGGCTCACTGCAACCTCTGCCTCCTAGGCTCAAGTGATCCTCTCACCTTCGCTTCCCAGTAGTTGGGACTACAGACGCACACCGCCACACCCGGCTAATTTTTTGGTAATTTTTATAGAGATGGATTCTCACCATGTTGCCCAGGCTGGTCTCAAACTCCTGGACTCAAGCTATCTACCCACCTTGGCCTCCCAAAGGCTTGAGCCACCATGCCTGGCCTGGAACAACTTCTTTAGGACATGGTCCAAAGATAGGTCAGGACCTCAGTGGGGACTTACTTAAGCAGAGGAGGTCAGCAGAAGTCACAGTATGAGGAGAGGAGCAGAAAGAATAAACGATATCCACAAATAGCTGGTCGTCTCGGATGAGTGTCCAGAACCAACTGTCCCAAAGTCCTAGCAAATAGCTTTAAGTACACAGTTTTCCCCATTCTTGCCTTTTATATACAGACAAACAGGCTCAAATGTAAGAGGCTGCTTGCCTCAGTGATGGAGCCACTCTGTTCTTAGGCCCCATGGTGCCAGAAGTCAAGTGTCAAAGCTCAGACTGGGGGTCCAAGTCTAGGGGGAGAGTAAGATCTAGCACTGCAGCACTTACTAAAGCAACTAGTGTTGATTTGTTGATTTCCATCAAGCCTCCCTATCCTTTCCTTGCTCAGACTCCTCAGTAGCCTGGGTCTGAGTCTTGGTCCTACTGCTCAGTGACTGTGTGATCTTGGTCAAGTTACTTAAGCCCCTCTGCCTCCTTCTTCATTTGAAATATGCAGTTAGTCTACCCATCTCTGGGTTGTTATGAGGATTGCATGATTTTCTTTCTTTCTTTTTTTTTTTCCGAGACAGAGTCTCGCTCTGTCACCCAGGCTGGAGTTCAGTGGCGCGATCTCGGCTCACTACAACCATTGCCTCTTAGGTTCAAGCGATTCCTCTGCCTCAGCCTCCCGCCTGGCTAATTCTTTTGTATTTTTAGTAGAGATGGGGTTTCACCATATTAGCCAGGATGGTCTCGATCTCCTGACCTTGTGATCCGCCTGCCTCGGCCTCCCAAAGTGCTGGGATTACAGGCGTGAGCCACTGCACTCGGCCTGAGGATTGCATGATTTTCTATGTGGAAAACAGAACAAAGAATGTTGGGCACACTGTGAGCACTCAATAAATATTAGCTACTGTTATTATTTCACTCTCAGGACATTTGTGAAGATCAAGGATGCTAAACAATAGACACGTGTCATTCTTGGCAAACTATCAGGGTCTGTGGTCTATGGGAGTGATTAGAGTTGTTGATCAGTGTCTGTCCTCCCACATTGGACATTATCCTCTAGGTGGATCTACCGCTAGCCTGACAAGTGCAGAGTGGAAGAGAACTCTATCCCCTGAAGTGTTCTGGGATCCGAATAATAGTAGATGCATGGGGGCCCATAGCACCTGCCGACTTCTAAATTTACTATCAAATAACTCCCAGAGCTTCTCTTCAGCTTAGCCTTCCTTCCCTTGGCATGGACTCAAATTCGAATATTTATCCCACTGGCCGGGCGTGGTGGCTCATGCCTGTAATCCCAGCACTTTGGGAGGCCGAGGTGGGTGGATCACTTGAGGCCAGGAGTTTGAGACCAGTCTGGCCAATATGGCGAAACCCCATCTCTACTAGAAATACAAAAAATTATCTGGGCGTGGTGGCCCACGCCTGTAATCCCAGCTACTTGGGAGGCTGAGGTAAGAGAATTGCTTGAACCTAGGAGGTGGAGGTTGCAGTGAGCTGAGATTGCACCACTGCACTCCAGCCTGGGAGACAGAGCACGACTCTGTCAAAACAAACAAACAAAAACAAAAACAAAAACAAAAACAAAAAAAACCCAGTTGCATTAATCTGGTTGGAAGATTCTACCCATTGTCTGAGCCACTTTGGGAGGCTGAGGTGGGAGGGTTGTTTGAGCCCAGGAATTCAAGACCAGCCTGGACAACATGGTGAGGCCCTATCTACAAAAAATCTAAAAATTAGCTAGGAGTGGAGGCTGAGGTGAGAGGATCACTGCAGTGAGCTGTGTTCACGCCACTGCACTCCAGCCCGGGAGACAGAGTGAGACCCTGTCTCAAAAAAAAAAAAAAAAAAAAAAAAAAAGAAAACAGAAAAAAAAGGCATTTGACAGAACATTTCAAACCCAGGTGTTGGTGAAGATGTAGATAAACTGCGATCATCATTGTTTGTTACTGGGAATGTAAAATGGTACCGTCTCTTTAGAAAACAGTTTGGCAGTTCCTAAAAATATTAAATGTAGAGTTACCATATGGCCCAACAGCAATTCCACTCCTAGGTATAAATCCAAGAGAACTGAAAACATACATCCACACAAAAATGTGTATGTGAATGTTCATTGCAGCATTATTCATCATAACCGAAAAGCGAAAACAGCCCAAAGGTCCTTCAACCAATGAATGATAAATAAATTGTGGTAGATCCATACAATAGAATATTATGGTCATAAAAAGGAGTGAAGGAATGACACATGTTCCAGCATGGATAAACCTTGAGCAAATGCTAAATGAGAGAAGCTACTCACAAAAATCCCACATATTGTAGGGTTTCATTTATACAAATGTCCAGAATAGGCAAATTTCTAGAGACAGTAGATTAGTGGTTGCCAGGGGCTGTGGAGGGGAGGATGAGGACTCACTGCCAATGGGGTTTCTTTCAGGGGGATAAAAATGTTCTAAAATTAGATTACGGGTATGGTTGCACAGCCCTGTGAATATATTAAACACACAACACACACACACACATACATACACACACACCATCAATTATATAGTGTATGAATGATACCTTAATAATGCTGTTAAATTTTTTTAATCAGGCATCTACTACATGCTAGACAGTAGCAGTGGGTCTAGAGGCTTGAGAGAAAGACTAGGGAAGGGAATGTTCCCTAAAATGAATGATTCTTGAGCTTAGTCCTTATGGATGAGAAAAACTGGGCAAAGAAACAGAGGTAAAAGGATGCTCAAGAGAGAAACCCAGAGCAAAAATCATGAGCTCTGGAGTCCGTCGGCCTGGATTCCAGTCCTAAATATCCCTTCCTAGTTGTGTGACCATGGCAATTTACTTAGCCTCTCTGTGCCTCATTTCTTCATCTGTAAAACGGGATAATTATAGCATAGTATGTATAGCAGAGAGTGGTATAGCGTAGCACGATGAAGTGAACCAACATGTGTAAAGTGCTGAGGATAGAGGCAGATGCATAATAAGGTCTCGATAAATGCTGGTTATGTTGTTTATAAGGTACTGCTACAGCACAATTCGGGGTTCATAAAGGATAAGACACAGCATAAAGAGAGCTGAAGATGGAAAGATAGATGGTTATCAGATCATAGGGTGACTTATACGTGGGCAGAGAAGCCTGGCCCTGAACAAGAGGAGGTAGACCACCAGGAAAGAGAGAAGAGGAGAAGAAAGGGTTTGGATGGAACTAAAGGGATGAGGCTCAAAGTTGAGGGGTGTCACGTACCCTGGTTTTCTAGATAGGGTAGGAAATGAGAGTGAAGGAATAGAAGATGGTCGACACCAAGACACAGATGATTTGGAGGACAGGCATCTGCAGTGGGACTGGTCTGCAGTGTCTTGTGATTTTGTTCAACAGCTCTCAGCTATGCACATGGAAGTAGATAACAGCCATGCTACAGAGTCAGGGCGTTGCCAATTAGTATTCTAGAAGGACAGGTACAGAGGAGTTGAGAAATATTGGTAAGACAGTTCAGGGTGACAATCATGGGGCTGAGTCTAGGTACAGAAATAAGTGAGCAGGGTGTGCTGATATACTGGGAGAAAATGTTAGAACTGGGTACTGGTGGTTTTGATGAGGTCAAAGAGGAGGCGTTAACTATGTATTCATTTATTCGATTATTCATTCTCCTGTGAAAACGACATTTATTGGAAAGCATGTGTCAGGTATACGGGGAGGGGGAAACCTGACAGATACTGCCCTCGCCCGCTCTGGTGGGAGGGGTAGGAAACATGGTGGGAACACGCATGTGAGGGAAAGGAAAGCCGAGGATGCTAGTGAAATTCTCAGCAGTAGGACAGTTTTCACCAATGACTTCAACAATTTTTTTTTTTTTTTGAGATGGAGTCTCATTCGGTCACCAGGCTGGAGTGCAGTGGTGTGATTTTGGCTCACTGAAACCTCTCCCTCCCGGGTTCAAGTGATTCTTCTGCTTCAGCTTCCCAAGTAGCTAGCACTACAGGCGCCCGCCACCATGCCCAGCTAATTTTTGTATTTTAGTAGAGCTTGGGTTCCACCATGTTGGCCAGGACGGTCTCGATCTCTTGACCTTGTGATGCACCCGCCTTGGCCTCCCAACATACTGGGATTACAGGCGTGAGCCACCATGCCCAGCCCGACTTAAACATTTTAAATAGCTTCCTGTTGTATTCAGAGTATATCCAAACTTCTCGCAATAGGCTCTAAGGCCCCGCCTGTTCTGGCTCTTTCCTGCTTCTCTGACTTTCTCTTGTGCTGCTTTCCCCTTATTGCATTCTAGCTACTCTGGCCTCCCTGTCAGGTCCTTAACCACTCCTGAGGTTTTCATGTCTTGGGACCCTTCATGGCATGTTTGACTCCATCTCATCCATGAGTTCTCAGCTCAAATGTAACATCAGGGAGCCTTTCTGCGATCATCCTATATAAAGTAGTCTGTCCTACCACAGCTTTTTTTTTTTTTGAAATGGAGTTTTGCTCCTGTTGCCCAGGCTGGCGTGCAATGGTGTGGTCTCGGCTCACTGCAATGTCAGCTTCCCAGGTTCAAGCAATTCTCCTGCCTCTGCCTCCCGAGTAGCTGGGATTACAGGCGCCCACCAAGACGTCCAGCTAATTTTTGTATTTTTAGTAGAGATGGGGTTTCATCACATTGGCCAGGCAGGTCTCAAACTCCTGACCTCAGGTGATCCACCCGCCTTGGCCTCCCAGAGTGCTGGGATTACAGGCGTGAGCCACTGTGCCCAGCCCCACAACTCTATCTTACCATGCTGTTTATTTCCTTTGTGGTGCTGATCACTCCCTTAACTATCTTGTATCTTTTCATGGTCTGTTTCCCACTTCTAAAGCAAAAGCTCCTTGGTAACAGGAGCTTTAGGGAAGGGAATGTTCCCTAAAATGAATGATTCTTGAGCTTAGTCCTTATGGATGAGAAAAACTGGGCAAAGTTTTTTCAAGTGTTGAGAACACAGAGTAGGTGCCTACTAAATATGTGTCAAATGAATGAATGACATAGGATCAGGGATGGACACATAAAGTGGTGATAAATGTCACTAAAGTTGAGGCGGTCAAGACCAGAGAATCTGCTTTAGATGGCAGAGGGGAAAAGCTGCGAGGAGAGGTAGCAGTGGGGAGAGGGGAGAAGCTGGGAGGAGAGGTGGCAGCAGGTAAGGAGGGGGTGCATTGCAGTTTGGGGCTGAAAATACTGGAGAAGGCTGCAGGGGCTTATACTTGGGCAGTGGCCGAAGATGGCTGGGATGTGAAACCTGGTAGGAAGACAGTCCTAGGGTTTCACGTGTAACTTTGGTATCAAGATTATTGCAATGTAGAGCGAATTTGCCTATGAGAGCCAGAGTGGGGGTATCTGAGCCAATGCTGGACAGATTGTCTTGACTATTTGAATCTGCTGTATCAGCTTCTGCTCTGTGTTCTAACAAGACCTTGGATATACCTCTATATATACTTGGCAAATGCTCAATTCCTTACCCTCCTGTCGGCTCCTGGAACCTGTCCCCACTTGTCTGCAGTTTCCATCTTTCTTTGACCCCTTTCCCAGAAGTGAGCCTAGAGTAGAGAAGGCAAAGTGAGTTGAGCTGAGGTGAGAAGAGAGGAGATGAGGTAAGGAAGATCACGGAGACTTCAGCTTGGCCCAGTTTAACCAAGCTAGCCTGGCCCAGCCCAACCAGACCCACAGTCAGCACAGCAATTGTCCGGCTGAAATAACAAGTCAGAGACGAAAAAACTGGCTGTCCCTCTTTGTTTACTCAGCTTTTTTCCCCCCTTTTTCTTTGGACAATGCCCTGCTGGGCTGGGGCTGTCCTGCTGGGTGGTTGCTGGGCTCCCCTGCCAAGATGGAGCCCAGCTGCTCAGCTGTTTACAAGGCAAATCCGGTTTACACTGGGGCCCATCCTGTCCTGGCTGTGCTGGGGAGCTTCAGACACAGCCCAGCCACTGGCTTCTCCTCGCCCAGGGCTCCCCAGTCTTAGGCTGGGGGCACTAGAACTGGGAGGGAATCCTACATGCCAGGGAAAGCATCAGCCTCAAGATGGAGCGAAAACAGTGTAAGATCTGGTCCCGCAGCCAAACTTCTGCCCTTAGGAGCCCCAGAGAAAGGAGAACTGCTGGAATCCCATGGTTTCCATCTCTGTTCTTTCAAGTGGTGAACTTGTGACAACAAAGTTCATCAAAGAAATTTATGTGTATGCACAGACTTGGAAAGCATTTGTTGCTCTGATGAAATAATGTTTGCTAGTTCACCCAAGTGATGTATGGTAGTTCACCTGAGTGAAGTGGTAGATCACCCAAGTGATCTCTACAGATGAGGATCAAGTGGCTAGACTGCCAGTTGCTCAAGGGCAGGGACCATGTCCTTGTCAACTTGGTGGTCCCAGGGCCCATTATGGAGCATGTCGCACAGTGGGACACAATTATTTCATTTATTAAACAAATGTTTCTTAAAAAGCTTGCAGACTAGTGGGAGAGCAGGCAATAAAAGCACAGTGATCCCTTTGATATACTGGTTTTTTCCCTTTGGATAAATATCCAGTAGTGGGATTGTTGAATTGCAAGGTAGCTCTATTTTTAGTTTTCTGAGAATCTCCATATCGTTTTCCATAACGTCTGTACTAATTTACATTCCCGCCAACTGTGTGTAAGAGTTCCCTTTTCTCCACATTCTTGCCAGCATCTGTTACTTTTTGTCTTTTTAATAATAGCCATTCTGACTGGGTAAGATGGTATCTCATTGTAGTTTTGGTTTGCATTTCCCTGGTGATTAGTGATGTTGAGCATTTTTTCATGTACCTGTTGGCCGTTTGTACGTCTTATTTTGAGAAATGTCTGTTCATGTCCTTTGCCCACTGTAAGTGACACCCATGTTTATTGCAGCACTAATCACAACAGCAAAGATACGGAATCAACCTGAGTGCCCACCAACAGATGAATGAATAAAGAAAATGTGGTGTATTATTTAGCCTTAAAAAGAATGAAATCCTGTCGTTTTCAGCAACATGGATGGAACTGGAGATCACTGTTTAAGTGGAATAAACCAGGCACAGAAAGACCAATACTGCATGTGCTCACTGATATGTGGGAGCTAAAAAAGTTGATCTCATGGAGGTAGATAATAGAATGATAGTTACCAGAGGCTGGGCAGGGAGTGCGTGTGATGAAGAGAGGTTGGTTAATGGGTACAAACATACAGTTAGATGGAAGGAATAAGTTCTAATGTTTGATAGCACAGTAGGGTGACTATAGTTAACAATGATGTATATTTCAAAATAGATAGAAGAGAGGACTTGAAATGTTTCCAGTACGTAGAAATGACAAATACTCAAGGTGATGGGAACCCTAAATACTCTGATTTGATAATTGCACATCCTATGCATGTAATAAAATGTCACAGGTGATCTGTAAATATGTACAAATATTATGAGTCAATAAAAAATTAAAAAAAAAAAACAAAAAACGCAAAACAACAACAAAACCACAGCGAAAGCAACAATCCCATAGCGGTCAGCACAGGAGGCTGAGGAAGCACAGAGGAATCACCTCACCCGGGCTGGAGGTCAGGGAAGGTTTCTCAAAGGCAGTGACATCTAAGACACAGTAAACACAGGTGCTTATTAAACAAAGGAGGAACGAACGTGCAGAATCCCCTAATGGCAGTGCAGGGGCAGGCTGACCTGGGTGCTCTCTCTTACTCCTTTACCCTCACAAAATAGTACTGAAGGGATATGGATGCAGCTGGAAACCATCATTCTCAGCAAACTATTGCAGGAACAGAAAACTAAATTCCGCATGTTCTCACTCATAGGTGGGAATTGAACAATGAGATCACTTGGACACAGGAAGGAGATCATCACACACCGGGTCCTATTGTGTGGGGGTGGGGAGGGATAGCATTAGGAGATATACCTAATGTAAATGACCAGTTAATGGGTGCAGCACATCAACATGGCACATGTACACATATGTAACAAACCTGCACATTGTGCACATGTACCCTAGAACTTAAAGTATAAAAAAAAAATAGTACTGAAGGGTCAGGCTTTAGGCTCTTGGGCTTGGGGCTGGTGAACTGTCTGGGTCTGGCTTCTCTAAGTAAATGTATTAAAGACTCACAGTGAAGCCCTGAGAGGCTTTTTCTATGTTACCCAGTCTTCTTAAACTGGAGCACAGAAGGGTGTAAGAAGGTATACTTATAAGTTGCAGGAAGCACAGGATAAACACATGTTCTAGACTTTCTCAAGGGGAAGACATTTAAAGCTTAATTTAAAAATATGAACTGAAGGACAAGTAAGAGTTAGCCAAGTGAAGTGGGATAGGGCAGAGGTCATTCCAAATGGAGGGGAGAGTTTAGAAAAAGGCCCGCCAGAGGGCAAGACCTGTAGGAAGAAGAGCATGGCCCAGCTGGGGAAATCTGAGTATTATAGTATTTTTAATTTATTTATTTATTCATTCATTTGTTTATTCATTCATCCATCCATTCATTTATTTAGAGACAGGGTCTCACTCTGTTGCTCAGAGTCCAGTGGCATGATAGCCTTGACCTCCCTGGGCTCAGGTGATCCTCCCACCTCAGCCTCCTGAGTAGCTGGGACTACAGGTGTGCGTCACCACATCCAGCTCATTTTTTTGGGTATTTTTTGTAAAGATGGGGTTGTGCCATGTTGCACAGGCTCGTCTCGAACTCCTGGGCTCAAGTGATCCACCTGCCTTGGACTTCCAAAGTGCTGGGATTACAGATAGGTGTGAGCCACCACACCCAGCCCTGAGTATTACAGTATGATGAGAGCGAAAATAATTCTGAGGGGACATAGGGATGATTCCAGAGAGGTAAGCAAGGGTTAGATGATTTTGGGCCTAGTAAGCTCAGTTTTTTGTCCTGTCGGAGACATACTTCCATGAAATCAACTACCATCTATAGTCTATTAATTGCAAAATTTCTCTCTCTACCCTTGAGCCTCTCTTAAGAGTATCAGACCCCTATATCCAACCGTCAGTGGATGTAAACTCATTAAACTCAAGCTATCTGATATGAACTCTCCTGATTTCCTTCCAGGCTTGCTCCTGATCCTCCTTCAGGCCTCTGCTCCACTCCAGATCTGCTTTCCACGATGCCCACTGCTAGGTTTCCTTCTGTAGGTTCTGGTCTCTTCTCTTCTTTCTGGCCTGGTGTCCTCATGGACTGATAGCTCAGTCATAACCCCTGGGCTGTCCTGATCCTGACATCTCTCTTTTCTGGATGCAGCATCCCATGGGCAGGGCCCAGGCAAATCTGACCATGCAACTCTCCTTCAAAGCCTTCAATGAATCCCCATTATTATCCTCAAGATAAACAAGATGAAGTTCAAATTCCTTGGCACCCAACACATAGTGTTCTAGTGAAGGGTAAATGAGATAATGCATGTGAAGCAGCTGGCACATCGCCTGGGACATTTTAGGCATTCAATTAATAGCCATTATTACTCTTATAATAATTACATAATTTATATCATATCATTTTCATATTATATTATAAGCTCCCCCTACCCTGTACCACATTCTGGCACCTGTCTTTCTCTTCAGTTCTCCTACATGCTTTCTTCCTTGAGGGCCTTGAGAACTTCTCTTTCAACCCTCCACATCTTTATCCATTTCATTCCACGTGATTTCCACCTGGAAGATCCTTCCCTTCATGGTTTACTTGGTGAACAACATCCTTCCTCATGGGTATCTCTCCCCAGATAGAGTAACAGGACAAAATTGTAGGGACAAACACTTCTCTTAGACAACAATGGTTACTTGGTATTGAAGAGAAGAGACACAAGCATGACCTGAATCCTTAGCGGCAGCAGCTGATGGCAGACATCAAAAGCTACCCTTGAGGCAGTGAGTCACAGACACTGAGAGAGCTGAGAAGTGCCTGGGCCAGAGAAGACCTGACTGGGAGAATGGCTGGTTTTGCTGCTACAGAGGCCAGCAGGTCAGAAGGAGGTAGAAGGAGCAGTAAATAGGATATTGCAATGTACAGAGGGAGATTCACTTGGTCATTGAGTTCACAAAACATTATACAGCACCCACTTTGTGCTGAGTTTAATTATGAAAGAGGGGCTTTTCACTTAGTGAAGACTCAGATGAGTAAACAGGAATTACAGAATCACGTGATGAATATTATAAGAGCAGTGGCGGGGCGCCATCGAGGCTGGGTTTCAAAGAGTCCCTTCCCGGCCGGGGGTGGTGGCTCAGGCCTGTAATCCCAGCACTTTGGGAGGCCGAGATGGGTGGATCACGAGGTCAGAAGATCGAGACCAGCCTGGCTAACACGGTGAAACCCCGTCTCTACTAAAAAATACAAAAAACTAGCTGGGCGAGGTGGTGGGCGCCTGTAGTCCCAGCTACACAGGAGGCTGAGGCAGGAGAATGGTGTAAACCTGGGAGGCGGAGCTTGCAGTGAGCTGAGATCCGGCCACTGCACTCCAGCCCAGGCAACAGAGCAAGACTTCATCTCAAAAAAAAAAAAAAAAAAAAAAAAAAAAGAGTCCCTTCCCTCATGAATTTCAGGGTACAATCACATGCAATAAACATAGACATTCAAGAGCACTTGCTCTGTGCCAGGCACTGTGCTGGGTGCTGAGGACACAGAGGCTATCAAGATGAATGAGATGATTTCTGCCACCTAGTGGGAGGAGACAGCTATGTTTTAAAATGCCACAAAGGTAGTCAAATGTCACATGTCCCCAGACTGCCTCCTCTTCCATTTAATGTGAGAGGAGTCATTATCATCTAATTCCTCAACTAGAAGCCTGGGTATTATCTCTGACTCCAGGATTTATGTTCTAAATTAACCATAAAACATCCTGTACAGAATGGACTGGAGGCAGGGAGACCTGCTGGAGGCTGTCCCAGTCACTGGTGTGAGAGATGGCAATGTGGTCTGGACTAGGCTAGGATCCTTAGAAATGGAGGGAAGTGGACTGATCTGAGAGCTCTTTAAGGGTAGGATGAACGGAATTTAGGGATTGATTAGATGGAGGTCTGAGAAAGGAAGAGGGGTAATAATCCCAGGTTTCTGGATTGGGTATTTAAGATTGTGGTGTCACTTAATGAAATAGGAGCTAAAGAAGGGAGAAAAAAGTTATGTTCCACGTTGGATATATGTGTGTTAGACATATGACACATGGGGAGATGTCCTGTAGGTGGCTGCAAAGTGAGTTGGACGCTCAGGAGATTGATTCGGATTGAAGTTAAGATTTAGAAGCTGCTGGCATATGGTGTAGCATTTACATGGAAGATCATAAGATCACCCTGATAGAACATGTGTAGACAAAAGCAGAGCAAAAACTCATTCATTTATTCCAGAAATGTATTGAGCACATACCATGTTCCAGGCACTATAACAGTGAATGTAGAATTTACCTTCTACTGCTGGAGTAGACAACCAGCAAATAAAGACACAGCGGTATGTCAGGTAGGCACAGGAAAAATGAAGGAAAATGAAGCAGGGTAAGGAGATGCTGAGAGGGATAGCAGGTGCCAGGAAAGGCCTCTCTGAAGAAGTGACATTTGAGCAGGTATCTGAGTGAAATGAAGAAGAGAGTCATGAGAATCTGCGAGGGAGAAGTGTTTCAGGTAGAGGAAATAAGTTCAAAGGCTCTGATGGGGAAAGTACTCAGTGTATGCAAGGAACGATGGGGATAATGTGGTTGTGGTAGAGAGGCCAGGTGGAAGAGAGGCCAGACTGTAGGGTCTTGTAGGTTGGGAGGAGGACACTGGATTTTATTCTGTGTGATAGAAACGTCTGGAAAAGTTTGGAGCAGAGCAGTAATATAATCTGATTTATCTTTTTTTTTTTGAGATGGAGTCTCTCTCTGTCACCCAGGTGGTAATGCAGTGGTGTGATCTTGGCTCACTGCAACCTCCGCCTCCTGGGTTCAAGCAATTCTCCTGCCTCAGCCTCCTAGGAAAGTAGCTGGGATTACAGGTGCGCACCACCATGCCCAGCTAATTTTTGTATTTTTAGTAGAGACGGGGTTTCACGATGTTGGCCAGGCTAGTCTCGAACTCCTGGCCTCAAATGATCCACCCGCCTTGGTCTCCCAAAGTGCTGGGATTACAGGTGTGAGCCACCGCACTCGGCCTGATTGATCTTTTAAAGGTTTATTTTGGCTGCTGTGCAAAGAACAGATCGGGGGAGGGCCGGAAAGGAAGGAGGAAGACTGCAATAGCACAAATGTGGGATGACAGTGACCTGCATCGCGACATGAGCGTGAAGGTGGGAGAAGTCTGGACACCTTCCCATTCCTGACACGATGGATCGGTAAAGTAAAAAGAGGGGCCAAGACTCAGAGGTGAAATAGAAAGGAGAAGATTTCGGCTTTAGCCTGTTCTGATCTAACCACACGGTCTCAGGGACATTATCCGACCCCTCTGTATTTTACTTTCCTTAATCCAACATTAGTCTGTAACACATGGCGTGCCTCCTGTGTGTGGACATTCAGCGCCAAATGGAACGGACAAACGGCTAAATTCTGGTAGGGGAGAAAACAAGCAATTTGAAGAAGAAATGTTACCAAAGATCCCCCATGATACTGTCATAGAAAAGTGGACAAGGGAAGGGGACAGTGCTGGGTGAGGTATGTAAGAAAAGCCCCAGTAAAGGCATCACGGAAGGTGAGTCAGGAACAGGACCTGCACCCTCGCAAGATCTGCCTCTCAGCTTTGCTGCTATTCACTGAGACGAGGGATGGAAAAGCACAGGGACTACAGCAGTGACAAAGGATTGGACTGTCTGAACTTCGCTCAGCTCTCCTCTGCATTACCCAAAATATATACCCATTGCTTCCATTCGGACCTGAAAAACAGCAACTCCTTCCTTTGTGCTGTGAATGACTTTAGGGGCACCACCTTCTCTGGCACCTGTCTCTAGCAGTCTTCACAGGATGGTCCCAAGGGTGCCCGATCTTCTAGGAGCTCACAGCATCTAGAACCACTGCCAAGTGTAATACCACACACCATCATAGACCTGCTACCCCTTTCAGACTATGAACTTCCGCTGGGGCCCAGGATGATGTACGTAGAGAACGTCTAAGCAAATGACTATTGAAGGAGTGGTCTAGAAAGAAATGCCCCTTTCATCTCCTTTTCTCAGCTCCCCATGGCCTTCCTTCTCCCTTCCTCCTTATTCCCCCTCAGCAGCCCCACACCTCTTCCCACCAGGCCCTGGCTGTCTCAGCAGGTAGTACAGAGATCCTGGTTCTACCAGGGTGGGGTCTAAGCCGGTGCCTAAGTCAGCAGGCTTTGCCCACAGCCCCACCCTGACAGGCGGTGCCTCTGGCAGCAAAGTCATGGCCCTGATTCCTCTGTCTCCACATTTAAGAACATCTCTAACTGCTCCTTGGATAGCTCAATTAGTAAAGTGAATATATTATATAAAGTCTAAAAGATTAAACTATCATCGTCAGCCCATAATTTCATGAAGAAGTCAGGGGACCGTATCCCTCTTATTAACTCTATAACAAATGTGATGAAAATGTTCAAATAGAATGTTAATGCAATGTTACGTGTAATTTTCCCAGGCGATTTTCTGCTGAAATATTTCTTTATTAATAGTAATTGAGGGTATAAATTATGAATGAGGCGATTTTCTCCTTTCAGTAGGAAAGACGTACTAATGGCAATAATTCTTTATAATAATTTTTGGGGATAGTGGGGCAGGGAGACAGGCTAGTCTAAAAACAGACAAAAGCCCCTTTCCAAAGTCTCCCTTGGGGAGACAGTGCATTTGCCACAGACAACCTCTCTTTAGCTTCCACACACCTCAGACTGTCCGCAAGTGAAGTCTTTGTTCTTCATCAGTTTTCCAAAAACCTCAAGGTCTGTTTAAAGGGCTGGAAGGAAGTTTTTGCCTCTAAGTTCTGAAATGGACCAAGTTCTGAAGCCAAACTTTTTGGCTTAGAAACTGCACTGCCAACAAGACCAAAGCTAGGCTCCTTTGCTGAGCTCCCAGACCCAGTCTGTCTGGACCCAAACTATCTTTTGTAGTATCCTAGAATATGCAAGGAGGAATAGCCTCCAAAGCCTTCCCATGGAATCCCCCATCCCATCCCATAAATGAAAGAATAAAAGGGCACAGAGATAATGAATTCTAAGCCATACAATGTGGTGTCGGTGGGAGAGCTCAGGCTCCACCCAAGCGACCTTCTGCCTGCCTCCCAGCCTCTCCTGGCTGCCACTCTCCTGCCATTGCAACTCCATCCCCACTGGTTCCTGGCCTGGGCATCTGGAGAGTGCTTCAGGATGGCAAGGGCTACGGAGAAACGCCTTTCAAATTCTGCAGAGGAGTTAGACTAGTACATTTCTCTAGGGTCTTCTTCATTCAGGGATATCCCAGCTGGCATTTGCCCATTCATTTATTTGGCAGACATTAAACAAACATTTACCATGTGGCCAGGCACTGTGCTAGGAATGGGGGTTACAAAGATGAATTTATCCAACAAGAATTAAGATAAATTCAAGGTGCTCAAGGTCACAGGTGGGAAAGACAGGCATTGGTGCACAGATACCTATGTGAGATAATACATGGGAGTCATATCATTAGAATGCTTGAGAAGCTGCCACGCGGCCAGTGTGGCTGGAGCAGAGTGAGGTGGGGATGAGTGCCGGGACGCTGAGGGAGGCAGATCCAGCAGGGCCTTGTGGCCACAGTAAGCATTTTATCCTGACTGGGAGGGCTCATTACTGGAAGATTCTCAGCAGAGGAGTGGCATAGTGTCACCTACATTGTTGAAAAGGACACTCTGATGGATCTCTAGTTGGATGTGGAGATTGAAGAAGAGGGACTCTAGGAGGAACCAGAATTCCAGCAGGTGGTGACACAGCGCTGATTCTCTGTGTGCCATTCACAGAGTTAGGGACGCTCACTGGGGAACAGAGTCAGAGGCATGATCACGAAGTTCAGCTTTGGACAAGTTGAGTCTGAGGAGCCTGAGGGTCAATGGGAACCTCCAGGAGTCCGGTGGAGTCTGGAGCTGCAGGGGGAAATGGGGCTCCCCAGGCAGGTTTTCAGCAGGGACTCGCACAGCCTCTGGGTTTGCACGGCGCCTGGTACACTGAGTTTCATGTCTGTTCAGAAGTCTTTCTCCCTAGTAGATGTGAGCTCCATGAGCTCCAGTGAGAGTGCAGAGTGAGCAAATGAATGAACGAGTGAAGGGAAGAAGAGAGAACAATGACTTATGCTGTGTGAGGCTATCCCTAGGGTCTTGGCGGCCACTTCAGAATCTCTCACGATTGCTCCTAAACAGTCTGTTTCCCTCGCCCTCCCACCCCTGCCCCAGGAAGGGTAGGCTCTCTCCAAGTCTCCTGATTTTGAGAAGCGATCCGCTCAAGATCGCTTGAGAAGTGCTACCGATGACCTCAACAGGCATTCTTGGTGCCATTCACGGGGCTTCTCAGCCGGTCACTGCTGAGTGCTCGGCCCCTTCCCTGGAGCAGGAGAAAAGGTCCGCTTCAGGTCTGAGACTCTGGCAGGAGCTATGTGGCCAACTCTTCTCCCTGTCGCAGGATCATACACAGCTGGGAATCTCACCACATGCCCCTCCCTTCACCTTCTTGCTATGTCCTAATCTCCAACAGCTGGGTCAGAAATGGGGTCACTGTCATAGGCAAGCCTTGTTTTGCTCAAAATAACACTCTTCCAAGTCTTCTGTTTGGACTCTTCCTGGTTCCCTAACCAGAGTCCATGAGCAAGAACATCCCACCTCCTGCACCCCGATAAGGAACACTGACGCCTCCACTCGGTCCCATTCTCAAGAACTCAGATTTCAGGAGAGAAGCCTGATAAGTGCCTTATGGATGCATTAAAGGAGTGATTCTCCATTCAGTCTTCTCTTCCCTTCACCATCTCTAGCTTTTCCTCCTCTTTAGACACAAGAACCTTAGCAGGACTATTCCAGGAATCCTTGGCAGGGGCAAGGGCCTGGGCCGGTCTAACCAGGCTGGCTCAGCTTTCTGTCCCTGAAAATCATAGGGGGATGGGATAGGAAATGGAGCTATGTTAGTGGTGATCTCTGAGTGGCCATGGTGACCTCTTGACCACAGGTCACTGGGGTGACCTCCAAGGGCATTTCTGTGTCTCCCCCAGCAGGGCCCAGCTTCCAGAGGTCTTTCTTCTCTCCTTTAGGGAAATCCATCCATTAGCAGCCGCCCTCCAAATTAGGGTAATGTGTGTGCGCTCCTGCGCCAGGCCCCCTACTGTCTAACAGCTGGCCCTAGGGCTTCTCCAGCTTCTGTTTCAGATCCATACCACTTGTCTGGAGAAATCCCATCCCAGTCTCAGACTTCCATCCCCCTTTCAATCCTAGATCATTTCTAGAAAAGGAAAGCTCACGGCTTGCCTGAGGCAGCCTTGACGGGGAGGGCCAGAGGGACTCTGACAGCCAGGATGGAGACCCCCAGCTCCAGAGCCTTTTGGCCTCTTCCATGCTCCATAGGCTAGGGTGCTGGATACAGGCAGGCTTAGCCAGAGAGGAGCTGGGGACTTCATTCACTCCCTCCCTCCACACTTAGTCTTGGCTCCCCTGGGTACCCGCCTCCCACCTCAGCCCCCTTCGTTGTTGAACCAACAGCTCGATCTTGATCTCTTGAACTGGAAGGTCGACCCCAGAGGGACCCTCTCTGAAAGCCAATGCTAATCCAGTTAGGGGCTAGGCTGGGCACTGCACTCCCTCTGCAGGACCAAGTGCAAGTGAAAAAATGCCAATTACCAGATGACAAAAAGGGTCCCTGCCCCTGGGGAAGGGCAAGCTAGGGGGAGGGATGGGAGGGGCAGAGTAACTGAACACCTTGCCGGAAATAGCTCCTATCAGTCCACTTAGGGAGCCATCAGCCCCAGCAGATTTATGGGCAGCGTGTGCCCCTCTGATAGATCGGACTATTTAAACGCAGCAGAAGCCTCCATTTATATCAATGTGGAGCAGAGAGGGAGGGCGAGAGGCTGAGGTGGGGAAGTGAGAAGCAGCAGTGGGGGCCAGCCATGAGGTAGGATTCAAGACTTAGCAAATTGGCTTCCGAGGACAGGTAAGACTGCGGCAGGAGGACTGGGTTGCAGGATGAGGATGGGAGTCTCCAGATCCAGTCCCATTGGCACCCAGGGAGGGGCAGGGAAGGTGGTGGTTCACTGATCTTCCAGCAGCATCTCTTTAGCCCAGCCTCTATGCAAACCCCTCCAGCTAAAATGGGTAGCTCAGGCTAATACTAAAGTGGAACTCCTGATTGGATTTCCAGCCATGCCCCCCACCCTCCCCAGCTGCGGGGCATGCTTGCCCTCCATGCAACCTCCCCCTTGCCTGGGCTGAGGGAGAAGGAAGGGGTAATTGTGTTAGGCTGGGGGCATTAGCGCTGAGGAATGGGTCCGCTGCCTCCTGCCTGCTGTCCCCAGCCTGCACTTCCTGGGGGCAGATTAAGCGGCTCCTGCGGCTCTCTCTGGCTCTGCCTGGGCCCTTCCTCCCTAACTCCATTACTCCCTGGCTGAGGTGCTTGCCCGACCCATGGTGGTCCCTCTGATAATTCACCTCTCAGGAAACTCTGCCTTTCTGACCTCTCACTGCCTCCTTCTTCCCTCCCTCCCTCCCTCCTTCCCTGCATTTTCCCCAGGCTTCCAGATCGGTACCCAACTGGCCTTATTCTCTTGGTTCAGTGGTGAACTGCTATAATTCACCAGCATATTCCTAGGCACAGAACCAACATCTATCTCTCAGTTTGTTGGTTACTGGTTGATCAATTCGTTCACTCACTCATTCATTTATTCACAGAGTGCTGACCAAGCATGTTCTAAGGCCAGGCTCGTGCTATGTGCAGGGGATGGAGTTGATTCAGGCCAGGCCCATACTATACGCTGGGGATAGAGCTGATTCAGGCCAGGCCCATGCTATGTGCAGGGGAGGGAGTTGATTCAGGCCAGGCCCATACTATGTGCTGGGGATAGAGTTGATTCGGGTATCATCCCACTTCTGGAGAAACTTATAATCTAAGGGGCAGACAAGCAAGGGAACGACACGACTAGACTTGTATTTTATAAGATTCCCCCTGAGCACGTGTTTTGTGGAGAATGGATTAGTGAGGATGAGAACAGAGGCAGGAAAACAGAATAGTGGTTCTTTTTTCTTTTCTTTTTTTTTTTTTGAGATGGAGTCTTGCTCTGTTATCCAGGCTGGAGTGTAGTAGTACAATCTCTGCTCACTGCAAGCTCTGCCTGCCAGGTTCAAGGGATTCTCCTGTCTCAGCCTCCCAAGTAACTGGGATTACAGGTGTGTGCCACCATGCCTGCGTAATTTTTGCATTTTTAGTAGAGATGGGGTTTTTCACCATGTTGGCCAGGCTGGTCTCGAACTCCTGACCTCAGGTGATCCACCCACCTCGGCCTCCCAAAGTGCTGGGATTACAGGTGTGAGCCACTGCATCCAGCTAAAATAGTGGTTCTCAACCTTGGCTGTATAATAGAATTAACTGGGGTGCTTTTAAAATGGTGATTCCCAGGCCACGCTGAGATCAATTATATCAGAATCTCTGGGGAGAGATCCAGGCTTCAGAGTTTTTAAAAAGACCCACCTAACTAGGGGAGTCCAATGTTCAGCCCACTTTGAAAACCACTGAATTAGAAGGTGATTGCAATGGTCCAGGCAAGAGATGGCAGTGATCTGAATAAGGTTGGCAGTGACAAGGTGGAAGGGAGGGGGGAATTTGAGGAACATTTCTCTGATAGCTATTTTTAACAGCTACCACTCTCTGGTCCCCCATTCATCCCCTACTCCCACCACTCTTAGCAGATGACCTCAATTCCAACTTCACAGAAGAAACTGGGGCCATTGGGTAAAACTCTACAGGATTCCAAGTCCTTGAAGGCAGGCAAGGGGGCCAGTGGCATTCTCACAGGATAGGTATCTAATAAATGTTGAATTGAATTGAATCTAGTGGGCAGCTGTAAGTGTGGGTCTCTAACTCAGGAGAGAGCTATGAAGAGAAGATAGAGATATAAGAGATGTCAGCTCTGGGAAACCTTAAGGGGCTCATGCAAGAAAAGGAGCCCAGGAACAGGACTGGAGGGAGCAGTCATAGAGGTTAGGAAAGGTAGGGGTGGAAGAAGAACACAGACGTAAGGCTTTCCTGGATACTTCACAGTCATCATCTCACTTGAGCAGCACAACAACCTTTGAAATAGGGACTATTATCTCTGTTTTTTAGATGGTGAAACAGGTTCAGAGAGGGCAACTTGCCTAAGATGTTATCAGGGATTCAAATTCAGGAGCTAGGATTTGAAACTACATCTGTCCAGCTCTGTGGTGTCTTTGCACTGTCATACATACCACAGGACACACTAGTGTCACAGAACCCAGAGGCAGAGAATTTCAAGAACGAGGGAGGAGTCCACGGCGGCAAATGCAGCAGCTCCCCCTCTTCCTGTTCACCTGGTCCCAACTTCCTGGATGGCCTTGAAACAGGTACCATCAGGGTGAAGGGAGGGAAGCGGGGCCCCCTCAAGTCCTCAGCTATTGTGGATGGAACACCTTTCTACCAGAGTTACTGTGCCACTTCAGCCACCTCCTGCAGCAGGGCGGCCACCAGCACAGGGGCCCTGCCTCAGCATCAGCTCAGAACAGTTAGAGCCAGCCCAGCCTTGCCCCTGAGGACCTAGGACCTCACCAGGAAAAAGGGACTGCCTTCCCTCTGCCCAGCCCACACAAATCCTCATTCCACAAGGCCCAGGCCCACTGTCACCTTCTTGGAGAAATATTCCCCAGCTTCTCCCCACTCCCTTGGCTTCACAAGTGCGTCCCCCTCTGGGTTCCCACCACAGCACTTCATTCGTGCCCATGAGAACTTTTATTACCATGTTTTTTGGTTTCAGGGTAGTGTCTATCGTTCCCAGCCCCGTTCAGGTCCACAGCTCCCCCAAGGCTGAGAGCAAGTATAATTCTTGACTGTATTTCCAACATTCATCTGTGACGGCACTGGATAAATACATAGTGATCAATGAAGCAGGAGAGCAAAACTCTTGGACAGGGATGGAAGAGGATACTTCAGGGAGAGGAAGGGAAGAAAGAAGTGAGGCCTGCTTTGATTTCTAATGACCCAGGCAGTGAAAATGGCTCCAGCCTTCCCAGCGACAATTTCCAAAGAACCCTCGAGGGCATACAGGGAGCTATGCCTGCCTTTTTGAGGTTCCTTGAGCTAAGCATGCTCCAATTTCCTTCAGGCACCACCCCCGCAACCCTGACTTAGCCCCTGCAGCTGTCTGGGACCTGCTCAGGCTGAGGCAGACACTGAAATGGTGGCAACAACAACATGGCTAGAGAGACTGAAGGCGCTCCTATATCTTTGCTCAGGAAATGGCCTCATAAAAGTGACAGGGAGACGCACCTATGGATGCTTGTTAAACTTTTATTACTAATCACCTCCAAAGTCAGCGAGGCAGAGGGAGGGAGCTGGGAAATGGAGTCATCAAGGCCTGGGAGCAGGTGTCAGCAGCCTCAGCATCATAGGCGGGCCCTGCCACATGGGTTTAAGCAGCCACGGCTCTCTGCAGGGCCCTGGACTCCCCGCACTGCTCCAGGTCCTCCTGGACAAGGCATTCTGTGCCCTCTCCCCTCCTTGTGAAATGGACACCTTCTGGTTGGCTTCCCATATCTAGCAGGGCGCCAAACTACATTCGGACCTCATGCTGGGCCATCTGGTCCCCTCCATCCTAGTGCCGCTGCTCTAGTCAGATGGCACCATCTCTCATTTGGACCACTGAGATGGCCCCTCGAGATAACCCCTCTTCTGCACTGCTACTGAAGTGGTCTTTTCCCTTCACTGACCCTCCAGGAGCTTTTAGAATGGGTCTAACTCCTTAATGTAGCTGGGAAATTCCTTTGGGATTTGGTCCTGCCTAGCTCTCTCCTCTCTCTCTCTCTCTTTTTGAGACAGGGTCTCCCTTTGTCAACCAGGCTGGAGTGCAGCGGTGTGAACACTGCTCACTGTAGCCTCAACCTCCTGAGTTTGAGTGATCCTCCTGCCTCACTCTCCCTAGTAGCTAGGATTACAGGTGTGCACCACCATGCCCAGCTAATTTTCAAATTTTTAGTAGAGACGGGGTCTCACCATGTTGTCCAGGCTGGTCTTAAACTCCTGGCCTCAAGCAATCCTCCTCCCTCAGCCTCCCAAAGTGCTGGGATTACAGGCATGAGCTGCTGCACCTGGCTCCCGGCTAACTCACTAACACTGTTTTCCACCATTCTTTTTCCATGGCTGACCTGTTTGAATTTCCCCTCAAATCCACCTCTCCTGGCCTAGAAATTCCTTCTCCCTGAATGTTTAGCAAACATATGTTCTTTTTTTTTTGCTCTGTGGCCCCGACTGGAGCACAGTGGCGCGATCTCAGCTCACTGCAACCTTTGCCTCCCGGATTCAAGCAATTCTCTGCCTCAGCCTCCCGAGTAGCTGGGATTACAGGAGCCAGCCACTATACCCAGCTAATTTTTGTATTTAGTAGAGACGGGGTTTCACCATGTTGACCAGGCTGTTCTTGAACCCCTGACCTAGTGATCCATCCATATCGGCCTCTCAAAGTGCTGGGATTACAGACGTGAGCCACCGTGTCCAGCTACATATGTTCTTTTTGAAAGATTCAGTTCACACATCTTCAGGAAGCCTTGCCTAACCTCTCAGGCACTTAGGGGTTAGCTCAGTATCTTTATCACACTGTTTCTAATCATCCATTTACTTGTACAGGTACCTCCCAGACTGTAAACTTCTCTAGGGCAGGATGCATGTCTGATTCATTTCTCCATCCCCAGGAGTCCAGCTTGGCATCACTGTTTGCTGAACGAAAGAATTAATGAAGAGTTGTTATGATGTTTACCTTCCATGAGGTGATTTGCTACACAAGGGTGGGACAGTATTGGTTTCACTCACCGAGGTTGTAGTGCGTGTACAGGCCTGGCAGGAAGTAGGAGGTCAGCAACTACTGGCTGAAGGCCGGGTGTGGGGACTGGAGTCTGTAATCCCAGCACTTTGGGAGGCCGAGGTGGGTGGATCACTTGAGGTCAGGCTTTCAAGACCAGCCTGGCCAACATGGTGAAACCCCATCTGTATTAAAAATACAAAAATCAGCTGGGCATGGTGGCGCACACCTGTAATCCCAGCCACTTGGCTGGCTGAGGCAGGAGAATCACTTGAACCGGGGAGGCTGAGGTTGCAGTGAGCAGAGATTGCACCATTGCACTCCAGCCTGGGCAACAGAGCGAGACTGTCTCAGAAAACACAAACAAACAAACAAAAAAACAAACAAAAAAACCCCATCCACTGGCTGAATCAATGACTGCCAATTAAATGAGATCCTGTGAAAATGCTCTGAAACTCTAAAGATACTGTTGTTCTGTTCACAGTTTCCAGCCGGCATCCTTTTTTTTTTTGTCCATTTGGTCACCACCGTCTCTACCTCCAGGAGCCAAACGGATGATGGCAAGAAAGACCCTGAAGACACTGGAAAATCTCGTGGCTGTTTTTTTCCTGTCTGGGAAACAGCACCTGCCCCTCCAGTCACACCACGGTTCTTTCCTCTTCCAACATCTGAACTGGGGAGAGCGGTAGAATTTTCACTCACTCCATCAGCCACCATCTAGAGCTGATCAATAAGAGGCCTTCCGTGGGCCAGGCTCTAGGTTACTGCCAGGGACGTGGATGATTTAGACGCAGTTCCCCACTCACTGGGAGTCCTCCCCACATCGCAGGAGGGCACGCCGTCATCAAGTAGCTGCAGCTTTTTCAAGGCCTCCCCACTCCAGAGCTCGCTGGGGTTGCCTGCCTGATGGGCACTGAGGGCAGAAGCCAGGGAGCCGGGAGGTGCTGAAAGAGCCGCAGCTCCTCCTGGGCTAAGGGGGGCCCTATGGCAATGCTCAGCTCCCACCCCAGGAAAAGCCCTTCCTGGGGGAGCTCAGAGCTCAGGAAGCAGTCACCCTCTTGCCTTCAGAGTGGGCAAAAAAACGGGGTCAAAGTTCTTCAGAAATTATGTTCCTGGGACAAAGACAGCAACATCGATGCAGAGAAATGGGCATTCTCTAAAGTGGGCCAAGTTCCCTCTATCTGCTGCCCCACAGAGTTAGCTAGCGCTGACAGCTTCCAAAGCTCCCTGGCACACTGTGTAGGCCCCCTTCCTTCAGCTCTGGCCTCCCGGAGTCAGGGCCGTGGCCCCCTCTTCCTAACAGGCCTGCTCATCTGCCCAGCCCCACTCCCCTTCCTCCCGGGGCTAGACCGAAGTCTCCCTCGGGACGCCCCCTGCATCGCCGCTGGAGTGCAGCCTGATCCTGCGGTGCCGCCGCCCTCCCTTCCTCCTTCTCATCTCTATATATCTGTCTAATGAACATTTCAATAAGCCGAGCACAGCTTTTTCCACTTAATAAGCAGAGTGCTGACTTCATTGCGGGTTTGCTCTTCACTTATCTGTTCAGGGCCTTAAATCACTCCTAGGAAAAAGCTTAGCACAGGGAAACCTGGCATCCTGGCTATTGGCTGCTCCTGTCAGCACCTGCCCTGCTGGGGCCGAGGGGAAGCCCTGCTTCCACAGAACAGCGTGGCAGTGTGAATAAAACTCCTGGGACACCCAAGAGTCTGGAAGGCTGGGACTGGGGCTGGGGGATGTTGGAGCCATCACCACTGAAGGAAGTTCTGGAGGCAAGGTGGAAATGGCAGGGGAGTAGAGAGGACTGGAAAGCAAGTGAGGTTCTGGAGGGAAAAGGCAAGTTTAATGAGCACTTACTATGTGTTAGGCACTGGGCTAGGCGCTAGGGACAAAACACTGAACGAAACTATCATTGTCTCTGCCCTCACAGAGTTGCTTTCTAGCAGGAAGGGAACACATTACACAAACAATTGCCTAAACAACCGCTGTTAGGGAAAGAACTGGCTTTATGGGAATGCATCATGGGGGCTGGAGAAAGCTTCCCTTAGGAAATGAGCTTTAAGCTAAGGTCTGAAAAAGTTAGGTTGAGACAGGTGACAGGTAACCTAGAAGAGACCAGAACAGTCCAATAACTGATCTCTTTCACCAGGGCTATAACATGTGATATTGATTGTTATATGTTGAGATCATGTAAGGTAGTGGCAAAAAACACAGGCTTTGGAGTAAGACACACCAGGGTCTGAATTCTAGCTCCTTAAACTTTCTAGCTGCATGATCTTGGGGAGGTTGTTTAACCTCTCTGTGCCTCCATTTATCAAATGGAGTAAAAATCCTCACCTTGCAGGCGGTTGTAAGGATTACAGTTGATACTCAATAAAAAGGATGTATATAAAGCATCCAGCATATAGCATGCTTAATATGCAGTAGATGCCACCACTAATGGTACTATCATATGTGTCTATTTCTTCCCCAAGCCTACTAGGAGGTCCTTGAAGGTTTAGACCAAGTCTTATACATTTTATATTGGACTGAATTAGACAGAAGCAATGGAAAAGATTCTGATATTTCACCTAGTGCCAGAAAAGAGCCCTAGGCACCCAGCCAAAGGTATGGCCCTTGGTGTGCATACGCATATACGGTGGGGGCTGGGCCATAGAAGTTATTCTCCGGCATCCTTTTGGATTTAGTTGGCAGGATGATTTCAGGGCAAAAGGGTACAGACTCAATTAAATGTGGGCAAGTGCAAGGCAATGCCTTTTGTGATGAACACATCAAAACCCCCTCTCCAGTGCTCAACTCTGCATGGTCAGCCACAGTTCTGGCAAAGGAGCTAGAAATCCTTCTTCATTTAGACAGTTCCCTGAGGCTGTTGGCCAAAAGGCTAAGAGAACTGTGAATAAGATGTGACGGAAGAAGGAGAACATGCTTCTCGAGTGCCGAGCTGGAGCAGTCCTACCTGCAGGGCTCAGCCGTGGCACTCTGTCCCACCTGGAGAAGATGCAGGGTGTGCAAAAGCTCCTCAGTAGGGAAGAGTCGATGACTCACCCCCCAGGCTGGAAGTGCTGGTGGGGGATGTGAAGGAAATCACAAATCACAAATGGTGTAGAGTAGGTGACTAGAAACTTATTCACAAGATCCTGAAACTGTAGGCAAAATGGGTTTGCTTTGAAATTCGAACACATTTGGGATGAATAAAGGTGATTTTGTACCATGGCCAGTGAACTTAAGAAATTCATTCTCCCAACTGGTGGGTCTAGAAGAAAACATAAATGAAATTAAACATATTTGGACAAATTTATGAGACACAGTCATGTACATCCCTTAATCAGTTTGCTCAGTGAATGAATGAATGAAGGAATGAATGTGGATAATCCTGGTTTTCAAGGTATTTCAGTTCAGAGTGCCTACTATGAGCAAAGCATTGTGCAAGGTGTAAAAATGAACAGTTCCTTCCTTCCTTCCTTCCTTCCTTCCTTCCTTCCTTCCTTCCTTCCTTCCTTCCTTCCTTTCCTTCCTTCCTTCCTTCCTTCCTTCCTTCCTTCCTTCCTTCCTTCCTTCCTTCCTGTCTCTTTCTTTCTCTCACTCCCTCTCTCTCTCTCTCTCTCTTTCTTTCTTTCTTTTTGACAGGGTCTCACTATGTTGCCCACCTGGGCTCAATAGATCCTCCCACCTCGGCCTCCCAAAGTGCTGGGATTATAGGTATGAGTCACCTTGCCCAGCCAACACAGTTTCTATCAAGAAGCTTATATTTTTTAAGGGGATTAGAAAGAACACTGTCGGCAGGTGCAGTGGCTCAAGCCTGTAATCCCAGCCTTTTGGGAGGCTGAGGCAGGTGGATCACCTGAGGTCAGGAGTTTGAGACCAGCCTGGCCAAGTAGTGAAATCCCATCTCTACTAAAAATACAAAAACTAGCCAGGCGTAGTGGCTCTTGCCTGTAATCCCAGCTACTTGGGAGGCTGAGGCAGGAGAATCGCTTCAACCAGGGAGGCGGACATTCCAGTGGGCCAAGATCGCACTACCACACTCCAGCCTGGGAGACAGAACGAGACTCCATCCCCAGCCCACAAAAAAAGAACACTGTCAACACACGGCAGACATAGTGAGTGCTGCAAGGAAAATGCAGATTTTTCAGAGAAAGTGGTGTTTGTAATGGGCCTTGATGAACAAGTTGTTTTTTAGCAGGTGGAAAAGGAAATAAAGGCATCCTATTAAATAGGAGAGAGAATGACAACTCTCAAGATTGAAGTTGGGGGTGTTGAAAATAAAGGACATGTTTAGGTACAGATAATAGAACAGCAAGGAGAGAGGGGAGGGCGAAGGGGAGGTAGAAGAGAAGAGAGTAATGTCAAATGAGCAGGAAAAGGGAATCTGGTCACCCTATGGGGAGTAAAAGCAGGGTCAGGATTCCCAAGGCAAGACCCTCATGATCCTATGACAATTAGACCCTGAGAGGCAAAGGGGCAGACAGATTCTAGTAGCTCTCAAATTTAAGACTCAAAGTAACTGTGGATTTCAGAGTGATTGAGAAAGAACCTCCTTCAACTCAGCCCCTAGAGAGATGCAGAATGAGGGCCCAGGGTCCCCTATTAGTGGAGGGATTGTTTTAGCCATTTCTGCTCACCTGGGGTTCTCACTGGGAAAAGACATTCAGCTCAGTGATATAGTGAGCACCATGGGTTCCCCTCCCTGTCTAGCAACATCTGTAAAGAGGAGAACTTTGCTTAAAAATGAACAGGAAGAGCAGCCAGGAAAAGACAAGAGAGGGAAGGAGATACCCTAAATAGGTCCAGCCAGTCTAAGGGAGTTGCATTAAAAAGAGGGCAGGTTTACCAGAGGACAGTAGGTAGACAGGGGCGTCATTTATTCATTCAGGCCATCATTAATTGACTAGGGAGCATGTTTTATGTGCCAGGCACTGTGCTAAAGCTAAGGAAATACAGTACCTTTCTTTAAGAAGCACATAGGGCTGGGTGTGGTGGCTCACACCTGTAACCTCAGCACTTTGGGAAGCTGAAGCTGGTGGATCACCTGAAGTCAGGAGTTCGAGACCAGCCTGGCCAACTTGGTGAAACCTGTCTCTCCTAAAAATACAAAAATTAGCCAGGCGTGGTGATTCACGCCTATAATCCCAGCTACTTGTGAGGCTGAGGTACAAGAATTGCTTGAACCTGGGAGGTAGAGGTTACAGTGAGCCGAGATTGTGCCACTGTGCTCCAGCCTGGGCGACACAGTGAGATTCGGTCTTACACACGCACACAAAAGAAGCACATAGTCTTGTGGGGAGAAAAACATGTGGACAGATAATCAGAAAATGATGTGGTGACAGAAATACATTCTGGGTAGGGACACCAAGGAGGAGATGATTAGGAACATGAAGGAAGGCTTCAAGGAGGGTGTATCACTTTAGCTGGATCTTGAAAGATGAGTAGGAGTTCAATGGACAGATGAAGGGATAGAAGACATTCTAACCAAAGGGAAAGCTATATGACCAGTCACAGAGGTAAAAAATAAATTGGTACGTTCAGTATAGCTGGAATTTAGGGTATGCATAGAGGCCACAGGAACTGAGACTGGGCAGGTAGGTGGGGTCAGATCATACAAAGTTGAAGGCCGGGTGCAGTGGCTTACCCCTGTAATCACAGCACTTTGGGAGGCCAAGGCAGGAGAATCGCTGAAGTCCAGGAGTTGGAGACATTCCTGAGCAACAAAGTGAGATCCTGTCTCTATAAAATGTCAAAAAATTAGCTAGGCGTGGTGTTGTGTGCCTGTGGTTCCAACTACACAGGAGGTTGACGTGGGAGGATGGCCTGAGCCCAGGAGGCTGAGGCTGCAGTGAGTTGTGATTATGCCACTGCACTCCAGCCTGGGCAACAGAGTGAGACCTTGTCTCAAAAAAGAGTTTGAGTGCTATGCTAAGGAGACTGGAGTTGATCCTATAGGCAAAAATGAGCCACTGAAGAAAGTTAAGGAAGGAGTAAGACATGACTGGATTTACAGACTAGAAATGTCACTCTTAAAACAGTGTGGAGGGGGAATTAAGGAATCAGAACTGTGGGCAGGGAGACTAGCAAGGAAGCTATTGCAAAAATCTACGAGGAGGGACAAAGACAGGTCTGAACTAGAACAATGAAGCCGTGGAGATAAACAGGAAGAGACCAAAAAATGAGTGAAAAGGTAGGTGGGGAAGGTGAGCTGGGAGGGCCGTTGCCTTCCACCTGCTTGCTATGAAATTCCAGCTGGGACTCAGACTGGCTCCCCACCTGGCTGCATGCAAGGAACTGCTCTGATGCAGGGCACTGGGTCCCCAAGCCCCACAGGTTTGCTTCAGATGATTACTAGGAAAAGGGTAGATCTTCCTGACTCTCCATTCTCTTCTCAGCTGATTCCAAGCCCCAGATCAATGGGATCCCCTTCAGCCCAACTGTTTCCTGTCCTTGGGTCTGACATTGGAGCTTTTTGCTCTATACACACTAAAGATGCTATTGGCAGGTTCTCAGATCTCCAGGACAGACAGCTTTGTTGAGTATGAATCGATCAGAGAGTACAATCTTGAAATTCCTGCCTGGATTCCTATTCTATCTCAGCTTGGGACCCAGTGCTACGCTACGGGAGTAAGACGGCAAAGGAGTAAGGGCAGGCGAGAAGGACATGTCCTAAGCAGTGGCAAACATTCCTCAGTTTTTTGCCCAAGTCCCTCCTCAACGCCCGCCAGGCTGCCAGCTCCCCAAATTCTTGGCTTTGCCTCTTTAACGGCTCTTGTTCTTTGTCCCGGGTGAAGCCTGAGTGGATAAGAAGACCCAGCTCTCCTCATCTCCATCCTTCCTCCATTCCCGGGGGCAGGGGCCAGAGAGATATCTGTTTGCTCCTGTAGATCCACACATCACCCTTCTCCATTCTGTTCTGTGCCCTGGAAGCTGATTTCCGTCTTCTAGCCCAACAACCAAGCTTGCTCGCCTTCAGGATTCCTATGGGGTTTGACACATGGAGGACATGAGAGAACAGCAGGAGAGAAGCAGTTGGGGTGAGTATTGCCCTGGCTCCTTCTCTGCCAGCCAAGGGTTAGCATTCCTTTCCTGAAAGTCACAGCTCCTCCTGCAGCCGTGGCCACAGCCACAGTTCTTCCTGGGCGCTGGTACATGCTCCTTCAGTCTCCGGGGTGGTAACAGCTCCCCTGTTGTTGCGAGCTCTGAAGAACTTCACCTTCTCTTTGTAAATGGTCCTTTCCTTAAACTTTCCTTTGTTACCCCACTTGTGGGCCTCTGTTTCTTGCTAGAACACTGACTAGTACAGCAGGCATTCTCAGAGATGGGACACTAACTGGACCATATATTTATTCCAGAAAGTTTTCATCAGTCCTATCCTACTTTGTCTACCATGAGTCTTTCAGTACTAAGTGCCTCCTCCTGTTGGGCTGATGGGCAGAGTGTAGAGAAACCAAACAGAAATCGAATCCCGTGCCCTTGGCCTAGGCAGCTTCTCATAGCTACTAGGGGTTCATTCCTACAGCTTTGCAGAGAGTGCAACAAAGAGAGAGAGAGTTGTCTCATTTTTAGTGAGAGAGAAACTGAGGGCCGGGCGCGGTGGTTCAAGCCTGTAATCCCAGCACTTTGGGAGGCCGAGACGGGCGGATCACAAGGTCAGGAGATCGAGACCATCCTGGCTAACACGGTGAAACCCCGTCTCTACCAAAAAATACAAAAAACTAGCCGGGTGAGGTGGCGGGCGCCTGTAGTCCCAGCTTCTTGGGAGGCTGAGGCAGGAGAATGGTGTAAACCTGGGAGGCGGAGCTTGTAGTGAGCTGAGATCTGGCCACTGCACTCCAGCCTGGGCGACAGAGCGAGACTCCGTCTCAAAAAAAAAAAAAAAAAAAAAAAAAAGAAACTGAGACTCTGGGAATGTCAGGACTGGTTAGCTGGATGCCATGAAGCATTCATGCATGCATTCATTCATTCATTCTTATACTCAGCAAATATTTGTGGGGCACTTATCATGTTCAAGATACTATGCTAGGTACTGTGGATACCACGAGCAATAAACAAAATATGATCCTGGTGTCACTAAGCACACAATTTTGTTGGAGAGACAGACAAGCAGGTAGGCAATTAGAAGAAGATAACCTTATTAGAAGAGTGGGTATGAGGCACTGGGCGCTGTGGCTCATGCCTGTAATCCCAGCACTTTGGGAGGCCGAGGTGGGCAGATCACCTGAGGTCAGGAGTTTGAGACTAGCCTGACCAGCATGGAGAAACCCCGTCTCTGTTAAAAATATTAAAAAAAAATTAGCCAGGTGTGGTGACCCATGCCTGTAATCCCAGCTACTCGGGAGGCTGAGGCAGGAGAATTGCTTGAACCTGGGAGGCAGAGGTTGTGGTGAGCTGAGATCGCGCCATTCTGGGCAACAAGAGCAAAACTCCATTGCAAAAAAAAAAGAAGAGTAGGTGTGAGGAGTGCTGTGGAAATACACAAAAGTGGCACCTAATCTAATCTTGGCAGGTGGACAGAGGAAGGCTTCCCAGAGGAAGTGAGTCTAAGCGAAGATCTGAAGGAAATCTTGGAGTTGACAGAGGGAGGGAGAGATAGGGAAGAGACGGGAACAGTACTTGCAGAGAGAGGAGCTGGAAAATGGTGCCTTGGGAAAAGGAAAGTAAATCAGCACAGCTGGAATTTGTAGCTCAAGGTGGGGCATGGTGAGAGATTAGGCTGGAAAAGTGGTAGAGATCAGATGACATGTGGTCTTCTAGGCTGCCTTAAGAAGTTTAGAATAGCAGGGAACCATTGGTGGGTTTTTGTTGTCTTTGTTATTGTTGTTTATTTGTTTTTTGAGACAAGGTCTTGCTCTGTCGCCCAGGCTGGAGTGTAGTGGCATGATCATAGCTCACTGCATCACCGCCCAGGCTCCTAGCTCAGCCTGCCGAGTAGCTGGGACTACAGGTATGTGCTGCCACATCTGGCTAGCTTTTTCTATTTTTTTGTAGAGGTGGAGTCTCACTATGTTGCCCAGGCTGATCCTGAACTCCTAGGCTCAAGCAATCCTCCCAAAGTGCTGGGCTTACAGGCATGAGCCACCACACCCAGGAGGAGTCTCATTTTCATTCGTGATGGACACATCTGAGACAGCCTAAATGAGGACATTGCAAGGATCTGGAGTTTTCATGCTCACAAGTTCTGAGCTTGCTGCAGAGCCTTTTTGAAATAGTCTTAGATGAGGCTTATGGGACCTAACCAAGTAGCCTCTGTACTCCAGTTCCAGTAGCCTGCTGTCCACGGTTTGGTGGCATATCCCAGGCACTAGAGGGGCAATGGCTTCCACTGGCACACATCAAATGACTTCCAGCTTGGAGTCAGATCCTCAGAGGAGGTGGTTGCCAACCATGCCCCACAAGAAGGTAAAAATGGAGGTATGTGTTAGGAGGAGACTAGATCTAAGGCATAGCTTGTGGGAATGGGAGCTTGAGGTGTTCAATTTATGCAGTAGGCAAGTTGGGGAGCAGAGCTGAAGGATTCTCAGTGAAGAAGTACGTGGTGAAACCTCAGTCTTAGGATGTATAACCTGGTGATGATTAATAAGGTGAATTGGAGGTGGGGAGACCAATGGGAGGTTGCTGCCATAATGCAGAAAGATTTTTTTTCCCCTTCGGCTAATCAAATTAGTAAAGATTTAAAAATTGATAATGTGGATGATGGGTTAAGAAAATGGGTGTAATCATTCACTGACGATGAGATTGTGAATTGGTATAACCTTTCTAGAAAGCAGTCTATCAATATGTATCAACAGCTTTTTAAAACTTTATACCTTTTGACCCAATAATTTCTTTTCTAGGACCCCAACCTAAGGAAATTATCAGACATTCTCAAAAATATGAATGCTCATCAGTGCTATTAATAATAACAACAACAAAAACAATGGCCGGGCACGGTGGCTCACGCCTGTAATCCCAGCACTTTAGGAGGCCGAGGCAGGTGGATCACATGAGGTCGGGAGTTCAAGACCAGCCTGGCCAACACGGTGAAACGCTGTCTCTACTAAAAATACAAAAATTAGTGAGGTGTGGTGGCCCGTGACTGTAATCCCATCTACTTGGGAAGCTGAGGCAAGAGAACCACTTGAATCCAGAAGGCGAAGATTGCAGTGAGCCAGGATCGCACCATTGCACTCCAGCCTGGGTGACAAAGCGCCTCAAAAAAAAAAAAAAAAAAAAAAAAAAAAAGGCAAGAAGTGAAGATGACAGTAAACTTGGGTGCCACTTCCAGATGTACAAAGGATAGGAGAGGGGCCAGTTTTGGCAGGGTTTCGGGGGAAGACAATGACTTTAGTTTCTGCTCTGCTGTGATGGAGGTGCTAGGAGAGATATCCAAATCCCCTGAATGCCTGAGTGATGGATCTGGGCTCTGGAAAGCATGGTTCAAGTGTGTCACGTGACACTAGGAGGCCACACACATGGGGGTGGTGAGTGAAATGAACAGGGGATCCAACCTGGCCACGGAGAAGCATTGCAGGGACTAGAACAGACCCAAGAATGCCCTGAGCATCTCCACTGAGTTGCTGCTGAAGCTACACATACACCCAGAACTAAAAGGCCTGGAAGCCTTCATTCAAAGCCCAGCTATGTTATACTTTGGTACAGCTCCTGTGGCTCAACCTCAGGCTGGGACAAGGTAAGGTATGAATGTGGGGCAAGTCCTAAGCTGCCATGATTTTGTTTTGTAGAGAGGTTCCTATTCGTAAAGATGGACAGCAACCGTTCTGCATCTCTTCAAGGTATCTTGCTCTCCTGATTCCCCATTTCTTCTTCCTCCTATCAGCCCATCACTGCTGAGAAGGCTGCAGATTCTCCCACACATCTAGGGGAGGAGATTTGCTCTGCTGTCCCTGATTTCAGGGAACTGAATGCTGTCCAGAACTCTGCAAAACCAAAACCAGCTGCATGGCACTCAACAGCCTTCCCAGCTAATGTGCACCCCGAGAGACACAGCAGGCTCCTCCAAGGGGATGTCTCCATAACCCCAAGCTTCTCCACCCAACACCTGCCTCTCTTGGTTGCAGTAGAGAGGTCAACTCTGGGTCCTCTGGGCTTCGTCTTGAGCCTTCTTGGCCCACTTCTCCAAAACCCCCTGGCCCTCCTGGCTTTGCCAAGGGGACTGTGGAGGGACACCAGTCAGGAGTCAGGAGGGCTCAGGCCTACACTCATGCTATCTTTTTGGCCTATTTGCTCTCTTTCTATCCCTTCGGGCAATTGAAGCTCAGGGTCTGAAATGTTCCCAGGCTTCTACCCCGCAGGGGACAAACTCCTAACTTCGCTTGGTTCTAGGTCCTCGCAGAGCCGCAGGCTGAGGACAGGGCTTCTCCGGTGGTTTGGAGCCCTTGCTGCTTCACTTTTTGGAGACAGGACAGATGGAGCCCAGGCGTAGGATAAATAAACCAATGAAATCTGAGAAAACAATGTCCCGCTACTTCTCTTTAGAGCTACTGCCCACCCCCTACTCAGGGCGAAGGTGGGTCTGTCTGCCAGCTAAGAGGCTGGTGTGGGATTCTCCCCATTCCTGGCTGGAGACCCCTCCTTCAGGCGGCCCCTGCAGCTTGGCATGTTTACCTAACGTGGTGAACACATGCTCTCTCTGGAGGATCATTGTTTTCCCTCTGAGGCCCTTCAGTCACACTGGAGTCCCCCAGTTAAGAGGCAGGGGGAGGAAGGGGAGGAAGGGGTCACTAGAATGGGGAAGCAGAACTGGGAGGAAGAGACATCAAGCTGATCATGCTGGGCAAGGAGGGAAGAGAGAGAGGGAGTTCCAAGACTTCAGGACCGCCTGGCTGGTGAACACCTCTTACTGTTGGAAACACCAGGATTCTAGGAATGATGGGTTGCGAGCAAGAGACTATCCTCTTGGAATTCACCCCTTTTGAGAACCACAGAAAAGGTGGAGAGAGAAAAATTCCCCTTGGCGATAAAAGTTCCTCATGTGTGCTCTGCCTCCTTCACTTAAACTTGACCTTCACTTAGCAATCGTTCAGAGAGCCTCCTATATGCAAGGCATTGTGCTAGGGGCTGGGGCTAATGAAATGAATAGTTGGGGCAGATGGCCTTGTATATCAACATTGCAACGCTACATCATAGCTGTTGTTGTTGTTGTTGTTTTTTCTGAGACAGTCTCTCACTCTGTTGCCCAGGCTGGAGTGCACTGGTGTGATCTCGGCTCGCTGCAGCCTCTGTCTCCTGGGTTCAAGCCATTCTTGTGCCTCAGCCTCCTGAGTACCTGGGATTTTGGCATGTGCCACCATACCTGGTTAATTTTTGTATTTTTAGTAGAGACAGAGTTTCACCACATTGCCCAGGCTGGTCTGGAACTGATCTGCCCGCCTTAGCCTCCCAAAGTGCTGGGATTACAAGCATGAGCCACCACGCGTGGCCAATCATAGCTGTTTTGAGAGTGTCATGAACAAAGTACAGTAGTTGCTTACTAGAAAGAAAGGGTTTCCACTTATGTCTGGAGGGGCTGGGGAAGACAGCATCTCTGAGCTGGGTTTTAAGGAATGAGGCTAGCCGGACGCGGCGGCTCACGCCTGTAATCCCAGCACTTTGGGAGGCTGAGATGGCAGATCACAAGGTCAGGAGATCGAGACCATCCTGGCTAACATGGTGAAACCCCATCTCTACTAAAAAATACAAAAAATTGGCCAGACGTGGTGGCGGGCGCCTGTAGTCCCAGCTACTCGGGAGGCTGAGGCAGGAGAATGGCGTGAACCCGGAAAGTGGAAGTTGCAGTGAGCTGAGATCGCGCCACTGCACTCTAGCCTGGGCGACAGAGCGAGACTCTATCTCAATATCAAAAAAGTAATGAGGCTGGGTGCAGTGGCTCACGCCTGTAATCCCAGCACTTTGGCAGGCTGAAGTAGGAGGATTGCTTGAGGCCAGGAGTTTGAGACCAGCCTGGGCAACACAGCAAGACCCTGTCTCTACAAAAATAATTTTTAAAAATTAAGACAGATGTGGTGGTACCTGTAGTCCTAGCTACAATGGAGGCTGAGGTGAGAGGATCGCTCAAGCCCTGGAGGTCGAGGCTGTGGTGAGTTGCAATCATACCACTGCACTCCAGCCTCAGTGACAAAGTGAGACCTTGTCTCAAAACAAACAAACAAACAAACAAAAAAACAAAGAAAAGAAGAATTGGGAGAGTACCAGAGGCTGAATGAGGGGGTCAAGCTGGGGAGCCTGGAAGAAGGAAACATTCCAGATAAAAGAAATCTTGTGTGCAAATGCTAGGAGGTATTAGAGAGCTCTGATGTAATCCTGGGAGCAATGAAGAGCTGTTGGAGGGTTTTAGGCAGGTGTTAGAGTTGCATTTTAGCAAGATCGTGTGAGCAGCAGTGGGGAGAATAGATGGTAGGGAGAAAAACTGGATGGTGAACACTGGTCAGAAGGATGTTTTAGATAATTTTTTTTTTTTTTTTTTTTTGAGACGGAGTCTTGCTCTTTCGCCCGGGCTGGAGTGCAGTGGCCGGATCTGCACTCCAGATCCCGGGTTTTACACCATTCTCCTGCCTCAGCCTCCGGAGTAGCTGGGACTACAGGCGCCCGCCACCTCGCCCGGCTAGTTTTTGTATTTTTAGTAGAGACGGGGTCTCACCGTGTTAGCCAGGATGGTCTCGATCTCCTGACCTCGTGATCCGCCCGTCTCGGCCTCCCAAAGTGCTGGGATTACAGGCTTGAGCCACCGCGCCCAGCCGAGATGGCAAAGCCTTAACCACTAAGCTACACTACTGGTGTGTTTTAGACAATTTAAGTGAGCTACAGGGAGGACCTGAACTAAGTCAGTAGCAGGGGCTAGAGACAAGGGGACACATATAAGGGACGAGAAGGAATCCACAGGATTTCGTGACTAACGAGACATGGGGGACATGAGGCCAAGACAGAAGACAGTGAGGATGCCTAGGATTCTGGCTTAAGGGCCTGGGAGAATAGCGGTGCTGTTCATGGTAGGGAGAAAATGAAGGAAAGAGAACAAGTTGCAAGTTGATGTGTGTGTGTGCTGGGGGTCATAAGGCTGTGTTAAGAGTCTGGGTGGAGATACTCAGTATGCAGTAGGTAGATGGGCCTAGAGCATCTATACCAAAGACCACTTCAAGATCTCATGACTAGGTAACTGAGAGGATGACAATGTCATCAACAGAAATAATGACTGCTGAAGGTGAATTATCATGGCAGTTGGGACTAGATGGCAGATTCAATTTTGAGATGTCTATGGGACACAGCGCTGAAGATATTCACCAGGCAGTTGGAAAAATGGGACCAGAGCAGCACGAGGTCAGATTTGGAGCTTTATATTCAGGAGTCCTCTAAATAAAGATGATAGCTGCAGCTGCAGGAATGGATGAGCTCATCAGATTAAAGTGTGCACTGAGAGAAGAGGGTCAGGAGAGGCAGAACACTGGGAAACACCTACTTTTATTTAGGGTGGCAGGAGGGCAAAGAGCCAGAGAGAGCTGTCTGCAAGGAGAACCAGGAGGTGGTACGAGAGACGCTGAGAAAGAAAAGGGTTTCAGGAGGGTGACCGCAGGGTTAGGCGAAGAGATGTTAAGAAGGGTGAGCACCAACATGGACTTGGAGATTTGGATGAATAATCTTTAGGAGAACAGATCCACCAAAGAGGTAAGGATGGTGGCAGAAATGAGCCAGTGCAGAATGGAAGTGGTTACATATAAATGAGCCTTTGAGCAGTGAGGCAGTGAAGGGGACAGAAGCTCAAGGAGTGAGGAGGGTTTAAAGAATGTGTTTTTTAAAATGGGGAAGGCTTGGTCCAGTTGCATTTTTGTGATGCATACAAGGGGACATCTCCACTTCAGCTCTGTCTTGCTTGGCTGTTGGCAATGCCTTTTCCCATTCTGGGGGTTCTTGTGTTCACAGATTCCCAGGGCCTTGTGTGCCAGGCACAATGGAGGAAGCACCCCCTCAACGTGTGACACACATGAACACCTTGGTTTCTTCTCCAACTTTTCTGCCCTGCTTCCTTCTCTTTCTTTGCTTATTTACTTGCTGAACCCCTCCTTTGTGTCATCTGCCTTAAGGGGTATGACTCCGGGACTGGGGCAGGTGAGAGGACTGTCAGGAGGCACCTGGAGAGGCTGCTGTAGCAATGCAGTTGTCCATAGCAGGTGGGCTGGAGAGGAGCATGGATTTGGGAGAGGTGTCTGAGATACATCCTCCAGGGATCTGAAACTAACCAGACATGGGCGGAGGGGAATGCAGGGGCAGAGCTGGCTCAGAAGTCCCAGCTTTGGGGTGCCAGCGAGGGGTCAGGAGTGATGCCCGAGGTCTTACTTTTCAGAGCCAGAGCTCTGTGCATCAATGACTCTGAAGCAAGCACTCCATCTCGGGGTAACATGATCCTGTAACGCAGGGCTCCTCTGATGTGGGCTGCTTGCCTTTTACAGCATTAGGGGAGCAACATTTCATGGAAAATTCAATAAATCCCCCTGTACAGCCAGACGTCTGTAAACAATGGCTTCCAAATTCAATCAGGCTGGGGACCCGCAGCAGCATTTATGAGCTCTAACGTGGAATATTATATAGGGGAGTGAGTAGCAGGGGGCTGGGGGAAGGGACTTCCTGGAAGAAGAAAGCTCCTGTGTGGCTCCTGCTCTCAGATGTTCCAGTGGAGGTGATTCTCCAGGTAGAAGTCCTGGCCATGGGACCGGTTAGGCTGGGCCTGGGGGCCACTGAGCCATGGCTCTGGGCTTGGGGAGGAGGACAGGGATCTGGCCTCCTGGTACTGGCCATGAGGCTGGGTGGTTGGAACAACCAGGGCTGAGGGTGAGCTCCCCAGCTTCTCCTCCCATGCCCTGCAGCCCATGCCCACCTGGCAAGCAGCGTGAGTTGTCTCAGGTGCTTAATGTCTTTCTCACACCTTCCACCCTCCCTTTATAAATGTTCTACCCACTTTGGTTCTATGGTCTGGTGATGATTTTCAGAGAACTAGCCCCTTTCTCTCTCAGGTTCAGAATGCCCCTCACTCAGTTCAGAAAGGTTTGCAATGAGGTAGGAGACCGTGCAAGAAAGGGTTTCTCCCCGTCTCTACGATAAATACAAAATTAGCCGAGCATGGTGGCACATGCCTGTAATCCCAGCTACTCAGGAGCCTGAGGCAAGAGAATCGCTTGAACCCAGGAGGTGGAGTTTGCAGTGAGCCAAGTTTGTGCCATTGCACTCCAGCCTGGGCAGCAAGAGTGAAACTCCATCTCAAAAAAAAAAAAAAAAAAAAAGGTTTCTGATGAAGAAGTTGCAGTATGCTGTTTTAGGGAGGCTCAGAGGTCTCACCCATCTTAAGGCCCCCTAGATATCTCCTCTCCTTGGCCCTGTGAACCCCTCTACACTCTGGTCAGCTCTCCTAGCCTCTGTACCCCCACTCCCGCTGTTGCTCTTGCACCCTCTGCCAGGCTTTCTCCAGCAAACCACATGGAGCATGATTGGGCAAAGGGAAAAACAAAAGCTCTGGATTCAAATCTAGTTCTTCCCATTTCCCTGCTATGGATCTTGGAAAAGTCACTTCCTCCTCTGAATCTCAAGGTGGGAATAACGTGAACTGCCTTGCCGAGTGCCTGTGAAGATGAAATTAGACAATGTACGCAAAGTGCCTGAAAGTTATGGCATGGAATCAGCATGGAATACATGGTAGCTTTCTTCTCCACAATTCTTCTCCTTTCAAACCTCCCTTCAATAAAGCTTCTTTTAATCCTCAGAAATTGCCCTTCCTCCAGCCGAAGGTACCAGATGTCCTGTCAGCTCTTCTCTCTGTCCTGCACATCTCCTGAGCTCCCTTTGTGACTAGCTCTTCTGTAGGGCCTGATTTGAATCCAACAGGAAGAGCACAGAAGATCACAATGGACCATGGCCACACTGCAAAGCACATGGAAGGGGTGGAGGCAACGCTGAGGTGTCCCGCTTGCCTTCCTAAAGAACTACGGCATAAGCTCCTCAAGTGCAGGGATTTTCACCTGCTTTGTTTGTGGCTCTATTCCCAGGGTCTAGAGCCTTAGTTGACGCTTGGTACATGCTCAGTAAGTATTTCCTGGTTGCATTAATTCATTCAGCATCTTCTCACCATTTTCCTGTGGTTTTTCTCTGTACCCAGAGAGAGAATGGAGAACTTGCATTCTAGGACACACAATAACCACCCCCCTGGAAGTCAGAAATCCTCTTTCCTCTAAATGTCCTTGGAACACCGGCCAGGCATCCGCCGTGGAGTGGGCATGGAGCAGAATCTCAGCCACAGGCTTCTCCTTGCAGCCCACTGCTAGAAACAAACATAAGCCTTGGAAGGCAAAGTTCCACAAGGCTTTAGGCTAATCCATGCCCAGCCTTTGGAGACTGAAAAGATAACTTGCAGAAAGGTGAACTAGATATGCACTTCCCTCCTTCTCCGGAGGACAGTTCTATAGAGCCCCCAGTCAATCTTAAAACACAGGGCAATAGGGAGGAAAAGGTTGGCTAGCTCCAGAGCAGTGCTGAGTGGCATTTATAAAGGATTTATCGTGTGCCAGACTCTGCACTCAGCACTTAAATGCATGAACTCATTAAAACCTCATGCTGGCTAGTACCGGCATTAGTCCCATTTTACCTATAAGGAAACTGAGGCTCAGAGAGGTTAAATAGCATGCCAAGATCACAGGGCCAAGAACAAGAGGAACAGGGTGATCCCAGGTCTGTCTGACTCCAGAGCACAAGTGACTACCCATTAAAATCTACAGCCTCAGCAGACGGGGGATGGAGAGCAGTTCCTGGCTCAGATGGTTCTGGGGCCCCGGCAGAGATCAAGCATTTTCCCGTCTGCTCTTGCTCTGTTCCTCTCCCACCCCCGCTCCAGTTCAGTTCACAGTGGGTAACTGAGATCATTGTTTGGGAGCGGTTGTCTCCTGTGGTCCTCCCGACCTCCTGCTGGGGATTCCCTGGAGACGAGGAGGAAGATGGGACAGGGTCAGGGAAGAGCTGCTGCTCCCTGACCCCAGCTCCAGAGGCCAGTGAGATGCTCTGTCGTCCAGCTGGGACCAGTTCCAGGCAACTGGGCATAATGCAAGAGTCCTCACCCCAGGCCCAGGCTGGAGATAGGGTGCTTGCTCCACCACTTGCCACTGCCCAGTAATCCCACTCGCCTGGAGGAAGGAGATTCTTCGGGATCAGAGCTGGTGTTGACCTTTTGGTTTTTCCATTTGGCAGGAGCAGGGAGGGGTTGAAGAGGGCAGATCCCACAGATATCTCACCCCACAGCCAGATACCCAGCTTTCGGGGTTCTGGGATTTACTCCTGAGGTCATTACATATGAAATGCTTGCGTGTGTTTTTTTAATGCCCAAAACATGATGCAATGTTCCCAGTACACCCCGGTCATGTACTCTTGTCCATGCACACACAGCTTCCACGCTGACTTCTGTGACTAGCCTGTTCCGTGCTCCGGCTTGCTTTTTCTCTCTCTACTCCCCCCTCCCACTCTCTCTCTCTCATTCTCCCTGCTAGCTGCTGTAAGGATCAGTCCCCAAAGAAAAATGCCCAATTTGTCATGTCATGTCCAGCTGTTAACCTCCCGTCGGTAAGCCATGGGGAAGACTTACTTTCTCCTATTTATTTATTTGCCACTTGGACAATAGAAGGCCCCAGGCCTGCTGAGTTCTCCATAATAAAGCCACCAACGATCTCCCCCGTCACCCCCTCCCCTCCCCCCAGCCCCATGTCAACAACACTAGCCAACCTGCAGGTGTCACTGGGCATTAACCCCAGGCTTAACTCTGGCTCTGCTCAACCGGAGGGAAGGGGGAGGGGGTAGCTGGTGAAGGTGGGGGGTCTGACGGGGAGGTCTCTGCACAAAGAGGAAGGCCTGGGGATGGGCTGGCTCAGAACCATCCCTCCGGAAAGCTCACTGTGCTGAGGCTGGGGGAGGGAGGGAGGGATCAACCAAATAATGCAGCTCCTTCTTCCCAGCTCCCCGATGGTCTCCAGGCAGAGCCTTGGCCAGCCGATGGCAGGCGCCTGGGCTCACCGCACCTAGCAACACTGCCGAGAGACAGGGCCCTCCAGGAATGAGGCCCAGTGCGGCTGGCCCTGGAGTGGGCCTGGGAGGGGCTGGGGCAGGGAGGGGAGGCACAGACCCTCCGGCCCCCAGGCCCACTCAAGGTACCCACTCCTTTCTCCAGCACTGCCTTTCTCCCCTCTCCAGCCTTCTTTGGTCAGCCCAATTTGCTATAGGAGAACTCAGGGGTTCAGGGGAAGCTGCTAGCAACGTCCCAAGGCTGGGCTCCCTGTCTCCCTGTGGATTAAATGAGAGGTGGGGGGCAGGGGCCTAGGCAGCCCTTCCTTCTGTTCAGATGTCAGAGTGAGTTACGGATCACACTGAAGTGCAGCCCCCATGGCCTTTCATCTGGGGCTCCCAGCCCCTTGTTGTCAAGAACACCATCCTCTTTTCCTGGAACCCTAGCTCCCCGCTGGGGACACGCTGTGGAGGGAAAGCACAGATTAGGATTAGCTGGGATTGTGCGCCTGAGCCTGGTTCCCCAGCCATCCCTATGGTAGTTCCTTACCTCCTGCTACACTCCCTATATCCCCTTCCCTCCTCCATAGGACATCCTAAAGTACAGGGGCATGGGCAGGGTGTTTTCCAAGACTAGTCACTTGAGGCTCAGTGTGTAACCCTCCGCTGACTGTCCTCAGTGAGGCCACAGCCTTGGACTCACGGCACCCGGATACAGATGAAAGACTTGGTCAACTCCTGCCCACTGAGGTTTCTTGTGCATCTTTCTTTACTGTCTGATCGACAATAGGAAGTCACTGCTCAATGGAAAAGGAAAGATGATGGTCACTGTAAAGCTCCCTTGTGAGGGTCCACTGGGTCTGCACTGGTACCCCCTCTATTCTTGGCCCAGTGCTGGCATCGTGTGAAGCAGCTGGAGAGACTACAAAGCCTACAGGACCAGTGTACAGGAACAGAGGTCCAGGATCACACAGGCCAGGCAGAAAAAAAGGACCCCGTCGGCTTAGTTAGGTCAAGCCCAGGCTCTGCCATAGCATGGGTCCTGTAGGGACAGTGCTGTCCTCCGTCACAGTGAGGGAAGAGGAGGTCTTGGTCCACTCGGGGGCATTCTAAAGTTAAAATTTTTCTTAAGAGGAATCTCTCAAGATTTAATTTTACAAAATTACTACATCCAGGAGACACATGGGAAGAAGAAAGCTGACAGCTGCAATGTTCCAGAGCAAGGTGACCACATGGGAAAGCACCTGACCAAACAGGAGAGGCCCAGATGACCGCCCAGTGTGCAAGGACTTGCGGCTGTCTAGAACTGCTCTGCAGCGCCCTGGGCTACCTCGAGAAGCAGCACCTTCCAACAGGAACGTGGTGATGACCATCCGAAACAGAAAAGGGAAAGCTCCTACGGTGGACAGAAGATGGGACTGTGAAGTAAGTCTCTGAGGAACCTTCCAGTTAGTGCTCAGAAGTTATGATTTTAGAGATATCATGATCCAGTTTAGGAGACAATGTGGTACGGGGATAAATACTGACAATGTTGTGAGATGAACCTGGATTTGATTCCCAGTTCTGTTGGTTACTAGCTGCGTGACTTTTTGTTGTTGTTGTGTTTTTTTTTTTTTTTTTTTTTTGAGATGGAGTCTCACTGTGTCACCCAGACTGGAGTGCAGTGGCACGATCTCAGCTCACTGCAACCTCTGCTTCCCAAGTTCAAGTGATTCTCCCATCTCAGCCTCCCAAGGAGCTGGCACTACAGGTGTGCGCCACCACACCTGGCTAATTTTCATATTTTTAGTAGAGATGGGGTTTTGCTATGTTGGCCAGGATGGTCTTGAACTCCTGGCCTCAAGTGATCCACTCACCTCGGCCTCCTGAAGTGCTGGGATTACGGGCATGAGCCACCGCTCAAAGCCTACTAGCTGTCTGACTTTGGGTAAGTTACCTGACTTTTCTGAGGTTCAGTTTTCTCTTCCATAAAATAAGCATAAGGATACCTACCTCTCAGTTGTTGGGAAGATTAAGTGAAAGAATCTAAGAGAAAACACCTAGAATTATGCCTGGCAGATGGCAAACACCATAACAAATGTTAATTACTGTCTCTTTTCCTTGTCTGAAACTTACTTGGTTCAGTCTCTGCCTCAACAAACGAGGAAATCAACTTGCTGTACCTAGTGGCCTCCACACCAGGGAGACCTGACTCGTGCTCTCAGACAGTTTGGTCTTTCTTGGTCCCTTCTTGCACATCTCCCTAGGTTCTGGACAGCGACATTGGAGTGGCTGCTTTGCGTGGGAGGCATCTACACATTTCTTGTCTGGCCTGAATAGCAGGCATTAAAATGCATTTTGGTTCACCCAGGACAATAAAGAAAAAAAAGGAAGCTTTAAGTCACTAATAAAAATCAAATGTAGGCAGTTTGCAGGAGTGATCAGCTCAGAGCTTTGCTGTTCTCTTGTTAAGGGTCTGGAGCCATAAATAACTTCCCCATAGAAGGCAGAGGCGAGGGGGAGTGAGTGAGAGGGAACGCAACAACACAAAATTTTTCATTTTTCTCCATAAATCATTTCAGCGTGCGATAATATTTGTTTTTTCTAATGAGTCTCTTGTGATCCATTCCAGGAGCTAACATCAGGGCCTGTCAGGGGGTGATGTGTGGTACAGTTCAACGCTTTACAAAAACTGCCTGCTACACAGATTTTTTTTCTCTCTTCCTTATGCTAAGTATTCATGAAGCCCATTATTCTGTGCTCATGCTTTACAGATTCTTCCTTTCTGATCTTCTCCTTCGGGCAGCAGCCGTCCTGTTCTCTCCTCTGTCTGCCTGTGCTGTGGGGTCTTGCTGCAGCCTGGGGAAGAGATGTGGGCAGTGGACGAGGAAGGCTGCTCACAGGTACCCTGGGGAGACCAGGCATAGACTTTGAGCTTGGCTGCATAAGGGGAGCATTCTTCAAAGTTCAGCTGAAGCCAGTGTGGAAGAATGCCTTTAAATGCTGGATTTTTCATGGCCCAGTGATGGATCCTATCACAGTGGGCAAGAACACCTGCCAAGCAAAAGGCCCTCAAAGACAGCTGGCAGGCTGGACAGAGGTCAGGTTAGTAAGAGACAGTATTCATACCATGCTGAAGAGTGTGGAGTTTGTCCTAATAGGCAAAAGAGGTCAATCAAGAATTTTACAAAGAATCAGATTTGCATTTTAGAAAGACCTTGCTGCATCATCAGTGTGAAGAACAGATTGGGGGAGAGGTGCAGGTTAGAGGAAGAAAAGAGTAGGATGGGAATCAGAAAATTCTGGAAGAAGCTGGGCGCGGTGGCTCAAGCCTGTAATCCCAGCACTTTGGGAGGCCGAGACGGGTGGATCACGAGGTCAGGAGATCGAGACCATCCCAGCTAACACGGTGAAACCCCATCTCTACTAAAAAATACAAAAAACTAGCCGGGTGACATGGCGGGCGCCTGTAGTCCCAGCTACTCGGGAGGCTGAGGCAGGAGAATGGCGTAAAAAAACACGGGAGGCGGAGCTTGCAGTGAGCTGAGATCCGGCCACTGCACTCCAGCCTGGGCGACAGAGCAAGACTCCGTCACAAAAAAAAAAAAAAAAAAAAGAAAATTCTGGAAGAGTGTTGCACTCATACAGATGAAAAATGATGAGGTAATGGATTCAGAAATGAGAGATTTTGGGGAGAGCTCAGTAAACCCTACTCATCCTTTAAGACTGACTTTAGTGTTACCTTTTCCGTGAAATCATTTCCACACTCTCCAGCTTGGCTCACTAGTTCCTCTCGGCTCCTGTAATGTCCTTCCATACTCTCCTCTCTGCAGACACTCATCACATTGCATTATGAGGATTAGCCTGAGCTCCTTGAAGGTGGACTCCAGGCTACGTGAATTCTTGTGTCTTGCTCTCTCATATGCATAGCATGTAGAGTGGCTCAATGGTATTTATTCATATTTTGAATGAAAAAAATGAATAAAAGGAGGGAGGACAGAAATATAAGTAGAAAGCTGGGGCATTTGGGGGCAAGTGAAAGAAGAGGACTCACCCAAGGAGACTGAGGGGATGCTCAGAGAGTCAGGAAAGACCTGGGAGAGTGATGTCAGGGCTCACGGTGAACCACAGGAATAGAGCATTCATTTATTTATTTATTTATTTATTTATTTATTTATTTATTTATTTTAGCTGGAGTCTCGCTCTGTCACCCAGGCTAGAGTGCAATGGTGCGATCTTGGCTCACTGCAACCTTCGCATCCCATGTTCAAGCGATTCTCCCGCCTCAGCCTCCCAAATAGTTGGGATTACGGGTGCCTACCACCACACGTGGCTAATTTTTGTATTTTTGGTAGAGACGGGGTTTTGCCGTGTTGGTCAGGCTGGTCTCCAACTCCTGACCTCAGGTGATCCGCCCGCCTCAGCCTCCCAAAGTGCTGGGATTATAGGCATGAGCCACTGTGCCCCGCCCTTTTTTTTTTTTTTTCCCTAGATGGAGTCTCACTCTGTCACCCAGGCTAGAGTGTAGCGGCATGATCTCAGCTCACTGTGGCCTCCACCTTCTCCTGCCTCAGCCTCCTGAGTAGGTAGGATTACAGGTGCCCGCCACCATGCCCAGCCAATTTTTTAGTTTTAGTACAGATGGGGTTTCACTATGTTGGCCAGACTGGTCTTGAACTCCTGGCCTCAGGTGATCCACCTGCGTCGGCCTCCCAAAGAGCTGGGATTACAGGCATGAGACACTACGCTTGACCAGAATAGACCTTTTAGGGCAATGCTTTTTGGTGCCAAATGCAAAAGTGAAATTAAGACAGACAAAGACAGAAACATGTCCACAGAATTTGGCAATTCTGAGGTTGTTACCTGCTGTTTGAGAGAGCAGTTTACTTGCAGTAGTGAAGGCAGAAGCCATACCAGCCAGCTCACTTCTGGATGAGATGTGAGAAAGTGTAGACTGATCTTTCAAGAAACACAGCTAAGAAGAAAATGACAAAAATAGGAGTAGCTTAAGGGGAAATACAGGATCAAGGGGATCCTTTCAAGAAGGGGCAGGGATTAAAAAATCATTTACAGGGTAAATCAGACAGAAAAGAGACGACTAGAGAGAAAACACTGGAGAAAGGTAAGTAGATACAGAGCTGGCTGGATAACCACACCCAAAGAATATTGATGAGAGTTTGAAAACGAGGTCTCCCAGTGACATATGACTGGATTTGTCCTTTGTCCTGTTCAGCATTTTTATCAACAACTTGAAGGCATGAACAGCATGGCTAACACATTTATAGTCAGATAAGGCTAGGGACAGCCAACAAGATGAAGTACAGGATCAGTATTCAAAAATCACTTCTGCCAGTAGGTGTATGGGTGAGATTTAACAGAGGAAAGTAACTATTCTACATGTAGGCTAAAGATAGATTTCTGGAAGTATAGGTTTGAGAAGTTATGCCTTGAGAAGGGTTCATGGGAAGAAGATCCAGGAATTCTGGTTGAATTTACATTTGCCAAAAGACTTCTGAAGACTTCGGCCACATCGGCAGAGGCGCAGTGCACAGAACAAAGGCGAGCTGGTCACACCACAAACACACTGGGAACATTCTGCACTTTTCTGGGCTTCGTACCACTCAGGTGATAGATGACTAGGGCCAGGTGGATCAGGATGGAAAGATGTCTTGGAACCCTGACTTGTGGTCATTGGTTGGGGAAGTTGGGGAAAGAATTTGAGAAATGTGACAGGAATTCTTAAGCATTTGCCAGTTTCTCATATAGTAAAGAGAACAGACTCCCTCTGAAGAGATCCAAAAGGCAGAGCTTTACTCCTAGGGTAAAGAAAGGCAAATTTTGGCTTAATATGAGGTCCCCCTCTATGCATGGGTTTAGGGTCCCTAAAATGGAATATAAAATGTTGTGTAAATGTTAATATACATTTTTTTTGTAGAAGGGGTTCATGGCTTTCATGCATTCTTAAAGGAGTCTGTGACACACACACACACACACACACACACACACACACACATTAAGAACCACAGAAAAAGGGAGAATTTTCTTTCAATTACGGTAATTGGAATGGAACTATGGCTTCCAGAAGGAGCAGGATTCCTATCACTGGATATGTTCAAACAGGGGCAGAAAGACCTAGTGAACTCTATCAAGTTTAGAGGTCCGACACAAGAAGGGGTTGGTTGTAGACCATGCAAAGGAAGGTGTGTGTGCGTGTGTGTTTGCGTGTGTGTGTGTATGCAGGGGGTAGAAGAGGGGGAGAGAGAAAGAAGAAGGCAAGACAGAGGTAGTGAGATAAACACTGTCATGGGCCGTTTCCATCATGTACTCACAAGAGCATAATAAAGCCCTTGTAATATACTAGAACTTGTGTGGTCCCGGGGCCTAATTTGCATACTAATTACTGAGTGCAAATGGGACCGAGGGGTAGGGAGGGAGGGTGGGGGAGGCATGCAGGGAGCGAGGGGCCTGGACTGTTTGCTCTGCCATTTCATATCATGCTAACAAGCTAATCCGGCGTGCAGTTAGCTCCTGATATATAACTGCTCATTAGTATTATAATAAAGTACATGAAACAACCATAAAACGTTATATACTGCACAAGTGTTGTTTTCTTGCCAATTATCTGCAGGCGGATTTATCACCACAGTTGTTTCGAATTCCCCTTGGTGAGGTTTGGGCGGAATAAAGAAAGGTGTTGGTGGCGGCAGCAGCAGAGGGGGGCCTTTTCAAGGGGCAGACCATGTGTTTTCTTAAGTAGCACTTACTGATGCGCCATTTCATGAGAGTGAAGCAAAGAGATCCGTTCTTCCTCAGCTCCGCAGTCCCGGAGGAAAGCGACAAGGGTGAGAGCTGAGAAAGGCTGCAGGCCCACGTTCCAGGGCCCTGGGGACACAGGGCCCACAGCCTGCTGGACAGCCCAGAACCTCTGAGTATAAAGGCCTGTATCAATCCCACGGGCTGTTTAATGGGGTCTTGTAAATCTGCACCACTTGCTGCTCTCCAGCCTTCCAAGCTTGCTGCTCAGGTAGCCCAGTTTAAAGCAACGTTTCACCCCCACTGCCTTATTCCTAAAGCACTAACTGAATGAGTTCTAGCGAAGGCAGCCTTGTGTTGAGAAGATGTTCTGGAGATGTGCGGTTCTTGCAAAGAGTTCGTTTCTGCCTCTGTGCTCTCAAGGGACTCTCACAACACAGCCACCCACTCAGTGTTCTGGGAGAAGTATGGAGGGAAGCTCTGACTTTCCCAGACAGCCTGGAGGGCCCAAGTCACACCTCCTAAGGTCACCCTACTCCATCATCACCAGTGAATACGGGAAGGCCCTGGAATTGGGAAGTAGAGAAGGCCCCCCTCTCAGTTTTACTATATTAGATTAGGAAAGAGCACCCTTGCCTAGTAGTGAGTTGGGATGAGGCTTCAGGGACCTGTTACACTTCATCCTTTCTCACTGCTCCCTGGGCTGAAGGAAAATTTGCAGAGTTCTCATATATTCTAGGAAGGCCTCTTGAACTGCCCAGACCCACAGCACGTAGCCAGCTCCGAAGAGCCTCACTGGGGGGAATGGACCACAGGTTTGAAGAAGCCAGTTCTTCAAAGGTCTGCTCACTGACCAGAAGTCCCAACCAGGCTCCGTACATTCTCCCAGACCTCTACTAAGTAGACATCAGCTTCAGCAGTCACCCAGGAGCTGCGCAGAAGGACGGCGGGTCAGTCCCACTTTGTCTGTGCTGTGCTGGTGTATCGAAGGACTGATGTGGATATCAGGAAATGCACATTAACTTCAAAGACTGACGTGAACAGTCACATTTCCTTTAGAGATCCATAGTGGATGTGCTAATTCACAAACTAAATTCAAATTGTGAACACATCTGGCCTGGGCTCTGGGCTCCTCCCAAAGAACCGTAATAGTAAACAAGGTGAGGAACATCAGTGGGAGTTCTCACAAATTTCTCAGAAGAAGCTGCCTCCTGGCTGGGCACGGTGACTCATGCCTGTAATCCCAGCAGTTTGGGAAGCCGAGGTGGGTGGATCACAAGGTCAGGAGCTCAAGACCAGCCTGGCCAATATGGTAAAACCCCGTTTCTACTAAAAATACAAAAATTAACCGGGCGTGGTGACATGTGCCTGTAATCCCAGCCACTTGGGAGGTTCAGACAGGAGAATCGCTGAACCCAGGGAGGCGGAGGTTGCAGTGAGCCAAAATCATGCCACTGCACTCCAACCTGGGTGACCGAGTGAGACTCTGTCTCAAAAAAAAAAAAAAAAGAAAAACAAACAAAAAAAAAAAGAAGCTGCCTCCTGAAGCCCCTCCTCACACAGAAGGAAATGTAATGTTGTACCCCCAATTCCCAGCCCCCAGCCCCCATGAAGCCAGAAAGCTTTACTCCTCCTATGGAGAGAAACAGTAACTTGCTTCCTGGTCACATGGAGTCTGGACAACTCAATAGCTCCCCCTTTCCCCCTCTGAATAGCATCTCCACTTGAAGAGCTTAAAAACATTTAGTCAATTTCTGTTCCAGGTATGTTCTTTGTTGTTTTAGTTCTCTCCAATCTTTAAATGTCTGTCCACATCAGATAACAAATGGCTAGAGAGGTAATGGTTTGACCGTTTTCTAATGCCAGAGGCGTGCTTTGATGTATTACAGACTTGAGGTTCACGAACTGGAGGATCACCTTTCTCTCCCATGTACAATTCTAGGTTTCATAATTAGGCTATGATGACGGCAACCGTGATGATGATGATGATGGCAGTGATGATAAAGGAATGACCACCTCATTCTGATACTTGATAATCCCCAAATCTAAGGAAAGAACAATGGGCTGAAGGGCTATTAACGTCTCCAAACCAGATTAAATGCCAGTGCTTTGTCAGAGTCCAGCAGTGAAGAAGTGATATTTGGTATTTAGATGCAATCGTAATTTGAATTGACTAAAGAATCAAGTTGAGGCCAGGTGCAAAGGCTCACACCTGTAATCCCAACACTTTGGGAGGCTGAGACAGGAGGATTGCTTGAGCTCAGGAGTTCGAGACCAGCCTGGCCAACATGGCAAAACCCAATCTCCACGTACAAAAAGTAAAAAAATTAGCTGGACATGGTGGCACATGCCTATAATCCCAGCTACTCGGCCGGGCGCGGTGGCTCAAGCCTGTAATCCCAGCACTTTGAGAGGCCGAGACGGGCGGATCACGAGGTCAGGAGATCGAGACCATCCTGGCTAACACGGTGAAACCCCGTGTCTACTAAAAAAATATGAAAAACTAGCCGGGCGAGGTGGCGGGCGCCTGTAGTCCCAGCTACTTGGGAGGCTGAGGCAGGAGAATGGCGGGAACCCGGGAGGCGGAGCTTGCAGTGAGCTGAGATCCGGCCACTGCACTCCAGCCTGGGCGACAGAGCGAGACTCCATCTCAAAAAAAAAAAAAAATCTCAAAAAAAAAAAAATCCCAGCTACTCAGGTGGCTAAGGCACAAGAATCACTTAGACCTGGAGGCCAAGGTGTAGTAAGTTGAGATTGTGCCACTGCATTCTAGCCTGGGCAACAGAGCAAGAGTCTGTCTCAATAAAAATAATCAAGTTCAGACTCTTCAGCTGATCTTCCATGAAGTGGCACCCACTTCCTTCTTCAGCTCATCTCCTAGGCCCTACCTTTATGTTCTTGCAATGCTGACTTGGGTCAAATTTCCCCTAAAAATGGATGCTTTCTTTTACCTCTCTGCTTTTGCTCATTCTGATCCCTCTGCCTAGAATGCTTACCCACTTTTTTCCAGTGCCAACCCCTCCTAACTTGGGTCAGGTGTTATCTCCTGCAGAAGTCTTTTCTGACAGTCCATCCCTTATCTGACCGAGGTGACCCTTTGTGTGCTGGAAGCACCCCGTACTTCCCCTATCTCATGTCAATCAAGAGCTTTTGAACCTCTTCCGGGCAGGTGTTTTATTCTTTGTGGTTCCTGCACCTCAGTATGAAGTACTGGCCCAAAGCAAGCACTTAATACATGTTTCTACCTATTACATAGTTTGGGAGAACCAACCAGGACTAAAACTTTGTTTCTTTTTATTTTTCTGAGACAGGGTCTCACTCTGTTGCCCAGGCTGGAGTTCAGTGATGCCATCAGGGCTCACTGCAGCCCTCCCACAGGCTCAAGCAATCCTCCTGCCTCAGCCTCCCGAGTAGCTAGGACTACAGGCATGCACCGCTATGCTCAGCTCATTTTTCTGATATTTTTTAGAGAAGAGGTCTCACTACGCTGCCCAGGCTGGTCTCAAACTCTTGGGCTCAAGTGACCGCTCCCCCCCCCGCCCACTTTGGTCTCCCAAAGTGCTGGGATTACAGGTGTGAGCCACCATGCCCAGCCTGGACTTAAAGCTTTCAACTCACACCAATATGCTGACCTAGAGCCTTCAGCAGACTTCAGCTTATGCTCCCCTTCAGGACTCAAAGCTGGGCAATACCTTCCAAGACCAAAGAGAAGAGGCAAACCCTCATGTCTGTAACATTGAAAGTCCTCTATTTTATTGCCATCTATTTCCTCCTTCCTTTCAGTCTGCTCTTTAAAGGTGCAAGCAGGGACTGACCAGGTCCAGGGACTCAGTGGCCCAATCCTACAGAGCAATGCCGCTGTACCCCAACTTCCCCTAGGGAGCTGGAGCTCCCCTCTTCCTCCCATGCTGTGACAGGAAGGTCTTCAGGGGCAGGACCATTCAGCAGAAAGCCTCAGTATACCCTTCTGCTGTGAGCTGTTCCCATTTGCAGGAGACATAGGTGGATAGCAAGTAGATTACTGATGTTTTTCATGAGATTGTTGTGGGGATTAACCGAGATGATGAAAGCAATGCTCCTATTACTGCATCAGTCATACAACAAGCACTCAAGTCATACTGTTCTGCTCCTCCTTCCCCTTTGAAAGGCACACTGTTATAATTCAAACAGAACAGAACAAAGCAAGGCTTTGAAGTCAGAAAACAATTCTGCTTCTTATAAGCTATTCAACTTTGCAGAAGTTGCTTCCCTTTCTTAACTTCAGCTTTCCCACCTGCAAAATGAACTCATAATGCTCACCCATAGTTTTAATAAGGAATAAACTATGTGATAAAAGATGCCAAAATACACGTACGTCTGAAGTGTCCACCTCTGGTATATAGTGGGGACTCAATAAATAGTAGAAGTAAGGATGACAATAAATGTAAGAGTCTGAATTTGTATCTAAAAACCCAACAGCATAAGGACAGGATGAAAGAGACATGACTCAGCAGTGAAACAAGGTAGGGGTTTTAGTTGATAAGGTCAGTATGAGTCAGCAGCTAACGTGACATCCAGCCGCATTCATAAGGTGGTGACAGGCTTACCCTGTTGTGTCCTGGTTTGGCCACCTTGGACAGCGCAGGTCTGGGCACCATTCTTTGTGAGCTCAAAATAATCATAAATGTATGCAAAGGCCCATTGTAAACCGTAAAGTGCGTACATATGTAAAACATCATTCTGAATCATCAGCAGTAGAGTATTAATTGAGAGAGATCATTTGCACTGACTTTAGAGGGAGAAAGCAGTACAGTAGAGGGGGGAGTGAGACTCAGCACCTTAGAAAAAAGGGGGACATAAAGAGGAGCTTAGAAAGGGGTGACACAGGCAGAGGAAGCTGATTCTTACATGTCCCCTATGAGCCAAGCCAAGAACAGTTGGTGAAAGTTAAAGCTAATTTAGACTCATTTTAAGAAAGTATTTTCTAACAATCACTGTACTGCTTTGAAGAATAATGAGCTGCCCCTCATAAGAGGTATTCAAGCAGTGACTGGATGATAATTGGTCCTAATGGTGGGAATTCAAACATGGAAGATGAGACCAGATCATCTTGAAGGACTTTTCTGACCCTATAGTGTCGTGGCTTTGGGGGCTGTCTCTCTCCTGTTCTCTCTCATCATAGGGGAAGGGAAAAGTCAGAAATCTTCAATTTAATCACTGATCTGATATTCATCAAACACCCACTACATGCCAGGCATTGTGCTAGCTGCTGAGAAAATAAGCAAAAATAAGGAAAAGACTTTGGCCTCTGCGCTCTTACAGTCTAATGGGGTTAACTGGCAAAGAGCTTTGGACACACATCAGAGAGAGCAACTAAATGCTTGGAATGGAGTGAGTCCACCAGGGAGATGATACTGGAGCTGAGTTTTGAATAAATAATCTTCCTAGATGGAAAAGGGAAATAACAGGACAACAGGTAGAAAGGACAAGATCTGCAAAGTCATGGAATCAGGCAAAAGCAGGGAAAGTTTAGCGGAAGATGAGCTGCATGAGAAATGGGACAGAAGAAACAGTCTGGGCTGGATTGTGAAGCACTTAGTGAAACTTTTGGAGGAGCCCGGATTTACCTTGAGGATTACAGGAAGCAAGGAAGGAATCTATGAAGAGCAGCCCTGTCACACCTGTGTTTTAAAAGGGTTTGGATCATAATTTGGAAAGACACAATCCCGAATGCCATAATTCTAAATGTTGACATCCCAAAAGATCAAAATCCTTAAATGTAAATCTCTAATGTCCAAAATCTCCAAGACCACAATCACAGGTTAGTTTTCTTTCACTATTTTATTTTATTCTATTTTATTTATTTAAGATGGAGTCTTGTCCTGTCACCCAGGTTGGAGTGCAATGTCACAATCTCGACTCACTGCAAACTCCGCCTGCTGGGTTCAAATGATTCTCTTGCCTCAGCCTCCCAAGTAGTTGGGATTACAGGAGTGCGCCACCATGCCCAGCTAATTTTGTATTTTTAGTAGAGATGGGGTTTTACCATGTTGGTCAGGCTGGTCTTGAACTCCTGACCTTGTGATCTGCCCGCCTCGGCCTCCCAAAGTGCTGGGATTACAGGCGTGAGCCACCGCGCATGGCCAGCTCTTTCACTGTTTTAAATTGTCAGCATTATTTGTTATAATTGGCTATGCTATGTATTTCATCTTTGCGTCATTTCCAATACTGGAGGTATAAATTGTGTAGAGACTTTTAAGAGAGTTGTAATTCTTTTCATGCTTTTTTTTTTTCCTGCAAATTTGACTCCATGAAAGTGCATTATCACAATGTTGATTTTCTGTATAAGCATTGTGCATCTATGTAAAAATGTTGAAACTTCCTCAGTAAATAACGAGATGTCCTTTTTGTACATCTGCATTTGTGAAAGACAAAAATTCTTGAGATCTCTGCTCTTCGGGTGACTGCATATGTGGTGGTGACCCATGGTGGTGACCCATTGTAGTTTTTGCTCCATCTTGTCAAAAGACTTAGGTTGTTCATCATGGCATTTCGGATAACCACAGTTACAAAGCTGATTGCACACAATTACAAACTATAGTGAAATGTGTTTATACGTTTCCCACTTTGACCTATTTCTTTTTTTTTTTTTTCCTTTTTGTGGAGAACGGGGTCTCGCTGTATTACCCAGGCAGGTCTCGAACTCCTGGGCTCAAGCTATCCTCCCGCCTCTGCCTCCCTGAGAGCTGGGATTACAGGCGTGAGCCACCGCGCCCGGCTGACCTATTTCTTTATGAATATGGTTCGTCTGATCATAAATGCTATACTTATGCAACTTTTGTTAGTATACCTAAATGTTTATGCTTACAAAAGTAATGTATGCTATTGTTGCTTATTTTTTATTTTTTAATTTTAATTTTTTTTTTTTTTTGAGACACAGTCTCACTGTGTCACCCAGGCTGGAGTGCAGTGGCACGATCTCGGCTCACTGCAACCTCCACCTCCCTGGTTCAAGTGATTCTCCTGCCTCAGCCTCCCAAATAGCTGGGAGTACAGGCGCCCACCACCATGCCCAGCTAAATTCTTTTGTATTTTTAGTAGAGACGGGGTTTCATCATATTGCCCAGGCTGACCTCAAACTCCTGAGCTCAGGCAATCTGCCCACCTTGGCCTCCCAAAATGCTGGGATTATAGCACTATTACCGGCCTATTGTTGCTTATTTTATTGTATAAAGTGGCCTATGAAGTGTTCTGCTGTGGTTTTTTGTTTTTTGTTTTTTTCTGAGATGGAGTCTCGCTCTGTCGCCCAGGCTGGAGTGCAGTGGTGCGATCTCAGCTCACTGCAAGCTCCACCTCCTGGGTTCACACCATTCTCCTGCCTCAGCCTCCCAAGTAGCTGGGACTACAGGACTACAGGCACCCACCACCACCCCTGGCTAATTTTTGTATTTTTAGTAGAGACGGGGTTTCACTGTGTTAGCCAGGATGGTCTCGATCTCCTGACCTCGTGATCCACCCACCTCAGCCTCCCAAAGTGCTGGGATTACAGGCGTGCACCACCGCGCCCAGCCTCTGCTGTGTTTTTATGTTTTTCAAATAAATCTCCTTTTTAAAATGTAAATAAATATCTGGCCAGCCACTGTGGCTCATGCCTGTAATCCCAGCACTTTGGGAGGCCGAGGCAGGTGGATTAGTTGAGGCCAGGAGTTCGAGACCAGCCTGGACAACATAGTGAGACTCCATCTCTACTAGAAAATACAAAAAGTAACTGGGTGTGGTGGCACGTGCCTGTAGTTCCAGCTACTCGAGTGGCTGGGGCAGGAGAATCACTGGAACCTGGGAGGTGGAGGCTGCAGTGAGCCGGGATTGTGCCACTGCAGCGCTCCATCCTGGGTGACATAGAGAGACTCTGTCTAAAACTGTGTGTGTGTGTGTGTGTGTGTGTGTGTGTGTGTGTAATTCCTTTTATTTCCCCATGCATAGTTTTACTTAACATTATTTTAGGATCTCTGCTGAAATATTCTTCAAAAATATGTTTTAAAATGGCTCAACAGTATTTTATCATATGATTGTACTATAACTTATTTAACCATTTTATTGTTGTGGAACATTAGGCTGTTTTCAGATTTTCTCTGCTATAAATAATACTGAAATGATGATCTTTATGCATAAATCTTTGACCACATTTCCAATTATTTTCTTAGAATAAATTCCAAGAAGGGAATTAGTAAAATAAAGGATATGAATATTTTAAGGATTTTGCTACACATTACAAAATTGCTTCTAGAAAGGTTATACAAATGTGTGCTTTTGCCAATAGTATATAAGAATGCCTGCCTAACTCTACCCTTATTAGCACTGAACTTTATAATATTAAAAGTTGCCAATTCTGGCCAAGCATGGTGGCTCATGCCTGTAATCCCAGCACTTTGGGAGGCTGAGGTAGGTGGATCGCCTGAGGTCAGGAGTTAAAGACCAGCCTGACCAGCATGGTGAAACCCCGTCTCTACTAAAAATACAAAATTAGCCAGGTGTGGTGGCATATGCCTGTAATCCCAGCTACTTGGGAGGCTGAGGCAGGAGAATCACTTAAACCCAGGAGACAGAAGTTGCAGTGAGCCAAAATTGTGCCACTGCACTCCAGCTTGGGCAATAGAGTAAGACTCTGTCTCAAAAAAAAAAAAAAAAAAAAAAAAAGTTGACAATTTGTATAAGCAAAATATCACCTCATTTGATTTACATGAACTGTATTAATATGAAGGTTCATATTTCTTTTAGTAACCGGTTGTTCATGACTTAGTCCATTTTACATTCAGCTATTAGTGCTTTTTATTGATTTGTAAGCGCTCTTTACATATTAAGGACATCAAATGTTCTGCTATACTTACTGCAAATCTTTGTTTTTCAGGTGGCATTTGCCTTTTATTTTTGTTTATGGTGAGGCTTTTGTTGTTGTATAGTAATTTAAAATTTTTGGTGACTTCATTGCATTCACACTATGAAAGTTCTTTCCAGATACATAGCTATATCGAATACAGATCCAGCTATGATTTTTACCCTTTGCATGTAACTTTTTTTTTTTTTTTTTTTTTTTTTTGTGATGTAGTCTTGCTCTGTCACCCAGGCTGGAGTGCAGTGGTGCGATCTCAGCTTACTGTAACTTTCATCTCCGGCGTCAAAGTGATTCTCCTGCCTCAGCCTCTCAAGTAGCTGGGACTATGGGCGCCTGCTACCATGCCTGGCTAATTTCTGTATTTTTAGTACAGTCGGGGTTTCACCATGTTGGCCAGGCTGGTCTTGAACTCCTGACCTCAGATGATCTGCCCACCTCGGCCTCCCAAAGTGCTGGGATTACAGGGTTGAGCCACTGCACCCAGCCCTGCATTTAACTTTTTAATTCATCTATTTAACATGTTATTTAAAAAAAAAAAATATGACAAGGTCTCGTTATGTTGTCTGGGCTGGTCTTGAACTCCTGGACTCAAGCGATTCTCTCATCTCGGTATCTTGAGTGGCTGAGATTACAGGTGTACATCATAGTGCCTGGCTTAATTCATTAAGTTTGATATAAGGTACAAGGCAAGGAACTCACTTCTCTCCTGCTTCCCAAGTTTTACTTATTTACTCCCTCCCTCCCTTTCTTCCTTCCTTCCTTTCCTCCTTCCTTTGGAGAAAGAGGACAGATAAGGGGGAAAGAAAAATGGAAGACTCTAGGTCAAACTACGTTTCGGCTTGTGTGGTTAGATGGTGCTGATGGATCATTTAAGTTGCAGGCTTGGAAGAATATAATGATGTCAGTATTAAATATGTTGAGTCTGAAGGTGCTCTGCAAGGATTCAAGGAGAGATAGTGAGTTGGCAGCTGGAATATGGGCATGAAGCTCAGGAGAGAGGTTGAGGCTGAAGTTGCAGCCATGGTAGTCATCAGTGTTTAGATGGCACGTGAAACTACAGGCATGATGCGCTCACCCCGGGAAGATGCGTAAGTAAGAAGAGAAGTGAAGCAGTGTACTCCGGGCAGCAGCAATACTGAAGGGGCACATCAAGGAGAAGCTAGGGAAGGAGAATGAGCAGGAGTAGAAGTAGATAAGATCCAAAGAGATGAGTCAGAGAAGCTAAGGGAAGAGCGGCTTTGAAGAAAGAAGAGGTGATCAGAATGTCAGTGAAGAAGTGGGATAGAGCTCATTGAGTGAATGGGCTGACTGAATGGGAGGTGGGGAAGTGGAGGCAATGTGAGTGAGATGTCTTTTGAACAAGTTTATCCATAAAGGGAAAGAGGAACAGGGGACAGTAATGTGCTTGGAAGTTAAGATTAAAAGAAGATTTAAAGGGGAGATTTGAGGGTGTGTGAAGGCAGAGAGAAAGGCAATGGTAGGAAGAGGGATATTTAAAATGTGAGAGAATAGATGGTGGTGCCAGGTTGAAGGAGGAGGCGTGATGGGCCCAGGTGGAAGGATGAGTACTGAGTTAGGACACAAGTACTGAATAGTACTGAGTTAGGACAAAAGTGCTGAGTAGTAGAGTAGTACTGAGTCAGAACACAAGTACTGAGTAGTACTGAGTTAGGACACAACTCGGTGAAGATGGCCTCCAAGGTGAGGCCAAGGTTAGGGAGGGAGAAAAGTTGAGACTGTTTGGCCATTATTCTCTCTGAAAAGCAGGAAATGAAGTCATCTATAGAGAATGAGGTAAACAGAGGCAGTGAAGAGAAATATTTTGAGAGAGGGAAGGGTTTACAACAACTGCTGTGGGAAATGGGAAATCATTATGGGCAAGTACACAGACTGTTGAGACTTAGGGCCTGCTAATGGTGACACCAGTTGAAATGGTGACACCAGCTTTTCTCCCCGGAGCATCACAGGCTGGAAATAGAGGAGAAAGTAAATACTTTCATGGATTTGGGATCTGAGGTAGGCAAACAGGTGGGACAGAAAGGCAAAAGGGTGAGGGAATGGCAGGAAGAAATTCTTTAAAGATATTGATCAAAGGGTCAAGGTTGGGTAGGAAAGAAAGTGAAGCTAGGAGGGGAATGGTGGGCTTGTTAAATTAGGAATGGTCCAGGGATTGAAGGTCTAAATGAGGTCAAAAAATGGATTCAGTGGGAGTGAGGAAGGAGAACAGACGTTACGGACAGCAGACGCAGCTGATTCAGAGTTCATTATTTTTGAGACGAAGAAACTGTGGGAGATGGTCAGACTGAGGGCGGGGCTATTTCCATGGAATCTGCTGTAGGATTGCAGGATGCTGCAGCAGAGGATCCCAGGATGCGGACAGTCCATGTGCGTGCTGAAATTCGCAGGAGGAAGGCAGAATAGGGGTGAGCAGGGAGATACTGAGTGCCAATGTCCCTGCTGAATAGAGGGAAGATGTCATCAGCAGATGACAGTGACAAGAAAGTAGAGGATCGCATGGCCTCAAAAGAGCAAGGATGTTTGTATGAGGGTGAAGGAACACGTGTGGACAGTGGTATCAGCAAAGGTGACTTGCTATAGTAGTAGGGGGGTAAACAGGTACGTGGCACAGTTAGGCAGACCAAAGCGGGGCAGCAGTTTCAAGGTTCTCTATTATTTTTGTGTTTGTTGGTTGGTTCATTCAAACATTCATTCAAAAAGGATTTGATGAGATGTGTCTGCTGAGCCCTGAGCACTCTGCTAGGTGTGCAGGACGCTGCCTCTTCCACAGGAATGCACCCAGCCAGCAGCCTTTCCCTGTTTTGCCAAAGGTGGCCCCCCTCTCGCTCAGCAAGTCCCCCACACCAAAGTCCTGGCACCAAAGCCAAGCAGGCCCTGACACGGCTGGCGACCAGTAGGGGATCTTCTTGTTACAGCTTTTTCCCCAGAGATAAATAGGCCACAGTAAAAAAGATTGCTACATCCTTTCAATAAAGATTTTTTTTCTTTTCCAGACAGCTTGAGAAATGTTTTAAAAGCTTCTCACATTTCCAGTGAAACCCACAGAGAAGAATTTTGCTTGTTATCAGCCCTGGAAGCCTCTGATAGACGGGTGACATTTTTTTTTTCTTTTTCTTTCTCTTTTTCTCTTTTCCTTTTTTTCACCAGCTGAAGAGTCACAGTGTGTTTTATAACTGGCTCTCTGCATTTCAAAAGCTCAACGAGAGCTCTCTGCTAACCCCGATAAGCCTTGGGCTCTTAGCGTCTTAAATACCTCTGACAAGCTATACATTACAGCGCTAATAATTTGCCAAATTTGCGCCCATAATATGATATCTGTAAAACGTCAAGGGCAGTAATGCGATTAGCGGTCTCAAATGAAATATCGAACATTCAGCGTTTAGGTCCTGAATAGGGGGAGAAAGGAAAGGAAATCAATTTCAAAAGCAGGAGGGAAAAAGGCGATAAGCGTGTAATAAAAATAGAGAGAGACAGAGGAGAGATGCGGAGGAAGAGACGGGCAGAGCAAGACGCAGGGAGAGATAGACCAGCCTGCATTCATGTTTGAGGCAGGTAAGAGATGTAAAAAACTTTTACAAAGCAGTTCCAACACGAAGCTGGGAAATAACATTTGGTCACCACAGCAACTGGGTTTGGGTGGAAGGAGGGAGGTGGGGGCTGGGAGCCAAGGAAGGGGTTGGCCAAGCCTAGGGACCGGCCTTTCACTCTCTGCCCCCAACAGCCTGCTTCCATAAAACACAGGAAGTTGAATTACAAGGAGTCTGAGGGTGGGCTCTCACCCTGCCCCCACCCACCCGAGGTGGGAGAGTCGTAATGAACTAATTATCTGGCCAGCAGAGGCGGTGGCGGCGGCAGTTCGCAGGAGAGAGGGCCCGGGCTGTCACATACCAGGCTCTAGACTAAATAACAACATCTCACACCTGCAGCTTTACGAGCCCTTGCTGAGAGGAGCCAGTGCAAGCCCTCCCCTCCCTTCGCCCCCATCCAGCGTCCCCCCCCATTCACATTTGGGCCCCCACTCTAGCCAGGCTGCTGCTGGGGCACTAGAGTGGCGGGAGGAGTCTCCCCCTGCTGAAGCCAGGACCCATCACTCAATCCTTACAACTTGCAGGTATCCCTACTCGCAATGCCCCTGCTCCTGGGTCCTCCAGGTAATTCCCCAGGGACCTCAGCAAGGGCGAGGGGACTAAGCCATTAAAATACCCTATGCCAGAGGTCACTGGCGAGCAGGTTTGTCTGCACCTGCAGTTATCTGTCTCAGGCTCGGGACGGACGAGGATGGGACTGCGCTGGATGCTGGATTGTGAGGGCAGAAGTGACCAGTGGCTCCTCTTGGGCCCTGAGGGATAGCAGAGGTGGAAGCCCTCTGAGCCAACTCAGCACATTTCTCTGCTTTCTCCTTTCATACCTCTCCGTAACACCATGCGAAGCAGGTTCTTTCAAAACATGGTGTTCCTGCCCCTTCTGCACCACTTGGTCTTGGACCTGACCCCAAAACCGTTAGCCTCATTTTGTAAAGAGATGAGGTTTTGGCAGAGCTGCGTCAAGAGAAGAAGGCAAACAATGACAGATGCAGAAGCCTGTGCCTTAGCAAGGGGATGGCAGTCAGGAAGCGCAGGACCAAGTCCTATCCCCACTCTCAATATCCAAGGCCTCTAGTCCCACTGTCTCCCCCCAGTTGGAGGCTCCCAACTAGGGTTCAGACCAGCTCACCCAGGCAAAGAGGAGGTGAAAGGTGTTGGTTGGCCTGGGGTGGGAGGAAAGCAAACAGGCTGCCTGGGGCCTGCCCAGACCCTTCACTGGGGCAGCCTGGAATGGCCATTACTGGGCCACTTCTTGCGGCACCACGAGCCATTAAAGCAGGAGTGTTCGGGGAGCCATCAGCCCAGTGCAGATGACTTCCCCAGATGTGGCAGTGGGCAGGATGTGGAAGCCCCCAGCCCCAAATCTACAGACAAAACATTCCCGCACTCACCATCCTCGGAAACCCCACAGCCCAAAGCCCCTCTTACAGATGCTTTCTAGACCATTTAGCAGGAGGCAGTGTTTATTTTTGAACATATGTTCTTCCCCATCTCTTGCCTTCCTTCTCCCTTACTAGTCCTTCCAGACCCAAAGCTACCCTCTGGATGGGCTGCCGTTGGTTGTGACTGCCAAGCTCCAAGGCCAGTGTGGGTAGGATGCTTTGTTTTGGCTTTGTGAGTGCTTAAGCATGTGCATGCACACACAATCCTACTTGCTCTAACCTCCATTAGTGGAATGTATGTACCACACCAGCTCCAGGAGGGCAGGGCCTCAGAGGTTATCTAAGTTTGTGAGCAAACCATAGACTAAGATGGAGTTTCCCCACTTTCCAAAACGGGTATACTAGTCAGAGATGGCCCCCCGGCGTTGCATTCCTTTTGGGAAGGTGACATCAAGCAAGAAGGTACCCCCCCCAGGAACCTTGAAGCTCAGACTGGTCTCTACTTGGTTCTCTCTGTCCATGCATAGAGCCCAGCCCAGCGCTGTGCTCAATTATTGTCTAACCCCCTCAATTAAGGTCTCTCTCTTTTCTTCAATAAAGTAGAGTCCTCCAGTCCTTAAGTGACCAGTTTGACTTTTACCCCCTTCAGGAAGTCTTCCGTAACTCAAATGCTCTGAGTTCTGCTTCTTCTAATAGGTAAGGGGCCTCACATGTATTGGGTGCCTACTGTGTGCCAGGCACCATGTTAGGCATTTTGCATGTCATTCCATTTAACTTTCAGGACTCTGGATATTATTAGTTCCACTTTATGGGTAGGAAAAGAGGCTGTCAGAAGTTCAGTGATTTGACAATTCAGTGAACACATGATAGAGCTGGAATTCAAACCATGTCCATCTGATTCCAGTCCCACATCCCTCCATCATGCGACGGAGCTTCCCACATGGAAATGTTTTGCAAACATGTGTCGTGGTGTTTTCTAAAGTGTGGCACCCAGGAAAGAAAACAACACTGTAGGTGTAGTCTGGCCAGGGCAGACTAGAGACAAGACGTTTCTTAATAAATCCTAAAGTTGCGGCCATCTTGCTTTGTTGTTTCATGCATAGCTGGCAGTTGACCAAACACTCAGATTTTCTGAGACACTCAGTCTCCCCTTCACCGTGTGACACATTGGTCTTTGGTGCTTGTTCTCTCTGCTTGGAATACCCACTTCATTCATTCATTCATTCATTCATTCATTCATTCATTCAGTAGACATCAATTGAGAGCCTATTACATGCTAGGTACTGTACCAGGCAGTGGAAATACACCGATGAGCTAGGGACAGGTCTCTTCACCACGCATACAGTCTAGTGGGGACTTTGGGCATTGATCAAGTCATGGCAGAAATAAACACGAATCTGCCGTAGAGGTAAGTTCTGCACGAGCAATCCATGTGGCCACAGAAGATGTGACCTCTTCAGAGAAGTCAGGGAAGACTTGCCTAAGGAAGTAATGATAACAGTGCTGAAAACGCTATCTCACCCCTACTCCCCTGTCCCCCCTCCCCCCCACATATACAAAGCCCCAACCCTAGAGTTTTCTAGACTCTGCCTAGAAAACTCCAGCAGTCTTTCAGGTCAGCTCATAGATCACTTCCTCACAGAGTGCTCCTCTATGGTCCTGACCAGGTGAGGTCTCCACTGGACTCTATATTGTTCTCTACAGCATTTTACTTACATTTGGTTACTTGTTTAAAATTTGTCATCCCATTTGTAAACTCCATGAGGGCAAAGAATGTGTCTCCCTGGTTTCCTGCTTTATGTCCTGTGTCAAGCACAGTACCTAGCAGGTGCTTGATAGTCCACAGATGTTTGCTGAGTAGATATCTTGCTCTCCTGTCCTGTACTGGGGCAGCTAAAGTTTGAGATCCAGGTGTAGGAATTCACATTTATTAAATTTCACCTTAGGTGGTGGCTCATATCTGTCATCCCAGCACTTTGGGAGGCCAAGGTGGGAGGATCACTTGAGCCTAGGAGTTCCAGATGAGCCTGGGCAAAATGGTGAGATCCTGTCTCTACGAAAAATGTAAAAAAACTAGTTGGGCATGGTGGCGCACACCTGTAGTCCTAGCTACTTGGTAGGCTGAGGTGGGAGGATCCTCTGAGCCCAGGGGTTTGAGTTTACAGCTAGCTATGATTGCACCACTGCACTCCAGCTTGGGTGACAGAGTGAGACCTCATCTCAAAACAAAAACAAAAGCAAATCACATTATTAGATCATCCCAGTTTATTAGCATTCCCATAAATTCCAATCCAGTACTCATTGAGTATCTACTGTTTGCCATGAACTATACCTGATGTTGGGGATACAAAGAAACTGGTACAGTCTTAGCCTTCAAGGAGTATATAACCTAGTTTAGAAAACAGATGAGAAAAACAGTAATTATAATGTAGTTGTTATGTCCAGAATGATATAGCAGCCTAGAGAATGAAACTGGTCAATCTGTCTAGGGGGAAGAGGAGTAGGGAAGGCTAGAACTTGAAGTTTTACTTTAAGATGGGCAAGATGCAGGGAGGACTCTTCGAGCAGAGGAGGCAAAATGTGTCAGGGAAACCCAAGGCAGGAGAGGCAGATGGCAGGGAGTTAAGTTGCCCATGAAGGTCAGAACTGAGACTCATGTAGTTTCTTTCTTTCTTTTTTTTCTAGATGGAGTCTCGCTCTGTCACCCAGGCTGGAGTGCAGTGGCGCAAACTCGGCTCACTGCAAGCTCTGCCTCCCGGGTTCACGCCATTCTCCTGCCTCAGCCTCCCGAGTAGCTGGGACTACAGGTGCCCGCTACCATGCCCGGCTAATTTTTTTTGTATTTTTTGTAGAGACGGGGTTTCACTGTGGTAACCAGGACGATCTCAATCTCCTGACCTCGTGATCTGCCTGCCTCGGCCTCCCAAAGTCCTGGGATTACAGGCGTGAGCCACCGTGCCTGGCCAAGACTCATGTAGTTTCTTACGATCTCTCTCTCTCTCTCTGTCTCTCTCTTACACACACACACACACACACACACACTATATTGGACTTCAGCATCTTCATACCATTCTATTTTTTTTCCAGTCTAAATAATGTCTTCTTGACAGAAAATGCAGTCGCTTCTGGTCATGTCCCCGCTAATCCATTTTTCACACTAGCCCTGAGTTATCTTTCTAATATATGGATCTGCTCATGTCACCACCACCACCCTTCCCAATTAAAACCTTTCAGTGGTTACCAACTGCCCCTAGAAGTCACACTCCATTATGGCAAACAAGGCTCTTAACAATTTGGTTCAAGGTTGTAATTTCAACCGTACTTTCTCCTTACTTTCCCCTCACACACACTCCTGTGAGTCGCAGTAACTGACTAACACCTGCACTTGACTTTCCGTGCAGTCTATTCTTCTCTCTACGTGGAGAGATGGAGGGAAGGGTGTCAAGGAGGTTCACAACTTGGGCCTCTTACTATTGTCCGTGGAGCACCTTGAGCTCAACACTGGATTTCCATATTGCTGAACCATCTGGAGTTCTCTGAATGCTTTTCTTTCTTTTGCTGCTGGGCTTTTGCACATGCTACTTCCTCTGCTTCGAACACCCTTTCTCTGGCTTTCAGTCTGGCTAGCACCTACTTCCTCCATTCCTCAGGATGCAACTGAGGTGTTACTTTCCCCAGGAAGTCTTGCAGCCTCCGCTTCTGAAGCCCCACACACAGCACCCTGTGCTTGCTTTGGTAATGGCATGAGCCACTCTGCATTTTAATAGGTGTTTCTTATCCATTTCCCTTTCTTGACTTTGTCTGATTTATTATCATATGTTCAGTGCCTAGCGTAGTGCTTGACATATACTAAGCTTTAAATAGATATTTGTTGATTAATGGCTAAATAAATAAATGACTGAATGAATAAACTTCTCATTGTTCTCAAAACACAACACGCTTATTGACAACTGTGCCTTTCTCTGCATGTCATTCTAAAACTAAACTCTTTCTTCATTTCTCCCCACCCCTCCCCACCCGGCCAACAAATTTGCTCTTCCTTTCCCTCATCTACCTCAGTGAATGGTGCCTCTGCCCATTTGTTCAAATTAGAAACCTGTGAGTTTCTCATGGTTCATTTGTTCATTCATTCATTCTTTATTGAGCACCTACCCTGTGCCAGGCACTTTACTAAACAATGAAGACATGGCCTCTAGCTGCAAAGAGTTCACCTTCTAATCAGGATTTTTTTTTTTTTTTTTTTTTTTGAGATGGAGTGTTGCTCTGTCACCCAGGCTGGAGTGCAGTGGCGCCATCTTGGCTCACTGCAAGCTCCGCCTCCTGGGTTCACACTATTCTCCTGCCTCAGCAGCCCCCCGCCTCCCTGCAGTAGCTGGGACTGCAGGCGACCACCACCATGCCCAGCTAACTTTTTGTATTTTTAGTAGAGACGGGGTTTCACTGTGTTAGCCAGGATGGTCTCAATCTCCTGACCTCGTGATCTGCCCGCCTTGGCCTTCCAAAGTGCTGGAATTACAGGCATGAGCCACTGCGCCCGGCCAAGAATTAAGTTTCTAAAGGCTCTCTGTCTCTTCTCTGAAACAAACTCCAGGAATACCGTGCACTGCCTGATGGCCCGTGTTGGATTTTCCCCCACTGCAAGCCTGAGACAGAGGAAAGATCATGGGCTTTGGCATCAGGAAGAAGTGGGTTTATTTTTGTATTTTTAGAGACAGGATCTCACCCTGTCACCCAGACTGGCGTGCAGTGGGGTGATCATAGCTCACAGCGGCCTCCAACTCCTGAGCTCAAGTGATCCTCCTGCCTCAGATTCCTGAGCAGTGGGGCCTAGAAGTGCTCACCACTGCTCTGACTAATTTTTTTATTTTTTATAGAGATGGGGTCTTGCTGTGTTGCCCAGGCTGTTCCCAAACTCCTGACCTGAAGTAATCCTCCCACCTTGGCCTCCCAAAGTACTAGGATTACAGGTGTGAGCCACCACACCCAGCCTAGAGGTGAATTTATTTATATTTATATTTTATTTTATTTTATTTTTAGACAGAGCCTTGCTCTGTCCCAGGCTGGAGTGCAGTGGCACAATCTCCACTCAATGCAACCTCCAGCTCCCGGGTTCAAGTGATTCTCCTGCCTCAGCCTTCCAAGTAGTTGGAATTACGGGTGCGCACCACCATGCCCAGCTAATTTTTGTATTTTTAGTAGAGAAAGGGTTTTGCCATGTTGGCCAGGCTAGTCTTGAATTCCTGACCTCAGGTGATCCAACTGCCTTGGCCTCCCAAAGTGCTGGGATTACAGGTGTGGACCACTGTACCTGGCCCTAGAGGTGGATTTAAATCCGAGCTCTTCTTTATCCTGAACACATTCAATTTAATATTCCTTTTTAACAAAAATCTGTAATGTATTAAAATATAACATTTGAGTGCCTACTCTCTGCTCAGTGCTGTGCACAGTGTTGATGATTCTGGATGACAGAACAAGACCCTGGTCTCTAAAAATATAAAGAGACACAGTGCTGCCCTCACAGAGCTTACACTTAGTGAACGCGACAGACATGAAACAACTAAACATGCAAATAAACGTCTAACTACATTTGCCAAACACACTTGAAGACACCGGATAAGAAATAGAAAAGTCGGTGATGACAACAGTCAAAGGCCAGGTTAAAAGAAAGAAAAAAACAAGTGAAATCTTTTTTACACTGGGAAGAGTTCTCTGAGGAAATGGCATTGAAGCTAAGATCTAAAGGATGAGGGGAAGCAGTGGTGTAAGGAGGCTGGGGAGAAGGAACTGGGCAGGACGAAAGACCCCGAGGAGAGATGGGGGCCAGGGCAGACAGGGAGCAGGTCTTGCCGCGTTAAGGATTGTGGGCTTGACTCTAGGGGTCATGCCTCTTAAAAAGATTCCTCAGCTGCCAGGTGGAGAGGCTGGAATGGGAAGTGGCAAGGATGGAAGACAGAAATCAAATAGAAGACAGTTCCAGCAGTGATAGAGGACAGATGCTGATGCCTGGATTTTTGGGGGTGCCAGGCAAGCTGGGGAGAAGGGAATGCATTTGAGATAGGATTTAGAGGTAGAGACTGAGGGGCTGAGGAACAGGGAAAAGCTGAAGAGTGATTCCCAGGTTTCTGGCTTGGGCAAGTGGATGGGGAGATGCCATGGGAAAAGGGGAGAAGGAGCAGTTTTGGTGGGAAAAATGATGACCAGCATTCTGGACTGGTGAGGCAGAATGTCTGTTAGAGATCCACGTGGTGGTGGTAAATAGGCAGTGTGAAGCTTCAAAGAAAGGTCTGAGGTAGGGTTAGCATGAGGATGGGGACAGGAGAGGACGAAAAGGTGAAGTCAGGTAAAGAAATCACTCATCTTGGCCGGGCGCGGTGGCTCAAGCCTGTAATCCCAGCACTTTGGGAGGCCGAAACGGGCGGATCACGAGGTCAGGAGATCGAGACCATCCTGGCTAACACGGTGAAACCCCGTCTCTACTAAAAATACAAAAACTAGCTGGGCGAGGTGGCGGGCGCCTGTAGTCTCAGCTACTCGGGAGGCTGAGGCAGGAGAATGGCGTAAACCCGGGAGGCGGAGCTTGCAGTGAGCTGAGATCCGGCCACTGCACTCCAGTCCCGGCGACAGAGCAAGACTCCGCCTCAAAAAAAAAAAAAAAAAAAAAAAAAAAAGAAATCACTCATCTTTCTGAACCACATTGTCTTAATGTAGGAAATGAAAATAATATGAAATGAGATCACGTAAAACCACATGGCACATAATAGACACTCAATAAATATTGGTTTCCTTCCCCTTCTCTTCCTTCTTCCCTTCACTTTCTTCCCATCTTCCTTTCTCTTGGTGGTTCTTCAAGCTCTTTCTTTTTCTCACCATCCTTATACGCTGCACACAACTGTCACAAAATGAGGACAGCGAATTTCTTAGAAGCTGCTAAACATATTAAGGAACAAGGGGTCAGGAATAGTTGGCTTAAAATTCACACATTCAACTATCATGCCACGTCCTTCACTGGGAACACCTTTCCTTTGCTCTTTGGCTGCGTAGCAAACTTCTTTTTTTTTTTTTTTTTTTTGAGACGGAGTCTCGCTCTGTCGCCCAGGCTGGAGTGCTGTGGCCGGATCTCAGCTCACTGCAAGCTCCACCTCCCGGGTTCACGCCATTCTCCTGCCTCAGCCTCCTGGGTAGCTGGGACTACAGGCGCCGCCACCTCGCCCGGCTAGTTTTTTTTGTAGTTTTTAGTGGAGACGGGGTTTCACCGTGTTAGCCAGGATGGTCTCGATCTCCTGACCTCGTGATCCGCCCGTCTCAGCCTCCCAAAGTGCTGGGATTACAGGCTTGAGCCACCGCGCCCGGCCTCGCAAACTTCTTAAAGATTCATTTTCAGTTTTGCTAATTCTGTGAAGTCTTCCTTAAGGTCTCTGGTTGATTTAGGTGTTTGCTTCTTCGAGGAGGTACTGCATCTTACATCTGTCTTAGCACTTCTCATAGTATTTTGACATTACCTCTTTGGCTGGCCTGTCTCCTCGGTAGACTACGAATTCCTTTAAAGGAGAACTGTTTTTAAACCTCTGTATTTCCAACACTTAACTTAGACGAGGCAGTTTATTTAAAAATATGTGGCATCATCTCCAAGGCTCTGAGATTCCATAAATTTAAGCAAAAAGTTTAGATGAGTGAAAAAGCAAACAACACCCATATCAACTTTGCTATCCTTTTAGAAGGAGATGGTGTAGCAGCTAAGATCACATCCAAGTGAGGCAGATCTGAAGGTTTTAGCATCGCATCTTCAGATTTGCATTAACTGGCAAGCCAAGTGTTACCCAGAGGCACCTGCAGCCAAGTCATTATTTCAGGTCCTGGTGCAAGGACTGTATTTTAGGAAAATGCATGTAATTTACAATTTTAATATTCCTACACAGAAGTAGAAGATAAGGACAAGGTTGCCATCTCTGTGCTAAATGCCAAAGGAGGAAATTTCTGTAAGCTGCTGCTGTTTCCTAGACTCTTGGAGCATCTACAGAGCTTGGAGAACCCTGAGATTGCCAAGAGAGCCTTCTCACACTGTGTGATTTTCATGGGTGGAATGTTAGCCATTTTTCCCTATACTTGCACTCTCAATTCATCACACAAAGGGAAAATAAAAGGGAAGTGACTCAAATTAAATCGTAGGTCTGAAGAGCTTTGACTCAGCACGATGCCTGGAATAGAGCAGGCATCCTATAAATGTTGGCACAAATAAATGGTTCTGAAACCCCAAATGCCTCAGTTTTTCTTTAAGAACCTGTATTCTCACCATAAGCAATGACTTCTTCATTCCTAGAGCATGCCAATCCTGTGGATCATTTACAACTTTATCTGCTATTACTGTACCTAACACAATAATCAGCACACAAGCTACACCTATATTATTCGAGAACCATCTACTCAGTTGTGTTGACCTCAGTTGGTCTCAGCAACTGCCACAGCTCTAAGAGCCCCATTTCCATGTGATTCTATACCCTGCTACCCTTCTCCTATCCCCAGCGACATCCACCCCGTGTTCTGGATTCCCCTAGTGGTCTTGAAACCTCCTGGTTTGTCTGGGCTGAGATTTTCTTCAAATATTGAGGCAAAATGGGAAGGGTACAGACTGTTGGCTTGGCCCCTGCTGCTGATAGCTATACATTCCCTTTCAACACCAGCCTCCTGGACTTGCGTTTCAGAACTTATTTCCAGTCTTCACAGCCACTCCCTGGCACAGTCTTGCTAGGTCTTCCCTTTCTGTGTTTGTTCCCCTACGACTGACCCATTTTCAAGGACTGGTCCTTGTCCAGCCCAGCTCCTAGCCCCTTTGCTTCTTGACTTTAAACTTTGCCTTCCCTGCTGGACGTGCCAATCTTTGCATCTGGAGCTTGAGAGGTTACTGTAGAGGTTATGCACACAACTAGTAAAGCATGAACTTCAGAACCTCCAAAGCCACTCCCCAATCTGCGGTTCTGTGACTCTGGTACTTCCCTTGAGCTCACGGGAATAAAACATTCAACTTTGTTTCATTTATGGGTCTTGTTATCATGTTAGCCAAAAGATACATCTTTTTAAAAAAAAAAATCTAAAAGGTAGCCCGATAGCCGGCTAGTTCTCAGCTTAGTCCACAGTCCACAGAGAATGCCTAAACCCAAGTAAAACAGGGAGCGGCAGGACATTCTGCAGGCCAGAAGAGGAGATCGTTTCAACACTAGCATGGTCATTAGCATTAAAGAGTCAGTTGGGGTTTGACTGTAGAGCCACTAGTGAAGCTCACAACGGAGGAAGCCTAAACCATTCTGAACCAGGGATGAACACCTAATATTCTAGCTTCACTGCCACCTCTGAAGTCTTCCTCTCAGGCCACATTTCCAACAAGCAATGAAGAATCAATGTCTGAATATTCTAGTATTGTCTAGTTATACAAAAGTCTGATTGATCAGCATTTTATACTCAGGGAAGGCACGGGCTTCCAACATAGCAGCTGTCCCTACGTAATTCCATTATTTTAGGTCACTCCTTTAACAAATCCTGGAAGCCTGCTACGTGGGAGGCACTGGGCTAGGTGCTGAGATTATGGCACTTAACAAGAGAAACAGGGTCCTGCACTCAAAGAGCTCACAGTTTGGAGTGGGAGTCAGACACTAAACAATGTAACTACTTGATCTATTACTTGGTTATATTTAGGACTAAGTGATACAAAGATAAATACAAGATGTTACACGACTATATGTTGAATCCAAACAAGCTCTGCTGTGGTGAGACTATGAAGGTGGTGTGATCTATTACTCAAATCTTCTTTTCTCTCTTCTCTTATGCTGTTTCTGCTTCCTGAAGGGAAACTTCCAAAGCTAACAAACACCTCTATTCCAGGAAGAGTGGAAGTAGAAGACATTGGCAATGTGGCATAAGATGCCCATATACCTGGGGAGACAGCCGCACGGGCATGTGTGCACACACACACACACACACACACACACACACACGCAGAGGATGACCCATGAAACATGCCCTGGGGGGAAGAAGAGGAAGAAAAAAAATGAAATCCAAACAGTCTTTTTCACCCCGAAAACATATAATTTTGTGTAAATTTTTACTTTAAACATCTCTCTTTTCCTGAGCTGTGATATGGGCCCTGTCAAATCCAGGGCCAATTACTGCCATTAGGTTCCCATCATGTCACCGCTTCTCCCCCCGTCTGGAAGGCCCTCGCCTCACAGGCCTATAATCTGCACTCACTTTCGCTCCATCACTTTCAGAAGGAACAAAATTGTTTTGTGTGTTTTTTTTAAAAGGGCCTTTATTTGGCCCCTGTCAACTCTGAAAAGAAGAGAGTGAAAGAGAGAGAGGGGGAGAGAGAAAAGAGGAGAAAGAAAGATTGTTTAAGTGTTTAACTGTGAGATTGCCAACAGCAAGCCTGTGGGGAGGCAGCCTGGCTGGCCCCCAGGGGCCAGGCTTGGGATCCCAGGGACGCCACACCCTGGGCCTTGCCACTTGCTTCCCCTTTTGGGGCAGTTATTTCCACTCCCAGAAGAGCTCCTTGCACAGGTTCTGATCTCATAGCCTTGGAATAATCTATCTGAAGACATCATCAAATAACAGGCAGGTTCTGAATTGCCAAACCAGCTACTACGAATGTCTATTACAGGCCAGAAAGTGGGAGAACCCTTTTGAACTCCAGATCCCTTGAGGTACTGGCTGCAGTGGGGGCAGAGGGTCAGAGAAGACCCTTGGGAACGCTAAGGATGCTGTTAGCAAAAGGCAAATGAAAGCTGGTCTGTTGGGACAGTGCCTGGCCCATTGGGTGGGTTGGCCTGGTCCCTCTCTTGGCTCAGTTGGGATGTTCCCAACCCTTGCTCTCTCTTCCTCAGGTCAACTGGCTGCTCCAGGAGCCGCCGAGCTCACTGTTGGGAAACTCGCCCTTCGTTTCTTCCCGCACCGAAGGCTGAGGGCCTTGTGCCACCTGAGCAGCCGCTCTTCTTCCACTGTAGTTACACCTTCCTAAAATCTGCAGACGGTTATCACACCCCTCCGCTTGGCCAGGCTGCCCAGCATGCCTCTCCACTCCCGCCGCCTCCGTCGTCACTTAGCCAAGCTAAACAGATTTAGCTCCTTTAATCTTTCCTCATTAGCTGGCAATCTGGAAAGGAAACAAATGCTCACCCCATACAGGTTCAAGCTGTTGCTTTAACCTTGTAAAAGTGTGTAGGGCTCTGGGGCTGTGGAGTCAGTTAGGATCATTACCATGAGGAGCCACTCCCTCTCAGCTAACCCCCTTAGGGGCCGTCCCCATTCTTTTTGAAACCACCCCAGTGTGTCACCTCCCTTCTAGGTCCCAGAACTCCACATCCAAATTGTGTGCATGCAACCCGCAAAGCAAGGCAGCTTCCAGGGCCTTCCTATGGCTCTTTTTGGATGAGCAGAGATTTCCCCCCAAATATGTTCATTTGTTTCAACCCACCACCTCCCCCCAGAATTAGGTGTTCATGTTGTTGTTGACTTCTTCAGGTTCCTGAATTGTTCCTCAGCCACAGCTACCTATCAGCTTCTTCAGTTACATGCAGCTTTCTCCCCATCCAAAATGAGACCGTGTTAAATTGGCGCAGAATACTCTGTTCATCCAGAGAGTGTCCCTCTCCCTGAATGATTCCCTGCCATCGGTTTTTCTTTACTGTGCAGTTTTCATTTACATACCTACAACCATGGCGAAAACCTGAACCTGTTTTAACAACAGCCACTTGTGGCACGCCCATTACAACACATCTGTTTTTCTGTTTCCAATGTGACCACTTAGCGCTGTTCTTTTTGGTGTGGTTTGGCCCTTAGGCATACTATACACACACACACACACTCACACACACACTCTACTCAATTTTAGTTTACTCCCCTAGATGACAGATTTTTCCCCCTTTCATTGTATATAGTTCCAAACTGACTGGATGAACATTTTTAGGCTTGTTGTACCATTTTTTAGAAGACAGGAGTCACATCCGTTTCACTTCTCCAGCCTCCTGATGGCCCCTTTTACTTTCTATGATTTTCCAGACATAATTATAAGTGGTTCAATCAGCGCCCCGCTTAGCATGTTCCCAGAACACTAGCCTTAATACCTCATGATGGATGTCATCCTGGCTTGCTGATTTGTGAAACCTTTACATTTTCTGAGTATTCTCCTACCTGCTTTCTATCAGGAACGATTTTTGCACAGTCTGCATTTACTTCCTAATTATCCAAATTCCTTTTTGTCATTTTTCTTCTTAAAGACTGATCTAAAAAATGAGCTGAGCATCTCTGCCCTGTAGGAGGTAAGATGAATCTCCCACTTCTCTTCATTTATTAGCGGTCTACATGCTCGCTGGTCTGTCCCCCACCTTTCCTTTCCCCTCACCCTCAATACATTGCTAAACATGCTTATTCCCTTTAACCCTTCGCCAGTGAAGGTTTCCCTCTGGGGTTCAACTTCCTGCCCACAGGTCCTGGGATCTATCTTCTGGTGGCTCCTGTAGCCAATCCCTTTATTTTGTAGAAAACTAGGGTGACCTTACCCAAAACTATTCCAGCAGGCAAAGCCTTTTCTTTTCCCTTATTCTTTATTAGAATTGGCTGCAGTCTTTAGTGTTCTCCCTCTAGCCTTCTCTTTCTCAGGGCTCCAAAAACAGACTGGCAGCTTTGAAAAATAAGGAGAAAGCTGAAGTGGGCTGCATGCTTTCTTTGCCTGGCCAAAAGGGCCTCAAACATCACTCCCCCTCATCCCCCCACTGCAAGAGTGTTCTCTGCACCATTCAGGCCAACTGGCCTCCATGTTGGGCCTAAAGAAATTTCTTAGACCTCAAAGCAACAACCCTTTCTCACCTTTACCTCTGGGAAATCTTGGTTTTCATTTTGCTCATTTTCTCTGTGAGTTACTACCTTTCCCTTTTCTCCTTTCATTCATTCATTCATTTACAGTATTAAGCCCCTTAGTGCCTCCCAGAAGCACTGGGAATAGAGTAGCGAACAAAATAGCAGGATACCTGTGCTCCCAGTGCGTAACAACTGGTGGGGGAGAGATGGTGACTACTGTCCCACCTCAGTGTGTCACTAGAAACCACGATACCTTACATTCCAGAAGGACAGAATGCTATGAGAAAGTATAACCGGAGGACCAATGTACATTGGGACAGAAAGGCTTCTTTGAGCAGTAAAATTCACGGAGACAGGAAGGAAGGGTAAGAGTCAGGTGAGCGTGACGCTAATGTCCTGAAAAGCAAAGCCTGCATATTAGACAAACTGAAGGAAAAGCTGTTTGGCTGAACTTAGCCCAGGAAGAGGAGAGAGTGTCCCAAGCTGAGGCCAGAGAGCAGTGTCCCTAACTGAGCATGAAACACAAGGAACAGGTTTGGGGAGGAAGGTGCTGCTCCACCGTGCCCTGGGGTAGCTGAGGGAGCAGCTCATGTCATTTCTTTCCTTCCTCCCTCCCTCCCTCCCTCTTTCCTTCCCTTCCCTCCCTCCCTCCCTCCCTCACTTCTCTCTCTCTTTCTTTCCTTTCTTTTTCAGGGTCTCACTCTGTCACCCAGGCTGGAGTGCAGTGGCGTGATCTCCGTTCACTGCTGCCTTGACCTCCTGGGCTCAAGCGATCCTCTCACCTCAGCTTCCTGAGTAGCTGGGATAACAGGTGCTCACCACTATGCCTGACTAATTGTTTTTTTTTTTTAATTTTTTTATTATACTTTAAGTTCTAGGGTACATGTGCACAACGTGCAGGTTTGTTACATATGTATACATGTGCCACGTTGGTGTGCTGCACCCATTAACTCGTCATTTACATTAGGTATATCTCCTAATGCTATCCCTCCCCCCGCCTCTCCCCACAATAGTGTGTGATGTTCCCCTTCCTGTGTCCAAGTGATCTCACTATTCAGTTCCCACCTATGAGTGAGAACATGCGGTGTTTTGTTTTTTGTTCTTGCTGAGAATGATGGTTTCTAGCTGCATCCGTGTCCCTACAAAGGACACGAACTCACCCTTTTGTATGGTTGCATAGTATTCCATGGTGTACATGTGCCACATTTTCTTAATCCAGTCTGTCACTGATGGACATCTGGGTTGATTCCAAGTCTTTGCTATTGTGAATAGTGCCGCAATAAACATACGTGTGCATGTGTCTTTATAGCAGCATGACTTGTAATCCTTTGGGTATATTCCCAGTAATGGGATGGCTGGGTCAAATGGTATTTCTAGTTCTAGATCCTTGAGGAATCACCACACTGTTTTCCACAATGGTTGAACTAATGGTTTTATTTTTTAACAGAGACAGAGTCTCGCCATGTAGCTCAGGCTAGTCTCAAACTTCTGGGTTCAAGTGATCCTCCCGCCTTGGCCTCCCAAAATGTTGGGGTAACAGGCATTGAACCTGTAATCATTCTATGCTGATTTTCTTTCTCTCCTTCCTTCCTTCCTTCCTTCCTTCCTTCCTTCCTTCCTTCCTTCCTTCCTTCCTTCTTTCCTTCCTTCCTTCCTTCCTTCCTTCCTTCCTTCCTTCCTTCCTTCCTTCCTTCCTTCCCTTTCTCTCTCTCTCTTTCTTTCTCTCTTTTTTTGACAGGGTCTTGCTCTGTCGCCCAGGCTGGAGTACGGTGGCACAATCTCGGCTCACTGCAGCCTCTGCCTCCCAGATTCAAGCAATTCTTGTGCCTTAGCCTCCTAAGGTGCTGGGATGACAGGTGTGTGTCACCACACACGGCTAATTTTGTATTTTTAGTAGAGGTGGCGTTTTGCCATGTTGGCCAGGCTGGTCTCAAACTCCTGGCCTCAAGTGATCCACCTGCTTTGGGCTACCAAAGTGCTTGGATTACAGGTGTGAGCCAGCGCACACAGCCGATGCTATTTTCTAATACCATCCTCCTTGTTGCTTGGATAAACACCAGGACTGGTGAAAACCCAAATGAAACCACTGGCTGTATTACCTCTTTTGCCTCAGCTCACTTGAGTAGCCTTCCTGAGTCTTCACACCCATAAATGGGACTGTCTGTATTTAGCTAAAGAAAAACGCAAAAGATATAACTGCAGTAAGGAACCCTACTCTGGGGTGAAGGTAGGGGCAGGAGGAGTGAGGACCATGGAATCTCTGGGTGGGATGGACAATTGAAAAAGGCCCCTCGGTGATGCTGCTGTGCCCTCCAGGGGATGCCCCATTTTTCAAAATTAATCTCTCTTGAGTCCCAGTTTCTTCATCATAAAAAAGGGCTTACTCCTTTCCATCTATCCCCACAGATTAAAAGAAGACTCTCATGAGTTCTTTGCAAAATACAGAGTGTTCTTCAGGCATGAACAATCATTATGGTGACAGAAGTTTTCCACCATGAGGGACTCATGAGGTGAAAACCCTCTTCTGGTCGCTATGGGGAGTGAGAAAGAGATCAGAGAGGGGTGAGGAAGACCTGCTCCCAGTTCCCAGGGAAGATGGAGAAGGCCAGGGCATGCGGCCACAAGATGTGAGAAGGATACACACTGGACTCTGACTCTGATTTCTGGTTGTGTTACGTTCCACGGTGCCAATGAGACAGTAATGGAAAGGTCTTTAGAGCAAATGCCACCTACAGCAGAATCCCTTCTACAGATGTTCTTCCATCTTTTGGGGCACGCAGCCCAGGAGTGGAAACTAAGACGCTGGCGTTCCTGAGGAGCAGAAGGGAAGACGGGTAAAGAAAAGGGGCAGCCTTTGAGGGAGGGGTGAAAAAAATTTCCATTGCTCGGCAGGGAGCTTTCATCCACCTGCTGATCCCACGCAACTCGCCCATCTCTCCTTATTCCGAACACCCTGGAGATGCACTAGCAAACCCTCCCTCTACAGAGATGGGACCTCAGGGGCCAAGGACACCAAGAGCTTCTGGAATATTCACCAGGAGAGGGTCCCCCGCCTAGCCTGAGGAAACAGTTCCACTGCTCCCACCCCCGCCCAACCCTGCCTGGGGAAAGAAAGGTCATTCCCTCCTCCTCTGCTCCTCAGCAGCTTTTCAAAGGTTAAATTCAACCAGCCTGCTCCACCACCCCCGCACGCCCACCCCCAAACAAGAGAGGAAAAGTTAATTGAAAATGCTGTTTAATTTTTCAGCTCCAGTGGATCCTACCCCAGCACAGATGGCTCCCCCAGGACTGTCTGTCCCGAGCCCATCTCCACCACTCCATCGCCTCCCGCCCCAAGCATGGGGGCAGAGGCACAGCCAGCAGTGGCTCAAAGGCAGAAAAAAGAAGGGGGAGTGTGGTGGTGGCGGGTGGGGGCACCGCCACACAAAAGAGCATTCTGAGCCCTTGGTTCCCTGGCCAGAGAACAATGCTACCGACTTGATCCTTTTATAAAGAGAGTTTCTGGTGTCAGGAGACAGCCGCCCAGCGCCCAAGCCGCCTGCACCGGCCACTTCACTGCCCACCACCAACTGCTGTGCTGCCAGGGCTTCATTTCGCACCCCCCTCTGCGTCCAGCTGGAAGTGAGTGTGGTACCAACCCCCACACCACTCCAAGCCTGCCCGCTACTTGTTGCCCCCTAAAGGCTCTGACAGGGCCCCCGAGAGGCCGGCCAGCTGAGATGAAAGGCTGGGACTCTAACTGGATTACCCCGACCAGCCCCAGGACTGAAGAGGCCAAGAAGCCCTAATTAAAGCCATCCCCTCTTCCCCCTTCACCCCACCCCCAATCACCGCAGCATTTCTCCTTTCATCCCAGGTTCTCCACTTTGTTCAAATTTCCGCTATTGATGAGTTACTAGGCTCTGGAGAGGTGGAGTAAGTGGAGAGACACACAAATCCCCTCAGCCTCCTGTAGCTTAAAGCCACTGGCTGTCAACTTGCTTGGACTTCGTTGTCCCCTCCATTGTAGCCAAGGAGAAGCCCTAGAGGAAGAAGCCCAGGAATGGCAAGAGAAAGGGCCAAAGCAGAAGAAAGGGTTGTGGCTGGAGGGAGGGAAGAGATCCGGCTGCTAGGAGACGGCATTCCTCTAAGGTGGGGCACAGCCTGTGGTCTGCCCTGATGCCTGCCCCATGGAGGAGAGCAACACTGGTTTTCTGCTCCAGTGGGACTGGGACTAGAGGGTCCCTGCCTCCTTCTTCTCCTCATCATTGTACCACCCCAACTGCCCCTCCAATCCCACTTCCTTCTTGTCCTTACCCAGAAATAGTCACTGGCCTTTGGCCTGAGGGCATGATGGGTTATTTGAGACTCCATGATCAACAATCTATGCTTGGTTCTGGAGTCTGTATTCACTCATTAGCTACTTTTGATCTTCCTAATAATCCCATAAGGCAGGGATTTTTGCCCTCATTTTACAGATGAAACCAAGACAGAACGTTTCCAAGGAACTTCTGTGTCAACGAGTTTACCACACCGGGCAAGTCAGTGGGGAAGCTGAAACAAGAGCACAGGACTCCTGGCTCCTACTCCAGTGTTCGTGCTTTGGCCAAGCTCTCTGAACATCAAAGAAGCCCAAGGTCAGTCAGAGCGCCCGTTTTGGGAGATGCTGGACCTGCTCTCTGCTAGAGGGGAGAGGTTTCACCTGGCTTGGGCCATCCAGCCTGCAGGGTATTGCTGGAGGCTGATAGATGACCCCCAAGGGCAAACAGATGAAGGCCAGGAGGATCCACTTCTGGCAAAGCAAAAGGCTGCCCCAAGCGGAGAGGCCCTCACCCCAGCCCTGCCCTCGCTCCACTCCTATGCAGACAAGGAAATATGTGCACGGCACATGGCGGCCAGTGCCAGTGGCCTTCCTGCCTTGGTGTGATGGACCCAAGAGAAGAGGAAGAGTCCCACTGGCCACTGAAGACCGTCGCTGTCTCCCACTATCAGGAAGCAGTTGGCAGACTCTGCCCCCTTCACCCTTCCACACCTGCCACCAGCAACCCTGCCACCCTCCCAAATCCTTCTGCACACCCAGCCCTCTCTGACCACTACGATGCTGGGCACCGGAGGCTGGGCACTGGCCAGGACACCGCCTCCTTGTAAGAAATGTAAGGGGCAACAACTTCTGGGCTAGCGTGCCTGGGCATTGCTTGGGCACTGGGTCCATGAAAAGAAGGCATCTTTTATGTGTTTATCCTTTTGTTTTGTCTTGTTTGCTGCCCAGAGAAGAGGGAAGGAATAGGAGTGCTCTATTAACCTAATTTTCAACAAAAGGAAATAAGGGGGTAAGATGGGCTACCTTCTAGAGGTGTCAAGGATGGGGGAGAATGATTCTCCCAACCAGAGTAGGGCGGAGACTGGGGCAGGGCATGGGGGGAGGGGAGTGGAGAGGATTGGAGGGAGGTCAAGGGAGAAACGAAGAAAGAAGAAAAAAGAAAAACCCAGCAGTGCGCCATGTCGCATTGTTCATGCTCAGCCCTTCAATTTGCTCTCTGCATTCTCCTGCCGTGGGGAGAATGTTACGCTGGCTTAAGGGACAAATCAGACACAAAATAAAGACCAACACTCAGCAGTAAAGCAATTATCGCAACATTTTATGCCAGGACTGTTCCTTTTGAAGGCAGCCTGGTGCTACCCGCATGTACCTTAACCCGTTCCTAATAACCATAAAGTTACCATTATTTACGGTACAAGACATTAAATAAATAATGCAAACTCAGGCAAGCGAGCAGTCCGTGCAGAGCTAGGCAAGAGGGCTTCCCTGCTGTGGGCCAGCCGCAGGGGTTAACGCGTGATGGAACGGATGCTGACTGCAACCTGTCCAGAGGCCTGGTGGCTTCACTCTGCCTTCTCCCTCAGGAGCCCACGTAGAGCCAAGGAGGCGGAGAGGCCAGCTGGCCAGGAGAAATCAGGGAGGGCCTGACCAGAGTCTAACCAAGAGGGAATCCAGCCAGGACCTACAAAGCTCGTGGACTTGGCCAGAATCCTGTTTCCTTGGGGTTGCCTGGGAGGAAGCCAGGACCTAGAGGATCTCTCCTGACACAGTGTGGTAAAGAGAAGCAAACACGTGCTCTGAAGTCAGGCAGATCTGGGTTCAAATCCTGACTGCCACTTAGAAGCTGTGTGATGCTGCACGAGGGGACAAACTCTCCCAACTCATTTCCTTACTTATAAAATGGGGGAATAACATAATGTATGTGGTTGCCATGAGGATAAATGAGAAGCATCATGGAGAGCGAGGTGCACACTGCTTGGCCGTTTCATGTCTACTTCATGATAGTTTTTCTTCCCCTCTGAAAGGAATTCTTAGCCTTTACTTTTTACAGGTCAGGACCTGTAAAAAGAACCAGTGATGTGGTTGCATCAATCTGAAATGGCCCTGAGGACACCACATGCTTCTAGCTCCAGGTGAAAGGGAACATTGGGAGAGGGAAGAGAGGCCAGAGACAAATTGGAAAAAAAAGGATTAGATGCCAGCTTTTTTTTTTTTTTTTTTTTTTTTTTGAGACAGAGTCTCGCTCTGTCGCCCAGGCTGGAGTGCAGTGGCCAGATCTCAGCTCACTGCAAGCTCTGCCTCCCAGGTTCACGCCATTCTCCTGCCTCAGCCTCCCGAGTAGCTGGGACTACAGGTGCCCGCCACCTCGCCCGGCTAGTTTTTTGTAATTTTTAGCAGAGATGGGGTTTCACCGTGTTAGCCAGGATGGTCTCGATCTCCTGACCTTGTGATCCACCCGTCTCGACCTCCCAGAGTGCTGGGATTACAGGCTTGAGCCACCGTGCCTGGCCAGATGCCAGCCTCTTAAGACAGATATGGTCACGTGCTTTTGGCAAGAGAATTTTCCAAAAAGAGGTTCTCGGTCTGTGCCAAAAAAGTCACTGATGCCAGTGAGATGCAGGTGCTGGGATCTTGTCCCTGAGGTGTCAGAAGCTGCTTACAAAATCGGATATGGAAGAGGAGACTTTGCTCTCCCTCACTGCCCTTTCCAATTCTAACCATCCATTCATTATACCTGCCCACCCAGAGACTCCGGAGAGCCCAATCGTGTCATGTGCTGTCACAAGCCCGGATCCCTGAGAGGACTCTCAAAGGGACGTGCCATACTGGATCAGCCCCTAGAACTTCTACCAGGCCCCACGCTCTGAATATGAGCACAGGGGGCCAGTCGAGGCTCAGAAGGGTCAGGGCCTAGGTTCCCCAGATAATGGGGTCCTTAAAGCGTCTGCGTCCCAGCCATTCATGTCCATATCCTTGGGCAGATTAGCCCAAGAACTAACCAAAAGATTTAGGTGCTGCACTGGATTGGCCCCCACTGGCCCCTTGGCTCTACCACAGTAAATTATTTTTGAAGTGCATTGGGAAGATCTAACCAAGGGTAGCAATGTTGATCAGCATGCCTAGAACTTCACGGAGCATCAGAATGATCTGAGAGCCTGTTAAAACGCGGATGGCAGCCGGGCGCAGTGGCTCACGCCTGTAATCCCAGTACTTTGGGAGGCCGAGGCGGGCGGATCACAAGGTCAGGAGATCAAGACCATCCTGGCTAACATGGTGAAACACCGTTTCTACTAAAAATACAAAAAATTAGCTGGGCATGGTGGCACGCACCTGTAGTCCCAGCTACTCGGGAGGCCGAATCAGGAGAATCACTTGAACCCGAGAGGTGGAGGTTACAGTGAGCCGAGATTGTACCACTGCACCCCAGCCTGGCCAACAGCAGACTCTGTATAAAAAGAAAAAAAAAAATCACGGATGGCTGGGCTGCACACCCAGAGCTTCCAGTTCAGTAGGCCTAGGGTGGGGTCTGAGGATTTGCATTTCTAAATTCCCAGGTGACTTTGATGTTTTTGGTCCAGGCTTTGAAAACACTGGCCTAAAATTCTCTTCCTCGGATTAACTTTCTCAATGCCTTCTCTTCACCTCAGATCTGGCCTTGAAAGAGGAACAGAATGGCCTGGGATAGCTGTTTCTCTCCTGGGGGAAGCGGTGTGGCAGAGGGTGGAACAGGAGGTGTCTGAGATTATATTTGGCTGCAAATCGGATGGAGAAGTAAACCAGCAAAATACTTTTAATGTGGTATTGGATGAGGGCAGTGTGGGCATGGATGTCTCCCCAGCACACTAATTTGTGTGCACACATGGACATTCTCATCCTTCTTCCCTTGGCCTGCATTTGGAGTCCAATCCTCTTTCTTGCTTGGTGGGACACGTTTTCACCTCCAGAATGCTTTCCTTGCTAAACACTTCTTTTTTCTTTTTTTTTTTTTTTTGAGACAGAATCTGGCTCTGTCACCCAGGCTGGAATGCAACGGTGCAATCTCAGCTCACTGCAACCTCACCTCCCAGGTTCAAGCGATTCTGGTGCCTCAGCCTCCCAAGTAGTTGGGACTACAGGAGTGTGCCACCACACCAGGCTAATTTTTGTATTTTTAGTAGAGACGGGGTTTCACCATGTTGTCCAGGCTGGTCTTGAACTCCTGACCTTGGGTGATTGGCCCACCTCTGACTCCAAAAGTGCTGGGATTACAGATGTGAGCCACTGCGCCCAGCCTTTTTTTTTTTGATGTGTTTTTTTTTTTTGACACAGAGTCTCACTCTGTCGCCCAGGCTGGAGTGTAGTGGCACAATCTCGGTTCACTGCAACCTCTGCCTCCCAGGTTCAAGTGATTCTCCTGCCTCAGCCTCCCAAATAAATAGCTGGGATCACAGGCATGTGCCACCACACCCAGCTGATTTTTATATTTTCAGCAGAGACGAGGTTTCACCATGTTGGCCAGGCTGGTCTTGAACTCCTGACCTCAAATGATCTGCCCACCTCAGCCTCCCAAAGTGCTGGGATTATAGGCTTGAGCCACCGCACCTGGTCCTTGGTAAACACTTCAAATGCACCAAACGTTAAAGTAAAAAATATGAATGAAATCTTAAAAAATGCAGCCTGGGCAACATAGCGAGACCTCACCTCTCCAAAAATAAAAGTAGAAAAAATTAGTCAGGCATGACAATGTGCTTCTGTAGTCCCAGCTACTGGGGAGGCTAAAGCAGGAGGATCGCTTGAGCACAGGAAGTCAAGGCTGTGATGAGATATGACCTCACCACTGCATACCAGCCTGGGTGACTGAGTTAGCACTCTGTCTCTAAAATAATAATTTAATAATAATAAGAAGAAAAATTCACACATTTTTCTGTAGTAGTCTCTTGTCAAATGAAGTTAAATGGCATGTATGTTACAATGTATTGTGTGGCTTGTGTGATATTATTATCTCATTGGATTAGAATTATTTGTTATCCATTTGCTTTTCTGTTTAAGAATAAGCTCCTTCAGGGCAGGGACAGTTCTTATTTCCTCTGTGTCTCCTAGGGCCTGGCACAATGTCTAACACAGGGAATGCTGAGCAAATATTTAATGCATGAATATTTGCTCCATGAAGATGAGGCCTAACACCATGCAGATGGTTATTACATGTCAAAATAAGAATAATCCCATTTTTATATTCTCTTTCCCTCTTCCTCTGATCTTTCTCCTCTCAAATATTTTCAGGCTGGAATTCAGGGATTGGTTCTGGAGTTATCATTATGGTTGTAGAACCCCTAGAACTGAGAACACATGTGGTGCCATTTAGCGGCAGCCTTAGCCAGGAGCCTCATAAAGTGTATGTGTGTGAGTGTGTATAGTGTGTGTGTGAGAGAGACAAAGGATCATGCTGCAGCCAGGAGCCTTATGAAGTGTATGCGTGTGTGTGTGTGTGTGCTTCAGTGGTGTGAAGTCAGCTGGGGAATGCCAGGTGCCCACTCCCCAACTTGGAATTGCAGATCTCTAGCCTGCTGCGTGGCTGTAGCTACCTTCCTCCTTCCCCTTCTTCTCCCAACATTGAGAAAGCAGTATGCTGCCTATTTCAAAGACTACAATAGCTCCACATTTTTATGCTTCTTTTTGGAGCAGTTAGAATGCAGAGGAGGGTCAGCAGAGGGCAAGAGCAGGGAAAACAGCTGATTCCTGAGTACCCAGCCCCCCTCTCCTGCACCAACCAAGCCTGCACTTGTCACAAAGTCAGTCCTGGCAAGTGCTCTGCCGCCGCCGCCGCGCTTGGGTGGAGGAGAAACGGAGGCAGAGAGGGAGGGAGCTTCACTCTTTCCTGGCTTAAAAAGCCAAAGGCTCTGCAAGGCACGCAAAAGGAAGAAAGAAATTGTCCTGCTTGGCCGCATTGCTTTCCTTTCTTGACCAGTTCTCCTGCTCACACCCAATCACCCCATGCTTCTCTGCCCGGCTTTCCTCCACCTGGGCCCGGGAAGGGAAATGGGATGCCTGCTCCTCCTCCGCTCACCCATCCCCAGCCTTTCTGCCAGCCTGGGTGTCCCACAGCTGACCGGCCTGCAAACAGGACTCTATCTGCAGAATCCACCCCCTCCCCCTCAACTCTAGCATTAACCTTTCTCTTTCTTTCAACAAAAGCCAAACTCTTTCAAAGCCAACCTGATTGAAATTCAAAAACTTTCCAGGGCCTCTGCACCACTCTCTACTCCTCCCCATACTGACAGCCGCTGGTCACCCCCACACCCTTCCCTCCCCCCACCCCCAGCAATGTAGAAAATAGCAGGACAAAGGGCTCTCCCCACCCCCTCCCCCAAGCACAAGACTCTCCTTTTGTGTCACTGTGTCACTCGGGCTGGTGGAAAGGGAGAGCTGGCTCTGGGCTCTCCTATTGTCTCCCGATACCCCCACCCCCATGGCCTTCTGTGGCCTGGAGGCCTTGTGCTGGGTCCCGCTCAGTTGGCCAAATCGAGGGGAGTCGGGGCCTCTATGGGGCCTCCAGGCCCACTCTCTGACAGGAGAGAAGAGCCAAGGGCCTATCTATGCCGAAGGGTGCCCGGTCCCTGGCTCCCGAGCCCCGCGCTGTGGACTCCAGGGTGGACCTGGAGCCGCAGACCAAGGCTGCCTCCCTTATTTTCCTGGACACCAGATGGAGCTCCTCCCTCCCTCCTCTCTCTTTAGAGACTCCCTCCCTTGGCAGCAGCGGCAATTAGAATGGTCTGGCAGGCTCCGGGGAGGGGGGTGCCCAGGTGGTGGCCAGGAGGCTATTAGAGAATGGAGACAGGCAGCCTGGGACACCTCCTTGTACAGAGCTGCAGCCACTGGGGAGGAAAGACCTAAACACTCTTCCATTAATTAATTAATTCAACAAGTACTCATTGAGCACCTATCTTACGCGCTTATTGGGGAAACAGCAGTGAACAGAATAAAGTTTTCCTCGCAGCGCTTACATTCCAGTGGGTGAGACAGACAATCAGCAAATGAATACATATTTCAGGCACAAGTCCGCCCAGAAAAAGAGAGCAAGACAAGGAGCCAGACAGTGCCAGGTGGGGAGTATGTGAGATGTGGGTGGCAGCAGGGGTGTGTTAGGGAAGTCTCCAGATACAGGCAGAATTTAGACATAGGCCTGGCGAAGGAGCTTCTGGGAAAAGAGACTTCCAGCCCGAGGGAACAGCAAGAGCAAAGGCTCCAAGCTGTTGATTAAGAAACTAAAAGGCTAAGGTGGAGACCCAAGGGCATCGTGTGTAGCCTGTGAGCCCGGAAGGGCAGGGAGGCCACAGAGGGTAGGTCTCTCATGCCTGTAGAGGGGTTTGGATCTTACTCTGAATGAATGTCAAGCCAGAGGAGTCACAGAATTTGATTTATGTATTAAAAGGGCCGGAACAAGGGTAGAAGCAGGAAAACCTTAGGACTCTGTTGAAATTGTCTAGGTGAGAGATAGTGGTGGCTTGGTCCAGGGCCATGTGATAGAGATGGCGAGAAGCTGTCAGATTTGGGAACCAACAGGATTTGCCGACAGGCAGTATGAATGGTGTGGGAGAACAGAGTCCAGGATAACTTCAATCTTTTGGCCTGATCCAACTGGAAGACTGGAGTGGCCACTGATAGGTAGGGTAGAGATAAAGGACATAATTATTGATGCTGTGCAGTTAGAATAAGGAGTTCAGTTTTGGACTTAAAATTTGAGCTGCTTCTTAGACATCCAACTGGAGATGTCCTGTAAACAATGGGGTTGGTGAATTTGTAGTTCAGGGGAGAGGTCTAGGCTAGACATATAAATCTGGGAGTCACTGTAGAGCTGGTATGAAGCCGTGAAACTGGAGGGATCACCTGGGAAGGTAGTGTAGATAAAGGAGAGGGGAAATCTGAGGACCAAGTCAGGGGTACTCCAAAGTTTAGCATCACCGAGAAAAGGAGGAACAAGCAAGAGGAACAAGCAGTGAGGAAGAAGGAGAACCAACAGAGGGCGTGTCCCAGAAGCGGAGTGAAGAAAGTGTTTCTAGAAGGCGGGAGTGACAGATTGATTATCATATGCACTGAGGATTGGCTGTTGGATTTGGCAATAGGGAAGTCACTAGTGACTTGGACAAAAGCCATTTCACAGGAAGGATGAGGAGAAATCTGACTAGCGAGGGTTCACCTGAGAATGAAAGGAGAGGGGGTGACCTAAAGGGAAACAGAGAAAGGGAGAGATAGCTACAGGGGGAAATGGAAGGCTTTTAAAAAAGATGGTAAATATTTTTGCATGTTTGTGTGCTCATAGGAATGAACCAGCAGAAAGGGAAGCTGTGATGGTGAGATTTGGGGACACAATTACTGGAAGATAATCTAAGCTACATTAGGAGAGAAGTTAGGTGAGATGGGGTGGGGGACATGAAAGGCAGGCAGGGTCAATAGGGTGCAGTCCCTCCCATTGGACTTGGAATTGGGTCACTACCAGGAGTAAATTGGCAGTTGGAGAGCAGGATGTTTAAGTTGGTTATTAGGAAGGGGTACAATTACTGGTAATGACAAGATTTCAGGGATGAACATCAGAGTCTGACTGAGCTGGGGCAGAGGACAAGTTTATTGGGGAAGAGAAGGTCAAGGAACCGAAGGAGCAGGATATTGAGAACGATTCTCTGAGTGTGGCCCTTGGAAGAGCAGCACCATCAACACCACTTGGGCACTTCTCAGAAATGCGCACCCTTGGGGGTCTTTAGACCTACGGAATTCTGGGCGTGGGGCCCAGCGATCCGTATTTTAACAAGCCCTGTTGAAAGACTTGATGACAGTAAGTTTGAGAATCCCTGGTATAGACGGTTTTGATGGGTTGTGGCAGTTGAGGACGGGCCAGGCACGGGGTCAGATGAGGCCAGCGGGTCTCAACCACGGCTGCACAACATTAGGATCACCAGTAAAATGAAAACTCCCAGTGCTGAGCCTGTGCTTCAGAATCAATTTCCTTATGATCTGGCAGGGAGGGGGACCTTAAGGATATCAGTATTTTTGAAAGTTTACTTAGTGGTTCCAATATACAGGCAAGGTTGAGAACCACCAGATAATGGGGTATACAGAGCCCTCCAGGAATGAAGGCTTCCTGGGAGTCAGGGAGCTTCTGTAGTGACTGAAGCAAATGGAGAGCTTGATGACATTGGTCCTGGTACGCTCTCGGGCAGAATTGGGTGGCGAGGCTGTGTGTGCTGGAGCTTAGGGTAGGACAGTATTATCAGGAGCATGTGGACCTGTGGAGTTACCACCTGCCAATGGTTCTTTCTTTTCTAGGAACCCAGAAAAACGTATAGATGGAAGGATGAATCTATAAATGAAGGAAATAGGGTCGAACCTTCGCCACTCACCAAATATATCCCATAATAAATGTTGGTTTCCTTCTGGCACACCAGGGTCTCGGGAAGCAACCACCGTCAGAGTTCGGTCTGGGCCAGGCCATTGCTGATCCACGGCTCCAGCCAGCAGCCTCCTTGGCCAGGCCAGGCTTTTCCCCACTGGTTTTTGCTTAACGTGGAAGCACAAGCAGCTTTCCAAGTATCAAGCACCTTTGCCTTTGGGGCCAGTACAGGTCCCTTGGGAGTTCAGATGAGAAGAATTATAATTACCTTTGCAGAAAGATTTATCCTAACAATTAGGAAGCAACTTCCAGCAGAAAGAGGGGAGACATGAGAAAAGGGGTGCTTGCAGCAGTATAGCAGGTGCTTAGTAAAGTGGCTGGTAAATGGAGCAGGGACGAGGGGAATTGTTGAGCTTGGGGGAATATTGGGGGAATGGAGAGATTTGCATGCACCAAGGAAAGGGATGGGGATGATCACATACTCACGAGGTCTGACCTTAATACAGGAAGACCTGGTTGGATAGATTGTCTCATACAATAAGACAATATTAAGGCTGGAGACAAGGATTATCACATGGTGGTGATGGGACAAGAAGGGATTGTCACCCACAGGCAGATGAAAGGAACAGGCACACACTGGGGGCTGATCACACCCTGATGAGACCTGATGTTCCCTCAAGACTTGAGGATATTATCCCACACTGGTGGTTGAGACGCCTAGGGTTTTTTTATACAGGAAACCTTGGTCTCTAAGCACAGAGTGATCAGGTATTGACAATGCAATACTTCGTGTGTGTGTGTGTGTGTGTGTGTGTGTGTAGGGAAGATTATCATATAGATACGTGCCAAGAACCAAGAAGACCCTTAAGAAAGTATCTGGACTGTGGGTAGGGGAGGCACAATTGGAAAGGATGAGACAAACATATCAAATATGTCTGTCATGATGGCATTGTTTTAACGGGACCTCTAGAGATGCCTTGGGAATTCTAGGCTCGAAGGCCCAGAATTTATTGGAAAGGGGACACTAGTGTAACCATTGCTTAGCATCTAGGGAAAAAGGCAGAACTGGCCAGAGGAGAAACTCTCCCAGGGGTCCTATCCCCATCCCTAGGCCAGTGTCATAGAGGAGACATTACAGGCCAGGACTCTTCACCTTTGAGGCAATCGCCAAGCCAGCAGGAGGCAGGCAGCACGGTTTTTCCCTCCAACAGGAGTTTGCAGGAGGACCACAAGAAGGTGGAGGTGCCTCCTGCAGCTCTCACACTGTCTGCCCCAGCAGTTTCCTGCTCTCTGGGGTGGGCTGCAAAATTATTCAGCATCCTCAAGTGAGCTGGCTTGATTAAGTTTTAATTTTAGCAACTTGCTAGGTGGACAGGGGAGGCTGTTTCAGTGTTGCGGGGAGGGAAGAACTAGATAAGAGCTGTGCTCTGGGCTGTCAGCCCACACCGCATGAATCTGCTAAGCAGCAGCACCACACTGGACTAGAAAACCATGCCACTGTGAAGGTGGCCAGGGGCAGGGGTGAAAAGTAGGACCTGCTGAAGTGGCAAGTCACCCTTTCCTACTCTGGGGCATGCGGCTTTCTCCCCTTGGACTCGGCTCTGCAGCATGGGATTGAGAGGGAGCAGTGGTTCATTAATTTAAGTCTTCCCCTTTTTTCCTTAGCATTAATCATTCCTCAGGTCTTTAGCCAAAGCTGTTCAGAGCAGGGCTTTGCATTTCATTAATTCATGCATTCATTCCTTCTCGTGCCTGTCCATCCCTCTTCCAGAGATACCTCATTCACTCCCATAGCTTCGGTTATCATAAACATTAGTGACTCTGACTCTCTATCACCAGCCCAGATCTCTCTGATTTCCATCCTCACAAAACTCTCTGTATCCCCACCTTCATCGGGATTTCCCACAGGCACCTGAAATTCAGTTTGTCAAAAGCTGAACTCATTCTCCCCTTCAAATGGATTTGTCCTTACACCTTGGAGGACGGTCCCCCGTCCACCCCATCACCTGGGCTATCCCTCAGCTACTCTTTATTCTCCACTTTGCAGTTACATAGCTCCTTCTAAAATACAGATCTGAGCATGTTCTGCCCCTCTTCAGTAGCTTCCCATAGTCTTTAGGATTCAGTGCAAGCTTCTTAGCAAGGCATATATGTAAAAGCCCCACACGAACTGGCCCTTGTCTACCTTTCCAGCATCATCTCTTGTCACTGTTTCATCCATCCATCCATCCATCCACCCATCCATCCATCCATCCATCCAATAAGCATATGCTGAGTGGTTACTAATGTGCTTGACACTACTCTAAATGCTGGGATACAGCAGGGAGCAAAACAGATGTCTGTCTTCCCAGAGCTATAGCTCTCCTGATCTATTTTCTGTTACCCTCTTACCTCTGGGCCAATATATACAAAGTTTATTCTGCTAGAAAGCTCTTTATCAGGCCAGGCGCCGTGGCTAACGTCTGTAATCCCAGCACTCTGGGAGGCCGAGGCGGACAGATCATGAGGTCAGGAATTTCAGATCAGCCTGGTCAACATGGTGAAACCCCGTCTCTATTAAAAATACAAAAATTAGCTGGGCGTGGTGGAGCACCTGTAATCCCTGGCTAACTTTTATTCATTCTTTAGGCCTCCTGCACTCTCCTAACTAAATTAGGTTACGTTCCCTTACTAACTACACGCTTCCAAAGCAATTTGTACCAGCCCCATTTCATTGTAACTACTTTTTAAGTTGCCTGTATTCCCATTACACTATCTATTCTTTGAAAGCCGTCTTAGAGACCATCTTGTTAAACCTTGGTGCCTAGCACTACTGAATTAATTAAGTAGATATTTAATTACCAACTGCTCTGTGCCAAGCACTGTTGTAGTCTAAAAATATTTATCTTGCTAGTCAAATCTATTTTTTTTTTGTATCTTTTGTTTCTGGTTTTATTTGTTTATTTGTTTTTTGAGACAGGGTCTCACTCTGTTTTCCAGGTTGGAGTGCAGTGGCATGATCACGGCTCACTGCAGCCTTAACCTCCCAGCCTCAAGTGATCCTCCCACCTCAGCCTCCGGAGTAGCCGGGACTATTGGTGTGTGTCACCACACCCAGCTAATTTTAAAATTTTTGGTAGAATGAGGTCTTGCGATGTTGTTGCCCAGGGTGGTCTTGAACTCCTGGGCTCAAGCAATCCTCCTGCCTCAGCCTCCCAAAGTGTCGGGATTACAGGCGTGACCCACTGTGCTCAGCCTGTTTCTGTTAATGGTGCTATTCATTACTCCCAGGCACCCATATAAATTTCATTATGAAGTGATTCCTTTTTTTTAAAGACAAGTTAGAGATTTATTTTTATTAAATTCTATCTACTTTCTTTGATAGGTAATAATACATTGACACAATTCAAAATTCAAAAGGTACCAAAAGAAAGAGCGAAAGCCTTCTTTTTACCCAGCCCCTGGAGTTTGCCTCCCAAGAAATAATTTTATCGTTTCTTTTGCAGAGATTTTTTTCACATGCAAACAAATACATTTCCACAAAAGGAGGCATATTAAATCTAGTGTTCTGTATCTTGTTTTTGTTTTTTTGTTTTTTTTTTTAACAGTATGTCTTGGAGGTCACTGCATATTAGTAATCTAAACAGCTGCCTCATTCATTTCGGTGGCTGCGTGGTGCTCCATGGCATGCATGTACCATAATTTTTTAACCTGTTCCCTAGAGAGGAACATTTAGATTGTCTCAAATTTTGCTGTTTCAAACAATGCTGCAAATGCTATTTCATGCATGTCTGAGAATATCTCTAGTTGAATTAATTTCTTTTTCTCGCTTGTACATCAATCAATTTTTAGCAAGTCTAATAGATTGTCTAGCCCTGTAATCTCTCTTAAGTTTAACCCTTCATCCCTTCTCCACCATCCCCACTATTACTGTTCCAATTCAAGTCCTCATGATTCATTTTGTTTTTCTTTCTTCTTTTTCTTTTTTTTGACAGAGTTTCCACCCTTGTTGTCCAGGCTGGAGTGCAATGGTGTGATCTCGGCTCACTGCAACCTCCACCTCCCAAGTTCAAGCGCTTTTCCTGCCTCAGCCTCCCAAGTAGCTGACCTCAAGTCATCCACTAGCCTTGGCCTCCTAAAATGCTGGGATTACAGGCATGAGCCACAGTGCCTGGCCCTTTTTTTCCTTTTTTATAGATACTTTTATTAACATATAATTCATATGCCATACAGAGACCCATATGAAGCATAAAATTCAGTAATTTTATTTGAGCTCTTGCTTTTTTTTTGAGGTGGGGGAATCTCACTATGTTGCCCAGGCTGGTCTCAAACTCCTGGGCTTAAATGATCCTCCAACATTAGCTTCCTGAGTAGCTGGAACTACAAGTGCACGCCACTGTGTCCAGCTAAAATTCAGTAGTTTTACTACAGGTTGCATATCCCTTATCCGAAATGCTTAGGATCAGCAGTGTTTTTGGATCTGGGATTTTGGAATATTTACATATACATAATGAGATATCTTGGGGATAGGATCCAAATCGAAACACAAAATTTATTTATTTATTTATTTAATTTATTTTTTGAGACGGAGTCTTGCTCTTGTCACCCAGGCTGGAGTGCAATGGCACGATCTCGGCTCACCACAACCTCCATCTCCCGGGTTCAAGCGATTCTCCTGCCTCAGCCTCTTGAGAAGCTGGGATTACAGGCGCCCGCCACCATGCCTGGCTAATTTTTGTATTTTTAGTAGAGACGGAGTTTCACCATGTTGGCCAGGCTGGCCTCGAACTCCTGACCTCGTGATCCATCTGCCTTGGCCTCCCAAAGTGCCGGGATTATAGGCGTAAGCTACTGCTCCCGACCTATTTATGTTTTACATATACCTTATACACATAGCCTGAAGGTAATTTTACACAACATTTTAAATAATTTTGTGCATGAAAGTAAGTTTTCACTGTGTTTTGATTATGAACCATCACATGAGGTCAGTATGGAGTTTTCCACTTGTGGCGTCGTGCTGGTGCTCAAAAATTTTGGATAGCCAGGCAAGGTAGTATGCATCTGTAGTCCCAGCTACTCAGGAAGCTGAGGCAAGAGGAATGCTTGGGCCCAGGCGTGTGAATCCGGCCTGAGCAACATAATGAGACCTCGTCTATATTAAAAAAAAAAAGAAAGAAAAAAAAAATCAGATTTTGGAGCATTTCAGATGTTGGATTTTTACAGCAGGTATGCTCAACCTGTACATTAAAAGAGTTGGCTAGCCGTCACCACAAATGGCTTTTAGAGCATTTTCATCACCCCTGAAATCCATACCTTTAAATGGTCACTCCTAATCCTCCCCTCACCCCAGCCCTAGGCAACTACTCATCTACTTTCTGTGTCTATAAATTTGCCTATTCTGAATATGTCATATAAATGGAATCATGTAATACATGGCCTTTTGTATCTGATGTCTTATAATTTGCATGATGTATTAAAGGTTCTTCCATGTTATAGCATGTAACAGTATTTTATTCCTTTTATGGCTAAAAATATCCCATTGTATGAATAAGTCACATTTGTGTTTATCCATTCATCAGTTGACGGCTATTTGGGTTGCTTCCACCTTTGGCTATCACGAATAATACTTCTATGCACATTAGTGTACAAGTTTTTGTGTGGACCTGTATTTCAGTTCTTTTGGGTGCATACCTAGGAGTGGAATTGCTGGGACAAATGGCAACTCTATCTTCAGCTTTTTTTTTTTGAGACAGAGTCTCACTCTGTCGCCCAGGCTGGAGTACAGTGGCCAGATCTCAGCTCACTGCAAGCTCCGCCTCCTGGGTTCACGCCATTCTCCTGCCTCAGCCTCCCGAGTAGCTGGGACTACAGGTGCCCGCCACCTTGCCCAGCTTGTTTTTTGTATTTTTTAGTAGAGACGGGGTTTCACCGTGCTAGCCAGGATGGTCTCGATCTCCTGACCTCGTGATCCGCCCGTCTCGGCCTGCCAAAGTGCTGGGATTACAGGCTTGAGCCACTGCGCCCAGCCTATCTTCAGCTTTTTGAGGAACTGCCAGGCTGTTTTCCAGAGCAGTTACACTATTTTACATCCCTACCAGGAGCATATGGTTCTTCAAATTTCTATACATTTTTTACCAGCACTTGCTATTATCTGACTTTTTGATTATATCCATCCTAATGGGTGTAAAGCAGACTCTCATTGTGGATTTGATTTGCATCTCCCTGATGACTAAAGACATTGAATATGTTTCACAGGTTTGCCGAGTATTCGTACATCTTCTTCAGATAAATACAATTCAGATTCTTTGCCCATTTTAAAACCGAGTCATTCTTTTTATTATTGACTTTACTTCTTTCTTTCCAATCTGATGACTGTTATTTTCTTGCCTAACTGCCCTAGCTAAAACCTCCAGTACCATATTGAATACAAATGATAAGAGTGGACATCCAGCCAGGCACAGTGACTCACACCTGTAATTCCAGCACTTTTGGAGGCGGAAGTGGGTGGATCACTTGAGACCAGGAGTTCAAGCCCAGCCTGGCCAACAAGGCAAAACCTCATCTCCACTAAAAATACAATAATCAGCTGGGCGTGGTGGTGTGCACCTGTGGTCCCAGCTACTCAGGAGGCCGAGGCACAAGAATTGCTTGAACCCAAGAGACAGAGTTTACAGTGAGCTGAGATCATGCCATTGTACTCCAGCCTGGACAACAGAGTGAGACCTTGTCTCAAAAGAAAAAAAAAAAAAAAAGAGTGGACATCCTTGTCTTGTTCCTGATCTTAAGGAGGAAGCATCCAATCTTTCCCCATTGAGCATGGAGGAAGGCCCCTTCTATTCCTAGTGCTGAATGTTTTTATTATGAAGTGGTGCTGAATTTTGTCAGATGCTTTTTTTGCATCTATTGAGATGATCATATAGCTTTTATTCTCTCTTGTATTAATAAGGTATATTACATTGATTTATTTCATATGTTACACCAACGTTGCATTCCTGGAGTTAGTTTCATGTGGTCACAGTACATAATCCTTTTTTATTTTTTTTTCTTTGAGACGGAGTCTCACTCTGTCGCCCAGGCTGGAGTGCAGTGGCATAATCTCAGCTCACTGCAAGTTCCGCCTCCCGGGTTCACACCATTCTCCTGCTTCAGCCTCCCGAGTAGCTGGGACTACAGGCGCCGGCCACCGCGCCTGGCTAATTTTTTGTATTTTTAGTAGAGACGGGGTTTCACTGTGTTAGCCAGGATGGTCTCGATCTCCTGACCTCATGATCCACCCGCCTTGGCCTCCCAAAGTGCTGGGATTACAGGCGTGAGCCACCGCGCGCGGCCTACATAATCCTTTTTATATGTCACTGGATTTGGTTCACTAGAATTTGTTGTGGATTTATATATTATAAATATATATAAATAAAAATATAAAAATATATATATCAAATATTTATACATAAATATATAAATATTTATACATATCAAATATTTATACAAATATATAAATAAATATTTATACATATCAAATATTTATACATAAATATATAAATAAATATACATATCAAATATTTATATATAAATATATAAATATTTATACATATTAAACATTTATATATATTTATATGTTTATATATAAATATTTATATATTTATATATAGATTTATATATATATTCATAAGTTATCGGTCTAAAGTTTTATTTTTTTGTGTGATGTGTTTGCCTGGTTTTGGTATCAGAGTAATAGTGGCCTCATGAAATCATCTGGAAAAGGTTCCCTCTTCTTGTATTCTTTGGAAGACTTGGTGAAGAATTGGTATTAATTGTTCTCTAAAATGTTTGGTAGAATTTACCAGTGAAGTAATCTGGGCTTGGACTTTTCTTTGTGGGAAATTTTAAAATTACTAACTCAATTTCCTTAATTGTTATAGGTCTATGCAGATTTTCCTTCTTCTTCAGTCAGTTTCAGCAGTTTGTGCTTTCTAGAAATTTGTCCATTTTATCTGATTTATCTAACTTTTTGGTATATATTTGTTCACAATATTCTCTTATAATGCTTTTTTATTTCTGTAAGTCTGGTAGTGATGTCTCCTTTTTCATTCTTGATTTAGTAATTTGAGTCCTCTCTCTTGTTCTTATTCATTCTAGCTAATGGTTTTTCAATTTATTGATCTTTCCAAAGAACCAATTTTTGGGTGTGTTGATTTTATTCTTTGTCTTTCATTTCTATATTTCATTTATTTATGATCTCGTCTTTATTTCCTTTTTTCTGCTTGCTTTGGGTTTAGTTTGCCCTTTTTTTAGTTTTTCAATTGGAAGTTTAAGTTATTGATATAACATCTTTCTTCTTTCTAAAGTATAGGCATTTACAGCTATAAATTTCCCTCTGAGCGCTGTTGTGGCTGGATCCCATAAGTTTTGGTGTTGTGTTTTCTTTTTTTTTTTTTTTTTTTTGAGACGGAGTCTTGCTCTGTCGCCCAGGCTAGAGTGCAGTGGCCGGATCTCAGCTCACCGCAACTTCTGCCTCCTGGGTTCACGCCATTCTCCTGCCTCAGCCTCCCGAGTGGCTGGGACCACAGGCGCCCACCACCTCGCCCGGCTAATTTTTTGTATTTTTTTTAGTAGAGACGGGGTTTCACCGTGTTAGCCAGGAGGGTCTCGATCTCCTGACCTCGTGATCCGCCCGTCTCGGCCTCCCAAAGTGCTGGGATTACAGGCTTGAGCCACCGCGCCCGGCCTGGTGTTGTGTTTTCATTTTGATCTATTTAAAGGTCCTTACCAATTTCTGTTGTGATTCTTCCTTTGATACCTTATTATTTCTTATCTTTAACTATCCTTAAGAAACATATCCAGTATTTCTCTTTCTAGTTGATTTAATATTTTGCTACTCAACTGGTCTTACGAAGAACGGTTTAGTTTAATAATATAGGTTGATAAATTCAAAGATAGAATTATGTGTAAAACAAAAAAGAATATAGAAAAGAAAGTAATTAGCTCTAACAAAGTACATTTTACAACAGAGATAATGACTGAGCAGGGTTTATAAGGACAAAGAGTAACACACCAGCTAGGCACAGAGATGACTGACCATTTCCCAGGTGGTGGAAACAGCATGAGTAAAGACTTAGAGCTGTGAGACAAAAGGAGATATTCAAGACTACCTTTCCCCTATTTCAGCCAATGGGACTCTGGTGAAGTGGATTCTGCCCCTCCATTCAACTGCGGGGTCATGAATGTGACCCAGGCATTACACAGTTGAAGCATGACTTCTCCCTGGCCTCAATGATTGGTTCAGGAATGGGCGTGAATCAAAGCCGAAGGGATGTGCCAGGACTTTCCCTGAGATTTCAAGAAAAAGACTTCTGCTTTTTGTGCTGAAAAATGCGCAACAGGTAGCTGAAAATCTAAGTCATCCTCATTTGGTTTTAACCAGGTAGATGGATGACAGCCAAGGGCGAGTGCCTGCCACATAGTGGGAACTCAATGCATATTTACTAAATACATGAATGCATGAATGATTGTATAACAGAATCCCAAGGAATACCAGGAGCTCCCAGCTGAAAGCCATCCCCCTTTCCTCTGAACTCCCAAGACAGCTTATCAGAATTGTTCTTATAGTGTTTTCCATCTTCTGTTTCATAGTATGTATAGTTACATGGAAATGTGTATTATCTCTTAGTATTGAATGCTTGTCTGATGCTACTTATTTGTAGTCTATATAAGATTTTATATCATGTGGCCCCTTACCTACCTCTTCAGTACTTTTTTTGCTCCAGCAGTGTTTTATAACTTGCTGTACCCTGAACACGCCATGTTCACTTGTTCCTTTTCCTCCAGAATACAAGAACGCTTCAACTCAATTACTAACCAAGTGCCTTTTACTTGCAAAGTGAGATCCATTATTGAAGGATGATATCAACCTAGAGTGGTAATGAACGCTTTTTAATTAAATACAATAGAACAGAGCCAGGAAGGGTGGCTCATGCCTGCAATCCCAGTACTTCGGGAGGCCAAGGCTAGCAGATCACTTGAGGCCAGGAGTTAGAGACCAGCCTGGCCAACATAGCGAAACCCCATCTCTACTAAAAACAGGAAAACTTAGCTGCGTGTGGTGACATGTGCCTGTGGTCCCAGCTGCTTGGGAGGCTGAGGCAGGAGAATTGCTTGAACCTGGGAGGTGGAGGTTAGAGTGAGTCCGAGAGCACCACTGCACTCCAGCCTGGGTGACACAGTGAGATGCCGTCTCAAAAAAAAGAGAAAGAAATACAATAGAACAGAACAGGGACATAGAACATGGCAGAATATATCACATAAAGGAAGGCTAAGTAGTATTTTTGTGAAACTTCTGTTTCACTTGGTCGTGTGTACTGAGTCATGATGTAAAACATATTTCTTACTACAGAGCACAGTGCAGGCTGGGCATGGTGGCTCATGCCTGCAATCTCAGCACTTTGGGAAGCTGAGGCAGGAGGATCATTTGAGCTCAGGAGTTCAAGACCAGCCTGGGAAACACAGTAATACCCCATCTCTAGTAAAAATTAAAAATTATGACATGGTGAAACCCTGTCTCTACTGAGAATATAAAAATTAGCAGGGCATAGTGGTGCTTGCCTGTAGTCCCAGCTACTCAGGAGGCTGAGACAGAAGGATCACCTGAGCCTTGGGAGGTCAAGGCTGCAGTGGGCCGTGATCATGCCACTGCACTCCAGCCTGGGTGAAAGGGGGAAACTCTGTTTCAAAAAAATAAGTAAATAAATAAATCACAATGCCAAAAGGCCACCACTCTAAGACACTCCTGTTACTAAAGTGAGCAGTTCCCTATTTATTTTTATATTTATTTACTTATTTTTTTGACACAGAGTCTCACTCCGTCACCCAGGCTGGAGTGCAGTGGTGCAATCTCGGCTCACTGCAACCTCCACCTCCTAGGTTCAAGTGATTCTCCTGCCTCAGTCTCCTGAGTAGCTGGGATTACAGGTGTGCGCCACCATGCTCAGCTAATTTTTGTATTATTCTCATTATTTTTTTAGTAGAGATGGGGTTTCACCATGTTGGCCAGGCTGGTCTCGAACTCCTGACCTCAAGTGATCCACCCTCCTCGGCCTCCCAAAGTGTTGGGATTACAGGCGGGAGCCACCATGCTCGGCCCAGGTTCCTACTTTATAACTCAAACAAATAAGGATGCCCAGGGCCTTCTCTCCCTATATCTCCATCCTAAATTTTGAGACTTTACCCTCAAAGCCCAAATTTTGCAAAAGGGTCACAAATCAGGGTATAGTCCTTACTTCTGTTGCAACAACCACAATTTTATTTTATTTTTAAAAATTATTTATTTATTTACTTATTTTTGAGACAGAGTCTCGCTCTGTCACCCAGGCTGGAGCATAGTGGCACAATCTCATCTCACTGCAACTTCTGCCTCCCGGGTTCAAGCGATTCTCCTGCTTCAGCTTCTCAAGTAGTTGAGACTACAGGCATGCACCACCATGCCTGGCTAATTTTTAGTAGAGGTAGGGTTTCGCCACATTGACCAGGCTGGTCTTGAGCTTCTGATCTCAGGTGATCTGCCCGCCACGGCCTCCCAGAGTGCTGGGCTTACAGGCGTGAGCCACCACACCTGGATGACAATTTTTAAACCGTCCTAATTCTAACACACAACCTGGGTCAAAGCAGTTTGCTGCTGTTAACTGTGTTACTTATAATAATAGTTAACATTTATTGAGCACTTGCTGTTTGACAGGCATTGTACTAGGCTTTTTGCATGGATTATCTTATTTATTCCTTAGAATAACCCTAGAGGTGGATAATATTATTGCCAATTTCATTTGGTAGATTGTGAAGATTGACTCCTGGAGATACTGGCTCAACTTCCCAAGTCCACACAGCTAGGAGGTGGTGGAGCTAAGATTTGAACCCATGCAGTCGAGCTTCCCAGCCCACTTTTAGCCATGAAGCTCCATGGCTTCCCAAGTGGGCTTTACTGTTGAACAGACACATGGATGTGTCATGAACAGCTCTTCTGGAATGGCCCTAGGGAGATACTGCTCAAGACGATTCTACACTGTGATGATTACTTTTCCTAACCAACCATTTTGATAAAAAACCAGCGTGATTTATTTGGCCCTGGGTCCGCAGTTCAATGTTAATCTGCATGTTGGTTTAAGCTCTCACTAGTAACCTTGGAGAGAGAGAAAAGAAGAAGAAAAATGAGGCCAAAATTCATTTTAAATTTTAAAGTTATTTTTAAAAAGAAAGATGATGGGGGAAGAGAACATATGTCTGACTCTTGAAAGGAATGAGCCTCTGTCTGTTGCCCATGATTTTCTCCGACTTTGAAGCTCTGGCCCCTGCTGGAGCCTCTGAGCTCTCTCAGCCTATGTGCTCCTGTTAAAGGTGATGAGGACAAAATTGGGACAGGTCGCCGAAAAGACCCCCCCCGCCACTTTGTTCTGGGCGAATGCTCTGTCTTTCTGAACATTCTCAGCTTTAGCTAAGCAAAGAAAGGGCAGCCCCTATTTCATAAGAAGAAAGCGAGAGGGTCTGGGAGACTGTTCCTTCCCCAAGTATTCAGAGAGTTGCTGAATAACAGGGAGAAAAGAGTCAGAGAAAGGACAAAAAAATAAAAAAGTAAAAATAAATAAAAAATAAAATGACACAGCAGAGCTCTAAGCCCTCTCCTATCAGCTTTTACAGAGGGGCAATAGATTTTCTTCATTGCCAGTCCTGACTTATCACAGCCTTGTTTTTAATGAGGTATAATAAGGGGAACATTTTGTAACAACACGGTTCCCCTATTTTATCCCGCAAACAGCTGTGTCATGCTTGTGGCTGGAAGAATGAATCATATCTCTGCCTGCATATGCTAACTCCCATGTAATTACCCCAGCATCTTAAATAAAGCAGGCCCTAAACCTGTCGCTCATATTACAAGCAAACGGTGCAGACCTCGTAACTGGGGCCTCTATTATTACAATTAATTTATCACAGAAGCGACTGAGATTAGAGGCTAGAATTAAAACCCAGAGCATGGAGAGTCACCGCAGTGACACTGAAAAACAGGCTCTTGAGAGGTGGCTGGCTCCAGCGGCTGCCTGACTAATGCCTTTCCTGGGGAAAAACGACCTTAGTTGGGTTTTGTTTTCTTTACATTTTTCCCACTCGAAGATTTTACTAAAGTGATTTCGGTGCCTCTCTTGATTCAAAATGATGTTGGAAAAATTCTACCTGCTACTTAACCAGAACCCTGAGCAGGAGTCACCATTTTCTCATTCTTAAACGACCACTGTCTCTCCATAGGAACAATCCCAGGAGACCTCCCATTTGTTTTTGTTATTAGAAAGGAATTTCTCACGACATCAGTTTGTTTCCTTTCAGGGCACAGGAGATTGGGGGGAGGGAGAGAATAGTCTAGAGCATTTGCCTCAAATATGAAATGCTGCTTGTATCTCTTCAGGCAGGGGTTTCTCAGCCAGGGTTCCTCAACTGAGCCACAAAGACAGAAGAATTACCTCAGCAACTATTTTCTTTCTTTCTTTTTTTTTTTATTTTTTTTTTGAGACGGAGTCTTGATCTGTTGCCCAGGCTGGAGCGCAGTGGCACCAGCTCAGTTCACTGCAACCTTCACCTCCCAGGTTCAAGTGATTCTCCTGCCTCAGCCTCCCAAGTAGCTGGGACTACAGGTGCGTGCCACCATGCTCAGCTAATTTTTTGTATTTTTAGTAGAGACGGGGTTTCACCGTGTTAGCCAGGATGGTCTCCATCTCCTGACCTTGTGATCCACCTGCCTCGGCCTCCCAAAGTGCTGGGATTACAGGCATGAGCCACCGTGCCCGGCCAGGAGAGCAACTATTTTCTTAGTTCTCCCAAGGACAGTACAACTTGTACATCTAGACTATGTATTCCAGATGCGCAGGAGAGAAATTCATTAATTACAGTCAATGGCTTAGGGCATTCGTGCTTACCATGGTTGAAAAAGGTTGAAGAGAGACAATCAGATTGACCCAGTTACAGCAATACTGAGGGACCCACCCGAGAACTCTCCTCCAGATGTGAGTCAGCTCCCATTCTGTTCAAAACAGTTCTTATTCAGCCCCTGGTGCCCAGGCTCCTTTCGTCCATGGAGTGGCCTCTGCCAGTCCTCCCACCTACAGCCCTAAATACAGGCTATGTCTCCAGACACGGGCACAGGGGGATCCTGTGGCTGTTGCCTTCGTACTTGCTGGTGCTCAGCAGTCTACTGTCTTTGTGAGTTCTACCCGCTGTGCAGCAGAGTGTACTATGTGCTCACTGAAACCCGTTTCCTCTTCTTCCTGGGCACACAGCTCAATTGCATTCCCAGCCTCCCTCACAGTTAGATAGGAATTCCCCTCACTGGATCGTAGGTGGAGGTGACGTAAGCCATTTCCCCTGAGCCAGTACAAATCTCCTACTTGACCCTTCATGCTCTTTCTTTTCTCCTATGCCAGTTAGACCATCTAGCAGGGGGATCCTGAACCCTAGGGGACGGCTCAATCTGAATTCCAAAGGCACTGCTATGTGACTGCCTTCTAAAAAGGATTTGTTGGATGTAGCCATTAGCCTACCCTGACTAATAAACCCTGAAAATGAGATGCCTCGACCCCACCTCAGGAGGCTCTACAGCTTGTGAAGAACAAGGAAGGAAGCAGAACCAGCCCAAGGCTGGGAAACAGTTGTCCCCAGATTTTGGAGACATTTCACTGCTTGCCTAGGAAAAGCAAGGGTGCGGGTCTTAGGAGGGCCAAGGCTAGCAGTGGGCCCAGACTCCTGGAAACAGGGCTCACAGCTTCAGGGGTTTCTCACACATCTGACAAGCTGCATTCTGATAGGTTTTGGAAGGCTCAAGGCAGAAAAGAGCATAAGAGGGAAGGCTATGAACATCTGATTTAAACAAAATAATAAAGTATGCAAAAGCAAACTATAAATCATAAATCAGATCAAGTTGCACCACTGCTTATACTCTTTGGCCCTTATCTAGCCTGCCACTGCTATGTTCTCACAGCTCCTCAGACATATCTTCATTGAACGCCTCTTCAGGGTAACCTGCTAGCCCACTAGCTCGGGAGTTCTTCAAGGTCTGGAGAAGAGCCTCATTTACCTCCATACCCCTTTAGCCAGCTCCGGGCCTGGAACCCAGTACTAGCTCAGTATCTGCTAAGTGAATAAGCACAAAGCACTGTACGTATTAGTATGATGAGTATATTTTCTGATATGGGCATGGCACTTCTCCCTTTCCTGACTCCATTGTTGAGATGCTTTCTAAAATAGTACTGTGAGCCTGGACATATTTCTTCCACATATTTTCATTTGGTTTCCCTTCTGATGGGAAAGCTGGGCTTCTGACATCGATCAGGGTAGAACAGGGCTAACTGGCTGCAAAGAGATGGAACTCATCCTTGTGAAAGGTGTGTATTAATACTATGCTTGGACTGGGCGTGGTAGTTCCTGCCTGTAATCCCAGTGCTTTGGGAGGCTAAGTCGGGAGGATGGCTTGAACTCAGGAGTTTGAGACCAGCCTGGGCAACAAAGCAAGAACCTGTCTCTACAAAACAGAAAAAGTAGCCAGGCGTGATGGCGTGCACCTGTAGTTCTAGCTATTCCGGAGGCTGAGGCAGGAGGATTGCTTGAATCCCGCAGTTTGAGGCTGCAGTGAGCCATGATCTTGCCACTACGCTCCAGCCTGGGCTAAAGAGCAATATCCCATTTGGTCAGGAAAAAAAAAAAAAAAAAAGACGGGGTGTGGTGGCTCACTCTTACAATCCCAGCACTTTGGAAGGCCGAGGCAGGCAGATCACTTGAGGTCAGGAGTTTGAGACCATCCTGGCCAACATGGTGAAACCCTGTCTCTACTAAAAATACAAAAATTAGCCAGGTGTGGTGGTGCATGCCTGTAATCCCAGCTACTCAGGAGGCTGAGGCAGGAGAATCGCTGGAATCTGAGAGGCAGAGGTTTCAGTGAGCTGAGATTGCACCACTGCACTCCAGCCTGGGTGACAGAGCGAGACTCTGTCTTAAAAAAAAAAAAAAAAAAAAAAAAAATTACTGAATTACCCTAGACTATGCCAAGGATAAATGTGAAGAATCCTATTTCAGATCCCCTAGAACTCAAATGCCTCATGACAACCAGAGCATAGCTCCTTTCTTTCTACAGAAAGATTTCTAGCTCCACTGAAGCTATTCATTACTCACTGAGAGAAGGAACACAAAAATTCTTTGAAAATTATGCAGTATCGGCCGGGCGCGGTGGCTCAAGCCTGTAATCCCAGCACTTTGGGAGGCCGAGACGGGCGGATCACAAGGTCAAGAGATCGAGACCATCCTGGCTAACACGGTGAAACCCCGTCTCTACTAAAAATACAAAAACTAGCCGGGCGAGGTGGCGGGCGCCTGTAGTCCCAGCTACTCCGGAGGCTGAGGCAGGAGAATGGCGTAAACCCGGGAGGCAGAGCTTGCAGTGAGCTGAGATCCGGCCACTGCACTCCAGTCCGGGCGACAGAGCGAGACTCCGCCTCAAAAAAAAAAAAAAAAAAAAAAAAAAAAAAAAAAAAAAAAAAAAGAAAATTATGCAGTATCTAAAAGGCGAACAGACTGGAGTTAGTATCAGTCTTCTCTCCCCACTTCCTTCCAATGTCTTCACCACAGCAATTGCCCCCCCCACCCCGAGAAGGGAGCCCTGGGGATCCAGACTAGACCGGGTCTGGTCTGCAGGCCGTGTATTCTTAGTTCTATCTGATTTTTTGAACATTATTTCTCTATGGAAAAATGAATCCGTTTGGAATAGAAATCAAATGTGGGTTCAGGATCACATGCATGTGGTTTAAATCCCAGTTCTGCTACCTGTAAGTTGAGAAACGTTAGGAAAATTAACCTTTTAAGCTTCTCTTTTCTTGTCTGTAAAATGGGAATGAAATAAAACCAAAGTCAAGGGGCCCAAGTACCACGTGCAGAACTTGTGGTGCAATGCCTGACACAGAGCAGGCACCCAGGAAAAGCGGGTGCTCATTGTTTTGGCTTCTTATCTCTGAATTAACCTCATCTGCTCCTTGTTCTCTTCTGTTACAACTGAGAGAATGACCTTCTTACGAATGAAGTCTAATCCCTCACACGTGGTCTGGATTCCATCCCTTCTTATCTTTTAAAACTGCTTCATCATCTCTGTTTCTTGACTGTCTTTTTCTTTGCCTGGATCACTTCCATCAGCACACACACACATGCACTGGTGTCTTCTCTCAAGAACAAAAAAGTTCCCTCTCTTGATTCCACATCCTCTCCACTTGCCATTATATTTTTCTGCTTTTCTTTTTTTCCCCTTTATTTCTTCTAAAGAAAAACAAATTTAAAAAAAAGGGATACATGTGCAGAACATGCAGGTTTGTTCCATAGGTATACGTGTGCCATGGTGGTTTCTGCTCCTATTGACCCGTCTCCTAAGTACCCCAGCTCAACCCCCAGTCCCCAACAGGCCCTGTGTGCGTGTTGTTCCCTTCTCTGGGTCCATGTGTTCTCATTGTTCAACTCTCAGTTATGCGTAAGAATATGCGGTGTTTGGTTTTCTGTTCTTGTGTTAGTTTGCTGAGGATGATGGCCAGTCCAGGATGGAGTATAGCAGCACGACCACAGCTCACTGCAGCCTCGAATTCCTGAGCTCAGTGATTCCCCTTGCCTCAGCATCCCAAGTAGCTGGGACTACAGGTGCATGTCATCAAGCCCAGCTAATTTTTAAAATTCTTTTGCCGAGATGGAGTCTCACTATGTTTCCCAAGCTGGTCTGGAATTCCTGGGCTCATGCAATCCTCCCACCTCGGCCTCTCAAAGTGCTGGGATTATAGGCGTGTGCCACCACGCCCAGTCTTCTGCTCTTCTTTACTCCAGACACCTCCAAGGTGTTGTCTACATCTGCTGCATACCTTTTCTCACCCCATGTTGGCTCTTCAATTCATGTCAACTTGAATTTGCCCTGTCATTCCACTAAACTGTTCTCAAAGTTACCTATTGCCCTCCATATTGACAAATCCTGAAGACACGTATGTCTCTGTCCTTGATCTCCTAGGAGCATTTGACATAGCTCATCATTTTCTCATCATTTTCTATTTTATTGTATTTTATTTTATTTCATTTTATTTTACTTTTTGAGACAGAGTCTTACTCTGCTGACCAGACTGGAGTGCAGTGTTACAACCTCAGCTCACTGCAAACTCTGCCTCCCATGTTCTAGCAGTTTTTCTGCCTTAGCCTCCCAAGCAGCGGGGACTGCAGGCGCATCCCACCATGCCAAGCTAATTTTTGTATTTTTAATAGAGACGGGGTTTCACCATGTTGACCGGGCTGGTCTTGAACTCCTGACCTCAAGTGATCCCAAAGTGCTGGGATTACAGGCGTGAACCACTGCGCCTGGCCCATTTTCACTTTTAAAACACTCCCTTTTCCTCCTTGGTTTTACGAACTTTATTGTCCCTTCCTTCTCAGACTCCTTTCTTCTTTTCCTCTACTACATCTTTAAATGTTAGAGTTATCCAAGGCTCGGGTCTGTGCCCTTTTATTTGCTCTCTTTTACACCACACATTTTGATTTCATATTTTGCAGCCACTTAATTAATTAATTTTTGAGACAGGGTCATTTTGTTGCCCAGGCTGGAGTGCAGTGGCATGATGAGGGCTCACTGCAGCCTTCAACTCCCGGGCTCAAGTGATCCTCCCACCTCAGCCCCCCAAGTAGCTGGGACTACAGGTATGTGCCATCACACCGGCTAATTTTTTTTGTATTATTAGTAGAGATGGCATTTCGCCATGTTGGCCAGGCTGGTCTCGAACCCCTGGACTCAAGTGATCCACTTGCCTTGGCCTCCCAAAGTGCTGGGAGTTGACGTGAGCCACTGTGCCCTGCCTTTGCAGTCATTTTAAATAGCAAGGTGCTGTTATAACTAGAACAACAAAACACAAAGATATGTGACATTGGCTTTGGGATGAGGCAAGTGGGCAGCAAGGAAGCTGATCTAAAAGCCGGGAATAATAGCAACTTGTATTATTTAGTGGTAAACATGTGACTAAACTACAATAATCTGGAAGGCAGGAAATGTATCTTATAAACTAGCGAAGTTGAAGGAGGGGATCTTAAGGCAAAATATTGCAAGCATGAGCTGGCTACTTTTAGCTGTATTTGATGAGGCACTAACAAGAAAGCGATAAACTCAGAAAAGAACTGGCTAGTGTGCAAGCAGGATTCAGTGGGAATATAGAGAATCCAGAACCTGTGGGGTTGAAAAATAAAACTTTCTCATCTCCAATCTCTCTAGTAAGAGATTTTCAAATTAAGATCCATCCTGGGGCTAAAGACCTAATTCAGAGAGTGCTGCAAGAATGATATTGTTTCAGGGTGAAGTCAAAATCAAGAGTATTAAGCTTTGAAGGAAATCAGATGGCATCTAATAGCCTCTTGCAGCTGAAAATGAAGCTTCTAGAAAACTTAAGAGCAAGGTTCTACAGCAGCCTGACATTCCCAGTACTTAAGTCTGAGTAGATTCTGTCTTGTAAAAATTGTGGATGTGGCTTGTGGTACATAGAGTTGATGAGTATGAAACACATAAAAATCCACAAAGTTGGTTAGGCGTGGTGGCTCACACCTGTAATCCCAGCACTTTGGGAGGCTGAGGTGGGCAGATCACGAGGTCAGGAGATCGAGACCATCCTGGCTAACATGGTGAAACCCGTCTCTACTAAAAATATAAAAAATTAGCCAGGCGTGGTGGCAGGCGCCTGTAGTCCCAGCTACTCGGGAGGCTGAGGCAGGAGAATGGCGTGAACCCGGGAGGCGGAGGTCGCAGTGAGCCGAGATCGAGCCACTGCATTCCAGCCTGGGCGACATAGCGAGACTCTGTCTCAAAAAAAAAAAAAAAAAAAAAAACCCATAAAGTTTGTGAAACAGCCGTATTGGCAAAAGACTGCCAGCTCCAACTGAAAGAGACAGACACTATTCAAGAAGTAAAAAGATTTCTGGGGCCCCAAATTTCTACATGTAGGCAGTAGGCTGAAAAAAGCAGCTCAGCCATGAAAATTATTTAGTATCTTTTTCAGAAGTGTCCATGGGTGATATCCAAGGATGATGGAAAAGGAAGGTCTTCCAGAGGACTGGACCAAGAGCTATGGAGAACAATGGATGGGAGATCCAGAATCAGAGCCTAATCAGAGAGCATTCTCAACCCCTAGGACTGTGGGACCTGTCTACATTTGCCCAGTAGAATTTCAGAATTGCTATGGACTGGCGATTTCTGATTTCATTTCTTTCTCTCTCTTTTTTAGAGACAGAGTCTCACTCTGTCACTCAGGCTGGAGTGCAGTGGTATGATTATAGCTCACTGCAGTCTCAAACTCCTGGGCTCATATGATCCTCCTGCCTCAGGCTCCCCCATAGCTAGAACTACAGGCATGCATCAACATGCCCAGCTAATTTTTTAAAAAATGTTTTGTAGAGATGGGATCCTGCTGTGTTGCCCAGGCTGCTCTCAAACCTCTGCAGTCAAGCAATTCTTCTGTCTCAGCCTTGCAAAGCACCGGGATCATAAGCATGAACCACGGTGCCTGGTCAGGATTGGTGATTTCTATGTGCTTCTAGTTCTTCCTTTTTTTGTTGTTTGTTTTTTGAGACAGAGTCTCGCTCTGTTGCCCAGGCTGAAGTCCAGTGGCATAATCTCAGCTTACTGCAACTTCCGTCTCTCAGGTTCAAGCGATTCTCTTGCCTCAGCCTTCTTAGTAGCTGGGACTACAGGCATGTGCCACCATGCCCAGCTAATTTTTGTATTTTTAGTAGAGACGGGGTTTCACCATGTTGGCCAGGCTGGTCTTGAGCTCCTGACCTCAGGTGATCCACCAGCCTCAGCCTCCCAAAGTGCTGGGATTACAGGCAGGAGCCATCACACCCCGCAGTTCTTTCCTTTTTTTTTTTTTTTTAAATGGAATAATGTATAGCTACTATCCTGTATTCTACCACTGTATGTTGAATGGGATGGGGGATGGGGAGTTGCAATGATTTATTTTTTTAAGTTCTTAGGTCTTCAGAGCAAGAGAAACCATATTTAGGCCTGCTATATAGATGATAAGATCCTGGATCTTAAGCCAAGTACCACAATTCGAGTGAAAATTGGGGGAGGCTGGGCACAGTGGCTTACACCTATAATCCCAGCACTTTGGGAGGCTGAGATGGGGAGATCACTTGAGGTCAGGAGTTCGACACCAGCCTGGCTAACATGGTGAAACCCTGTCTCTACTAAAAATATAAACATTAGCTGGGTGTGGTGGTGCATACCTTGTAATCCCAGCTACTTGGGAGGCTGAGACGGGAGAATTGCTTGAACCCAGGAGGCGGAGGCTGCAGTGAGCCAAGATTGTGCCATTGTACTCCAGCCTGGGTGACAGAGTGAGAATAAATGAATAAAATACAAACTGGGGGAGTCTTGGGATTGTGGGTGAATGTATTTTGCAGGTGGGAGGGATGTGAATATTCACAAAGAGATGCACTGTTGTAGATTAGATTATTGTTCAAAAACATTTACTTCCCAACTACCTCCATGGCGAATTTTACCTGCTTCTGACTTTTGACTCAGTTTTGTGATTGTTTTGGCTAATGGCACATTAGCAGATGTGACCTAAGCAAGTACTTGTATGCTTGGTCCTCCCGGAAAGAAGAGCTCTCACCAGGTAGCTGCTGTCTTTTCAGCCTAAGCTGCAGAATGAACATCTTTGGATCAGACCTAATACAAGGAGCAGAGATTCCTGGCCAAGCTGAGCTTAGATCAGACCACCTACAGATGCATGAGAAATAAGTGATATTGTATGCAAAGGGTGTGGTTGCTTGTTATGTAGCAATAGCTGATTGGTTCTTTCTCATTCTTCAAATGCAAACAAGCATTTTCCTGCCTCAGGACCATTAAAATACTTGTTCCTTCTTTTTGAACTGTCCTCCTTGTTCATTGCAGGCCTTAACTGCAGATCTTAATTTAAAGGCATTTCATCAGAGGCCACTCTTGATAAATCACCTTATTATTCTAGATAGTTGTGCGATTTATTTCACAGCACTCATCCGCATTTGTAACAACAAATAATTATTTGTTTACTTCTTTTCCCCACTCGACCACAAGCCTTACAAGGGAAGGGACCATGTTCATTTATTCACCAATGCATTCTCAAAGTGTAGGATTAAGACTGGTACATACTGGACTGCTAGTAAATATTTACTGAATAAAAGAATTTTTTAAGTCAGTGAATGAACTTCATATGCATATGTTAGGAAACACTTAGCCTACTCTTTGAGCAGCTTTAGAAAATGTAATTCAATTTCTTTCTATTCCTCTTCTTTTTTTAATAAGAACTATTTTGTTCCCTTCCTAATGAGCTGTGCTTCCCGAGGAATTAGGTTGCCTGCTTGGTAGCTGAAACAACCAATTTGGCCAAAACACATAACTGATGGGCTCTTTGCTTACACTTTCCCTGCTTGCTTCTGGACCAGCATTAGGACTCTGGGTCAAAGATGCAGCTCAGGCCATCTGCTATTTCTGCCAAGGCCAGAGCAAACTTTTTCATAAAGTTTGATTAGTCTATCCACCCTGAAAACACAAGTCTGCTCAAAAAAATCCCATACACACACAGAGCTTGCCTCAGGCTGTGACAGAACGCTGAAGCCCAAGGCTATCTCTAACCTGATGGTTCCAAGTCCACAGCCCAGTGACTCTAACTTCTGCCTTCCCTAGGTGCTCTTGAGCTTCCTCCCTGTAGCATTTGCTGCCCTAACTACAAGGTCCCAATAACAGTCTTTGCAATGTTTCTAGGGCCACAGACCACACACTGTGAGAGAAAGAGGGCCTGGGAAGCCTGGAGATCTCCTAAGGACGGGGTAGAAATAGCAGTCAGGGCATGGATCCCGGTACAAGTACCCAGCTAAGCTCAATGTTTCTGGAGGTTTGGCTTTCTGGCTTTTCTAACTCTAAATTTCTTCAAGTCAAGATCTTTGACTTTAATCTCCATACTTTTCTATTTTCTTTTCCTTCTTCAAGGCATTAAACTTTTATTAAACATTATATATGAGTTATGTGAAAGTTATGAAGCCCAATAAAATGAACATTTGTGAACCACCATCCCACTTAAGAAAGAGAACATGACTACTCACAGTTGGCATCTCTGATGTGCTCCTTCTGGACCCCAAGTCCATACTTCCCCATCCCACCCACAGAACTAGCATCTCAGATTTTTCTTCCCCTCAGGTCCCTATTTTCTTTATAGCTTACCAAATATATATATGTTCTTAAGCAATATATTGCTTAGTTTTGCTTGTTTTGGAACTTTATAAGCATGTATATCATACCGTATGTATTCTTCTGCAACTGATTTATTTTCTTTCTTTCTTTCTTTCTTTCTTTCTTTCTTTCTTTCTTTCTTT